>NW_006399973.1:2414345-2431428 GCF_000299155.1 Elephantulus edwardii | reverse complement strand
CACAGCAACCACAAGTTACCTCTGTACAGCAAGTGGACATACCAGGGTTACACAACCTAGAAGAATGTTTCACCAAAAACAATTAAAGGCAGGCCTGAGGGCCATGGAGTAGAGTCAACCACCTTTGGCTTGGGAGCATGACTTTATGTCCACTAGGCCAACTGATATCTCTTTGTGCTGTTGTTGTTGTTGTTAAGTGTCATCAAGTTGTAGGCGGCTCTTAGCGACCCATAGGAAACTCAAAATCTAAAGCTGTGGTTATTTTTTTTAAGAATTCTTTTAGTGGTGTAATTGGCCAAAAATGAACTGAAATGAAGCTATTTTCTTCCCCTTCTTACTTCATATCAATATGCACATTTTGCTGAAAACGTAATGTGCCTGGCTTGAAGGGCTGTCCTAGACCCTACTAGAGTTGACTCGAAATATCTAGTCTATGCCTTATATTACCTTTCTAAAATCTGAAAAATTTAGAATTCCATAAATACCCAAACCTATAGTTTCAGATAATAAATTGTAGACCTGTAGTATTGAACAAGGAAGGAAAAGAAAAAAGAAAATGTGAAGAAACATAATGTTACAGATTTATCATTTCAAAAACAGAAATGTATTCAGATAAGGATCCAAGAGGGCCCAGTGGGGTCGAAGAGGTTGGAAGCAGAGGATTGTGGATGTGCAGGAGGAGGGCGATTAATCATGGGGTTGTACAATTTGAGGAGTTGGGAGTTGAGGGAAATTGAAAGAATTTGTTCTTGAAAACTACTCAAATTTTGTACATAAACTAGTAGAAAATTCTTTTTTTTAAAAAAAAAAAGTATTCAGAATCCCACAGAGTTTGGCCAACAGCTTATTTTCCAAAAGAATTTTCTGCCTCCAATAGTACATGAAAACCTGAGATTTCTTCACTCTCGGAGCAAGGTGTAAAATATGTTCTTAGCTCTGAAATTGCTTGAGGGCTGGGTGGTTAATATAAGGTTTGTCCAATTCACTTGCTATTAACTTATCGTAATTACTCTTGGAAAGGACAGCTCTGAAACGTAAGAGAACAAGGGTAAACAATATCATAAAATAGGAAGGAAAAACCAGCACCTTAGTGATGTAAATATTACTTGAAATTTCATTTCTACAACTTAACAACTCTCCCACAAACCATGTCGCTGAAAGTACCATTTATTTTCAAAGTAAGAAAAGGTTTACTCTGCCACAGTGATTGTATTTTAGCATTTTAGAGGAAAACAAATTAACACCAAAACCAAATTTCTAAATTGCAAACGTACTTTAATGCCAGCTTTTCTTGTGTGTGGTTTTTCTTGTTGTTGTTATGTGCTGTCCAGTCTTTTGAGACTCATAGCGACCCTATGTACAACAGCCCTAAACCCTGCTCTATCCTGTGCCAATCGCGTTGCCTCTGACACACCCATCCCAATTACCCCAGTCACTGAATCAATCCACCTCATAGAGAGTCTTCCCCTCCTGTGCTGTCCCTCCACCTTCCCCCAAGCATGATGTCCCTCGCCAAGGACCTGTCTCTTCTTACAACATGTCCAAAGTATGTCAGACAAAGCCCCAGAACCCTTGCATCCAAGGAGTAGCCTGGTTTAACCCTCTCTAGGATGAATCTGTTTGTTTTCTTGGCAGTCCATGGTACATTCAATACTCTTCTCCAGCACCACAGGTCAAAGGCATCCATTCTCCTTCTATCCTCCCTGGTCATTGTCCAACTCTCTGATGCATAACAAGTGATTGCAAAGACCATGGCCTGTATCAGGCGCACCTTAGTCTCCAGAGAGACACTGTTGCTCTTGAGTACTTTAGAGAGGTCCCTAACAGCAGACTTTCCCATCGCAACATGTTTTTTTTATTTCCTGGCTGCTGGTGCCAAGAGTGTTGACCATGGAGATGAGCAAACTGAAGCTGTGAACAATCTCAATCTCTTCGCCATCCATCCTGATGCTGTGGACTTTCAATTTTGTTGATGTTAGGCGCCATTGAGTCGACGATGACTCATAATAACCCTTGCTGAAACTTGCTCTATCCTGCACCATCTTCACAATCCCTACCATGCTCAAGCCCATTATTGCAGTCACTGTGCTAATCCATCTTGTTAAGGGTCTTCCTTTCTTTCAGTGGCTCTCTATTTTCCCGAGTGCGATGTCTTTTCTAAGGACTGGCACATCCTGACATATGGGATGAGGTTTCGCCATCTTTTTCTCTAAGGAACGCCCAGGCTGCAACTCCCCCGAGATGTATTTGTCCATTTTTTTGGCATTTCATGATAAACAAGAGAGGACAAACAAGTTGATTTCTAAAGTCTTTTCCTGTAAGAACAGTCTTTATAAAGGAGAGGCATGCTGGAGACACAGCTCATACTGACTCCCAAGCAATCCTCATCTCTTTGTCAAGTGGGAACCAATTCACAGCTGACCCTCCAATTGGTTTTCTGAGTCTGAAAATTGCATGGGTGGAAATTGCCCCTCTTTCTCCCTGGGAGTGGCTGGCAGATTCGAACCAACCGTAAAGTGCAGTCTTTGGATTAGCAGTACAATTCCTTATGGACGAAACCACCAGCATGTTAAACTGTCAGGAATTATGCAAGCCAGTTGTTGAAGACAGCCATCATTAGGAATTAAATGATATAAATGTGTACTTAAATAAATTGTATTAAAGGATAATAAGCACTCAAAACTCATAACTTTCTAATTATTTTACCACATTTTACTGGTATCTATGCTCTTGAGGATGTTGGGTTAATTATGTCTAAAATTTTTCCTGATAGGACTATTTACATGTGAACATTGGCAAGTGCTACAAATTAAGGCTTGATTTTTTTTGCTTTGTTAATGATCTAAATTTAATAAAGTGGTGGAGAAAATGTTGTTAATGCAGATTACATTTAGTAGCATATCATGTCTTCAGCCATTACATCGTGAATAGTGAAAAGTTTTGAGGAAACACTTGTTCAACATTTGCAGACTATCACTGGATTCGGTGAAAAGGTCAGGCCAATGACAGGATAAGTGAAGCCGCAGCATACGTCTTCATTGTCTTACTTTTGTCTTGCTCACTAACATACACAAAGATGTCAACCAACAATTCATGTGTAGCACACTCATTTGTCAATGACATGGATGCTGAATTGAATCCTAATTAAGCATTTATTAATCATCTTATTTTGTCAAATCATGATTGAATTTCAAATATAGAATGTCTATGCATTCATGATTTCAGTATAAATCAGTGAAAGAGTTCTGTGAGAATCAATTGTTGTTATATACTGTAGCTTCTCAAATCTGACTTGTATGAGGATTTTTGTTTTATCTTAACTTATAGTCCATATTAAGACCATATTTTTAATCATCATCAGTAAGTGCTTCACGACCTCTTTGCCTTTCAGCAAGCAAGGCTGTGCCATCTGCATATTATACGTTGTTAATAGTTCTTCATACTATTTTAATTTTATGTTCTTTTCCATCTACCAGCTTCTTGGATTATTTGCTCAGCATACAGATTGAATACCTATGATGAACGAGCACTACCAGGACATACATTTTTCCCGATTTTAAACCATATAGTATTCCTTTGTTCTGTTCCAAGCACTGATTCTTTGTCTATGAACAGATTCTGCATGTACATATAAGTAAGTGTTTGGAATTTCCATTCTTCACAATGTGAATTTTTTCCCCTATGACCTATGCAGTTGAAAAAAGTGAAGAAACAAACCCTGGTTTGTCCTGGTTTAGCCCTGGTGTGTCCACTTGCCATACAGTGGTAACTCGTGGTTGCCGTGAAGCTGAACACTGTGACACTGATGTGTCAAATGTGATAATGGTTACCCATAGTGGACAGTGTTTGGTGGAGCTCCTTGATGAAAACAAGCTTGGAAGCAGGAATGGCATCCACTTCCGAAATAGCTTGCCTCTGGAAACCCTATGAACCTGGAGAGAGGACGAAAGTCACACAAGTGTTGAGGACATTCCTTCATAGAGTCGCTATGAGTCGCCTATGACTCAACGGCACTTAACAACAACAACATGCAGTTGGATGCATTTACACAGTCAGTAAAATATAGGTAAACATCTTTGTGGTATTTTCTGTTTTCAACCAAGATTAACCAGAAGTCAACAATAATATCCACTCCACATCCTCTTCTGGATCTAGCTTGGGTTTCTGGAATTTACAATACAGTACTGTATATTTCATTATTTCTTGTAAATAGTGTACTGTATGTCCTCTATAGCAGTAAAATGAAAAATAGCTTTGTTCATATACATTTGCATTCACTTTTTTCAGAGAGCAAGTTGTTCAATATTTACCAAGCCTACTATAATTATATCTTCTCTCTGAAGAGGCAAAGTGTTGGAACTCTCAGCTCTGATTCATGCTTACCAGGTAAAACTCATGTAGAAAAGTCTCCATAAAGTAGGCTATATGAACAAAATCACCTTGTCTTAATAAAAATTAGGTACCTTAAAATCATTGAAAAAACATCATTTGTTGTTTTTAAGTATTTGTTAGTCTCCATTGAGTTGGCTCCAATTCACCAGGACCTCATTTATAAGTCCTTAGAGCAGCACAAACAAGTCCCAACAGCGGGTGTGGTCTGTTTTAGTGAAGAATAAAAAAAGAGTTTAATTAGCACTTTGAATGTAAATTGGTTTTACTGAAGCTTTCAAACAGTGCTTGTGCTCATTTATTATCTGAGTCAAATCCTTTCTCTCCTGGTTTAGGAATTTCTTAGTTTGTGTTTTTGTTTTTTTTTGTTTTGTTTTTTTGTTTTACTGCTCTTTTTTTTTTTTTAAATTTGTGCTTCAGAGATACATCATTTTTAGAATTTGAAGGTTTGTGCAACCCTGCATAAAGCAATTCTATTGACTAATTGATGGTTCTTAGTTTTTAAAGAAGTCATCGCTTAGGTGAGTTGGAATTGCACTTCAGTCTCTCCTGAACCCGTTACCCTCAGACTAAAAACTATCCATAGGTGTTGGGTGGAGTCCCCTCCCCCCAGTGCCTACAGGATAAGGTTAGAACCCCTTAGTGAGAATGTGTACATAGTCTTTCCCCTTAAACTTCTTGGATTGTTACCATCTCTTAGACTGTAACACTGGTCTCAGATGTGCTCTAACTCAACCTCTGCCCAGCAAAACCAACAATCACTACTACTACCACCACAAACCTCTGCCCTTGAGTTGATTCCAAATCATGGGGATCCCCCATCAGTGTCCAATGCCATAAATCTTTAGAGACGGAGCTGCCTCATCTTTCCCCTGAGGAGTGGCTGATGGATTCAAACCACTGAGGTTTGAGCTAGAAGTTCAACATGTAACATACAAGGTCACCAGGGCTCCCAGTGTTCTAACCCAACCAAAATCAACCTCACAGCCATCACGTTGACTCTCACTCACTCACAGATCGCGGTAGATTCACGCTGCCAGAAACAATCAGTCTTTAGGTTAAGAGTGAAACGCACCACAACATTGAGGACTACTCCCCAGAGACAAAGGTGCCCCTGATCCAGGCCATGGTCTTTGTGATTACATGCTATACATCCAAGTTATTTGCTATGCATCCAAGAGCTGGACAATAACTAAGGATGATAGAAGAAGGATTGATGCCTTTGAATTGTGGCGCTGGAGAAGAGTATTGAGCATACTGTGGGCAGGCAGGAGAACAAATAGGCCTCTTGTTAGAGGCAAGGATTTTGAAGATCTGTCTCAAATACTTTGGGCGTGTGGCCAAGAGGCACTGGTCTTTAGAGAAGCAAGGGTTCTTGGAAGGGTGGAAGGACAGCACCGGGGAGGAAGACCTTGGATGAGATGGATTGATACAGTGACTGGAGAAATGGGTTTAGGTCTGTTAAAGATGATGAAATTGGCTTGGGAGATTGGCAGAGTTCAGAGCTAATGTACCTAGGGTCACTATGAGTGGCCTCACAGGCACATAACAACAACAACAACTCTCCAGAGCTCATGTTCTAATCCAAGTATCATCAAATTATGATTCAGGAACCAAATTTGAACAGTAGCTCGTTTGAGTACAAACCTTAAGCTAAAAGTGGCTTTATTTGTTACTATTTGATCCTTTATAGAAAAACTTTGCCTACCCTTGCTCTTAATGCAAGTTTCTCATTTTCCCCTAATTCACACACCCTTTGGTGCTAAATTAATTGAATTAGCTTCTTTCCTTCTTCAGTCTTCATGTTGCGTATAGAACGAGTCCTTATATAAAATATGTCTTTCACAGTCCTCTCTACTTTGCCAGCCTCATTCCCAGCCATTCACTACCCCTTAAGCCTTTTAATTAACACTCGGACCACACCTAACTTACTGTTCACTGATTCAATTATTTCAACATGCTCAAACCTTTGTTCAAACCAGTCCCTCTACCCGGAACACTGTGCCTTTTCATCCATGTGATGAATTTATGAAAGTCTGGATCAAACTCAAATCTCTCCACCATGAAAACCTTTGTGAGTCCCATAGGCAGAAGCCCCTCAAGCTGACGGATTGATGCAGTGGCCGCAACAATGAGTCAGAGCACAGCAGAGACTGTGAGGCTGGATCACATAGACTCTTATTCTGCTACACTGTGGTCCACTAGGAGTTTGAGTCCACTCGATGACACCTGACAATAAAAACATGCAGAGTTAAGGGAGTCTTGGTGACATGTTGTTGTTGTTAGGTTCTCTTGAGTCTAGTATGACCCATAATGACTCTATGAACCACAGATCTGAACCCTGTTCTATCCTCACACATTCTGACACACTAGAGCCCATTGCAGCAGTCATGGTGTCAATCTTCCTGGTTGAGGGTCTTCCTCTTCTTTGCTGTCCCTCCCCCTGTTGCTAGGATGGCTTGCTGGTCTAGCAGGTTAAATTGTGAGCTGCTAATCAGGAAATTATTAGTTTGAACTCACTAGGGAGCTCTGGTGGCCTAATGGTAAAAAGCTGCACTACAATCCCGAAGGCACTTTGTTGCAATCTCTTCCTGTGTGATTAACTGCCTCTGAAAATCTGCTGTAGGATCAACTATGGGTAAGTTCACAATTGCTTGCTATGCATCAGATTGCTGGACAATGACTAAGGATGATGGAAGAAGAATTGAGCCTTTGAGTTGTGGTGCTAGAAAAGAGTCTTGAACGAACCATGGACCACCAAGAAAACAAATAGGTCTGTCTTGGAGAGGTGAAACCAAGTCTCTCCTTGGAGGCTGGGATTTTGAAGCACGTGAGCAGGAAGAAAGAATGAACCATCTCTTCCTCTGCTTCCATAGTGGTTTAGACATATCTCCAGAGACTTTGTCAGAAACAGTAGTGAAATATCAATATCAATATTCATATCTTAATACACTATAAAATGCCTCTCTTGCCTTTCCCCTTCCTCTACACACTTCCACACCTCTAGGCTCATTGGCATGTGAACAATTTAGCCAAAAAATGAGTCAGTCAAGAAGAGAACTTACATTTAATTGAAGTACTAAGTCTCAACATCCTTTGGAAATATTGTGTTTCAGCTTCTATTAAAGACATTTTTCTCATTATGTCATGATTAGAGCATTTGTTTTCTTATCTCACCACCATCACTAGATCAGAATCTTGTGAAGTATGAAGAACATGTTTTATTTATCTTTGTACTTTTAGATCCAACTCAGGACAGGTACAAAATAGGTGCTCAATAAATGTTTACACATTAGAATTGCATGAAGATGCTTAATCTGAAAAAAAAAAAGAATCTCCTTCCATGTGTCAGCATACAAATATGTATCAATTCAGTACAGGTGAAAAAAACACCTGATCAATCTGACATATGCTGAGATACAGTATATTCCCCCCATCATGAAGTCTCCTCTGTCAGATCAAGTGTTCTAGTAAATGTATTTTTATAGAGGGAATTCTAGCACCAGATGGGAGGGAGTACTGTCTGTACTTGGTGGTCTTAACCCTTTACAGACTAAAATGTGTAAGTCTTCCTCTGTCTGTATCAGAAGCCTTACTGTAGTTCTGTCAACATAATGATGCAACATCCTCACATAAGAACCAAGCAGCTATTTTCCCCTCAATCATTGCTACTCACAATATGGTCTTCAGAGCCACAAGACTGGCACAACTTTAGAGCTTGGTAGCACTGCACAGTATGGGATTTATTCAGTTGCATCTTTGGTGGAAAGTTGTGCACCATAAGCCCAACACTGTCAGAGGAGGTGAAGTGAAAATGATGCTAGGATCCACAGTAGTGGTGTCAGTGGGCAGGCTGGTGCAGCAACGGAGAGGCTGCCAAGATTCTGCTATCACTAGATTGGTGTCACCTGACCTCTATCCACTATCATCACCCACAGTCTGGGTGCAGACAGCCAGGCTAAGGGCCTGCCGTTAGATGGAGAGGAAGGCCTCTGCCTTGGTCAGGGGGAAAGGAGAGGAGTTAGGAGAAGCAAGGGGTGGTGGATAGTGAGAACCAGGGACAGGCCTGCTGGCAGTGGGGCTTGACCCTGTGGGGGCACATCCTCGGGTCACTAACTATTTGATGGTGGCGGATTTAACAACCATGAGTAACTGTACTGGATGCCACCAATCCCAGGGACACCCATTGGGCCTGTTGAATCAGAATCTATCCTTTAACAAGACTGCCAGGTAATGTGTGTGCACTTTGATATTCAATAGGTCATTTTTTTTTAATACGCAGAAACGGTACTGTAAACAGAAACTTGGTTTTCCTATCTTGTTAGAAGTCCCGTTATTCCCATTCTCTCTCTATCATTCCATTCAAGTCAGAATGGACCCATAGCTGACCCTCCAGTGAGTTTTCCAAGACTGTAAACTATGTGTGAGATAATTACCAATCTTCTGTCACAGAGCTGGTAGATTTCAAAGTGTCAGAGAGACTCACTTGCTGGGTTAGCAACATAACTCCCTACAGACTAGTACACTACAATGTACACTAATGGGGCTGGATAATAGGTTAATGCTCTTTCCAATTGTGAGATTTGTGATGGCTTCTTTCAGTTCTAACAAGATATGCTATATGTAATATATTCTCTATAGTGCGACACTGATCATTCATTCAACCAATATTTACTTAATACCTACTCTAGTACTCTACTCCATGACCCTTAGGCCTACCTTTAATTGTTTTTGGTGAAACATTCTTCTAGGTTGTGTAACACTGGTCTGTCGATTTGCTGTACAGAGGTAACACATGGTTGCTGTGAAGCCGAACACTGTGACACTGATGTGTCAAATGTGATTAGGGTTACCCATGGTGGATAGTGTTTAGTGGAACTCCTCAATTAAAACAAGCTTGGAAGCAGGAGTGGCATCCACTTCCATAATAGCTTGCCTCTGGAAACCCTATGAACCTGGGGAAAGGACGAAAGTTATACAGGAAGTATCCAGGACTTTAGTTCATAAGGTCACTATGAGTTGTCGCCTACAATTCGACAGCACTTAACAACAACAACAACAACCTATAACATAGCCGGCACCGTTGCAAAACCTAGGGTGAGGGAGTGAGCAAGTCAGAGAAGATTGGTGTTGTTGTAGAGCTCCTTTCCAGCAGAGAGAAGTGGATAGTAAAGACATAAAGTAATGTTACATGAGTTCTGCTTACAGTAATGAAACAGGGTGGTAATGACACGGATCTGCAGTGGGAGTTTGGAGAAGGCAGTTTCAGGGAAGGCTTCTTGGCCAAAATTATATTTGAGCTGAGTCTAGAGTGAAGAGAAGTTGTAGCTGCGCACAAATCAGAGGGGAGAGTGCTACAAAGGCTCAGAAAGTGCCAACTCCCAGAAGCAGGAATTAGGTTGACATGTTAGAAGAAGATAAAACAGTTCTGGAGTGTTGCGAGCAAGGGAGAAATGGTATAAGATGGTGCTGAAGGAGTGAGGGGGGTGGGCGGCAAATTGTGCGGGGCCTCGTCATCTTCCCGAGTTTGTTTTTTCCTTTTGGTGCAAGGGGAAGCACTGGAAGGTCACAAGGCGGGGGGCTAGTATGAGCTGCTTTACATTTACAAGTAAAAACAATCACTTTGGCTGCTCTGGGAGAAATGATCATAATGATGTAAGGGGAGAGGCCAAACAAGTCTATAAAACATTCACCCACTCACGTCTTTTTTATTTATTTATTCATGTAATCATGCATGAATTTATTTATATTTTTACATTTTCTACTAGTTTATTTACAAAATTTGAATACATTGTTTTAAAGAACAAATTCTTTCATTTCCCTCACCTCTCCACTCATCAAATTGTACAACCCTATGATTAATCCTCCCTCCCCCTGCACATCCCTCTGCTTCCATCTTCCCCCACCCCTCTTGAATCCTTATACTTATTTTACAATAATGGTTTTATACAATATTTGTCCTTGTGGGAATGAGTTAGTTCACTCAGTATAATGCTTTCCAGTCCCTCCCAAGTTAGGTAATAACTTACAAAATCATTGCTCCTGAGTGCTACATAGTATTCCATTGTGTGAAGTTACTATAATTTCTCAATCCATTCATTTGTGGTTTGACATTTGGGCTGTATCTATGTTCTTGTCATGGTGAATAATGCTGCTTTGAACATTGGTGTACAAATCTGTTTGTGCCTCAGTTCTCATTTTCTCAGGGTATATTCCAAGTAGTGGAATAGCTGTGTCATATGGAATTTCTATGTTAAGCTTTTTGAGGAAGCACCAAACCAGCTTGCAGAATGGTCTGAGGAGGATAAAATTGATGCATGGTACCTTCTAAAGATTAGATCCAAGTGTACATCAAAAACTTTTTCCAACAGAGTGAAAAGAAAACCTATAGACTGGGAACAAACATTTGGTAATACCATCTCAGACAAGAGTCTTATAACAAAAGTTAACAGAATATTCCTGGGCCTCCACAAGAAAAAGACAAATAACCCAATTACAAAATGGGCAAAAGGCATGGAAAGAATTTTCACCGAGGAAGATATTTGAATGGCAAACAGACACATGAAGAAATGCTCCAAATTATTGGCAATAAGAGAGATGCAAATCAAAATCACAATGAGGTACCATCTTGCTCTAGTAACAGCAGGGCAGCAAGTAATACATGTTGGAGACGATGTGGTGAGAAAAGAACTCTTACATATTGTTGGTGGAATTTATTTTTTTTATACGCACACCCATGTTTATTGTGGCTTTGTTCACAATAGCAAAAAGTTGAAAATAATCCAAGTGCTCATTAACAAATGAATGAAAGGAGAAGCTGTGGAATATTTGCACAATGAAATACTATGCAGCACTGAAAAACAGGGAACTCATGAAATGTTATACAAAATGGGTGACCCTGGAGGACGTTATGCTGAGTGAAATATCTCAGTCACAAAAGGACAAATACTGCATAGTTCCACTGTTGTAAAACACCATACCTCTTTGGTAGGTTTGAATCTATCATCTACTCTACAGGGTTATGATCATCAGTCCTCTCCTATGAGATTTACAGCCTTGGAAACCCAAAGGAGGGTCAGCTATTAGTTCCAATTTGACAACAAGAAGTGAGAGTGGGTTGTATCATTTAAAAATTCCACCAACATACTTTGCAGTTACTTGCTATGCATCAGAAAGCTGGGCAATGACTTTTCTTATGTTCCTCCCAACCTTGATGTCAGATAACAATGAGTACTGGCAGAGATTTGGAGCAATTGGAACCTTACATACTGTTGATGTGAATGTACAACAGATCAGTCACTTTGGAAAACATTCTAGCAGTTCCTCAAAAGGTTAAACATAAACTTATCTATGACTCAATAATTCCACTTCTTGGTATGTAACCAAGAGAAATGAAAACTTATGCCCACCCAAAAACTTATACCAAAATGCTCACAGCAACATTATTCATCAGATTCCTAAACAGGAAACTACTAAAATGCCCATTAATTAACAAATAGATAAATAAAATAAGGTATATTGATATAATACAATATTCTTTGGGCATGTTGCAATGAGGGACCAGTCCTTAGAGAGGGACATTACACTTGGGAGGATGGAGGGACAGCGCAAGAGAAGAAGACTCTCGATGATATGCATTGACTCAATGACTGGGGTAATAGGGGTAGGTGTGTCAGAGACAACAAGATTGGCTCAGGATAGAGCAGGGTTCAGAGCTGTTGTACATAGGGTTGCTATGAATCACAGGCATCTTGATGGCACATAACAACAACAACAATTTATTGGATCCACAATCAGTACATTTGGTACTAGTAGTCAGAAGATCAGGAGATGTACTGCACTGAGAAAGTCTGTAGTCAGGACCTCTCCAAATTTCTGAGGAGCAACAATGTCAGTTTGAACTAAGGTATACCTGATTCATATCACAGTCTTTTCAGTCACTTGTTATGCATCTGAGAGCTGTACAATAAGTGAGGATGACAGAAGAATTCATGCCTTTTAGCTGTGGTGTTGAAGAAGAGTACTAAATATCCATGGACTGTCAAAAGAAGAAACAAATATGTCTTGGAGAAGGTACAGCCAGAATTATCCTTGGAGGCAAAGATGGTGAAGCTTCATGTCACATATTTTGGGCATGTTGCTAGGAGAGGCTGTTCATTGGAAAGGACATCATTCTTGGAAAGGTGGAGGAATGGCAAAGGAGAAGACCTTCAACCAGGTAGATTGACACAGTGACCACAGCAATGGGCTTGAGGGTGTTGGTGATTGTGAGATTAGTGCATGATGGAAAAGGGTTCAGATCTGTTGTCCATCTGATGGTGCAGGACAGGAAAGGGTTCAGACCTGTCAAGTTGTACTTGACTCGACAGCAGTTAACAACAACTACAATACGGATGAGTGTTAAAAATACTACGCTAATTTAAAGAAGTGAGAAACAAAAGACTGCATATCTCATTATCCCATTTATATGAAATGTTCAGATAAGCAAATCCAGAGAGACAAAAAGTATATTCTTGGATAAAGCACCTCAGAGTGAGCATAGAGGGGAGACCAGAACTACTCCAGAAGTTTCTACCCTGTAATCTTTACAGGAGCAGACTGTTAAATCTTTCTCCCTCAGAGCAAGCTGATGAGTTCACACGATTGATCTATTAGCAGCCACATCCCTAAAACACTGAAATATGAACTGGGATGGACACAATGGCAAGCGGTGAGTTGGCTTTTTTGGTTTAAATGTTTTGAGTGTGGCAAATGGCTAAGTACTGGAGTGCCAAGCAAACCGAAGGGCTGGTTAACTGTGTACGGATTGTGGTGATACTGTAGGGAATGAACTGTATGGAGTCACACACGGAGTCATGAATCAGAATCAGCTCGGTGACTCTACAAACAACAACTATACTTTGGGTATGTTGTCACAAGGGCCAGTTGTTGGCAAAGGTAGAGGGTCAACCTTCAACAAGATAGATTGACACAGTGAGTGCAAAAGTGGGCTTGAGCATGGTGCAGATCCTGATGAGAGCATAAAGCAGGGTCCTAACTTGTCTGTAGATTGCTATACACCATAGTTGACTTGATGGAAAATAACAAAACAACAAATGCATTAAGTATTATTGAACTGTATCTTTTAAATAAGTATGTTGTATGGAATATAAGTTATAGCTCAATAAAAAGGTTATGAAAAATAATAATAATTATTATTATAGTGTTAAAGACTTAAAAAACAAAAAGCAGACCTATAGAATCTGGAGCCTGGCAATTCTACACTGGCTCTAAAATGTTCTAAATCTATTCTCTTTAGCAAGTCATTTTTAGAGTTTTAGTTTGTTCATTTGAAAGATGAGGATGAAGCATGAGGAGATATTATCCTATGTCCAGCTGAATTGTTTAAAGAATTAAGAGAAGATGATCTAAGGAAAATACCTGATGTACCTCAGTATGATGCTATAGATTGTTTAAAATAGCTTTTCCCCCCGGCCGCGCGTCGGGACCGGGGTCCGGTGCGGAGCGCCCTCCGTCCCGGGAACACGGGGAGCGGCCGGAAAGGCGGCCGCCCCCTCCTTAAAAATGAAACCCTTATCAGCAGTAAACTATCTGCTTGTAATAAAGGCCATATTTAATAAAATGTAGTGTAACTGTCAAAAAAAAAATAAAATAGCTTTTCCCATCAATGGCTTTGACTTTTACCACATGGCTGGGAGGATTATGCTAACAATGGGTATAAAAGAAATAGCATCTCTTTGAGCTCTGTGGCAAGGAGTTGTGCTGCCAACCAGAAGTCAGGCAGTTGCTCCACAGGAGAGAGAAAAAAAAAGAAAATATCTCCTCCTTTGAGGTTTACAGTCTCTGAAAACTCACTTGAGGGTCAGTTATAAGTCAGTTATGACTCAGTGGCACATGACAACAGATTAGAATATACACATGAAATGTGTAGATTACTAATAAAGGGATCAGTCAGTTTTGCCATCCCACCACGATTAAGTTTAGCAGGTTCAGAGAGGGGAAATGTGAATCTTACTTTCATTAAGAAAAAGCAGCAAAGTGTATAGTACATTCTTGTGGGCCAGGGCTTCCTGTGCTAGATGGAGACCCAGACCAGTGGCAGTAGCAGCAGAGATGTTGGAGAACCAGAAATCAAGTGCAAACAGAATTGAACTAGACCTGTTATAGAACCAGCTGAGCCAAGAGCCTTCCCATATACTTAACTGGTAGAGGAGCAGGGAGGGCAGGTGTGTACCGTAATGAGCAGAACGGGAAGAGCTGTGTAATTCTGGCTGAGAGCCACAAGAAAAGATTCAGCAAGGCTGAAGGTCAGAATGAATTCAAGCATGCCTGAGAAGCTGTACTGGCTGAAGGGTTGTATCTCGATTGTTTCCAACCTCAATGATATAACCTGTTACTCTCCTAATAAATCCCATAATGGTGAATATGGCCTATAACTTTTGTATGGCTGTTGTGAGGAATTATCAGACTCAGCAGTAGAGAGCTGAAGGCCTTTGATTACTACAATGAGTAGAATAATTGGCATTAGAGTTGAAGACGGTGTGGGAGTATGGGGAGGTGCCTCACCTTTTAGGAATCTGTTCTGTGTTGTTGATGTGGACTGTCCCCCCTTGTGGTGTTAGTGAAGGTCAGATGCCACTACTTCCATTCCACTTGCACAGTTTTAACCCTTGGTAAACAATCAGACTCTTAGAACCAGCAGCCAGGAAATCGAGAGAGGAACTAGATTAGGAAAAGTCTGCTGTCTGGGACTTCTCCAGAATGCTGACGTGCAAAGATGCCAGTCTAGAGACTAAGGTGCGCCTGATCCAGGCCATGGTCTTCACAATTACTAGCTATGTGTCAGAGAGCTGGACAATGACTAAGGATGACAGAAGAAGAGTTGAGGCCTTTGTATTGTGGTGCTGGAGAAGAGGCTTAAACATATCATGGACCTCCAAGAGAACAAACAGGACTGCTCTGGAGAGGGTGAAAACAAGTTGCTCTCTGGAGGCAAGGATTTTGAAGCTCCCTCTCACATACTTGGGCATGTTTCCAGGAGGGACCTTGGAGAAGGACATCATGCTTGGACAGGTAGAAGGACAATGTAGGAGAGGAAGACCCTGGATAAAATAGATTGACATGCTGACTGGGATAATAGGGGCAAGTGTGTTAGAGATAGATTGGCTCAGGATAGGACAAAACTAAAAGCTGTGGTGTGTAGGGTCGCTATTTGTCACAGGCAAGTCGATAGCACCTAGCAACAACAACAACAACCACAAAGATTATTACTCATAAAGTTTGTATCTGACCCTTGAAAATATATTATTTAGTATGGAAGCTTTGGTTGCCTAGTGGCAAGAAGCTGTGCTGCAATCCCAAAGGCATGTGGTTTGAGGCCACCAGCTGCTTTGCAGGAGAAGGATGGGCAATCTTTTCTCCTGAAATTAACTGCCTCTGAAAATGCGGTGGAGGTCAGCTCTGAGTTGATTCCAACTCTATGGTACATAACAACAACAACAACAACAACAACAACAACAACAAGAAGTAAATTAAACAATTAAAAAATATATTGTCAGGCAATTCACAGTTTGGGCAGATGATATTTGTATATTCATCTTAGCATATGCTGTAAATTCATCTGTGTATATAGCAGAACCAACAGAGGGCAATGCTAACTGCCCTAAGGAAATGGGAATGAGTTGCTGCTTGGTACTGGGATCTTAGTATCATATTCTTGGGGGATATTAAGGCTAAGCAGCATAATATAGGCCTCAAAGATAATCTTCTATGTTCAACTTGGGTTAGATGGGTTCCCATCCCAAAGAAAGGTGACCCAACAGAGTGTGGAAACTATAGAACAAAATCATTGATTTCACATTCAAGCAAGATTCTACTGAAGATTATCCAAAAACGACTAGAACAGCACATCAGCAGAGAACTGCCAGAAGTCCAGGCTGGGTTTAGAAGTGGTTGTGGTACTAGGGATATTGTAGCTAATGTTAGATGGATCTTAGCTGAAAGCAGCGAGTACCAGAGGAATGTCTATCTGTGTTTCATTGACTATGCAAAGGCGTTTGACTGTGTGGATCATAACAAACTATGGCTGACTCTGAGAAGAATGGAAATCCCAGACACTTGATCGTGCAAGAGGCAGTCATCGGAACAGAGCAAGGAAACACTGCATGGTTCAAAATTGGGAAGGGCGTATGCCAGGGATGTGTCCTGTCTCCATACCTTTTCAACCTATATGCAGAACAGATTATCCAGGAGGCTGGGCTCTATGAGGAGAAATGTAGGGTCAAGATTGGTGGACAATATATCAACAATCTGCGTTATGCAGATGACACAACCCTGCTTGATGAAACTGAAGAGGACCTGAAGTGCTTGCGGCAGAGGCTCAAGGACTGCAGCCTCTAATATGGATTGAGGCTCAATGTCAAGAAGACAAAGATTCTCACCACTGGACCAATTGGCAACATCAGGATGGATCGTGAAGATATTAAGATTATACATAGTTTGCTTGGCTCCACAGTCAACACTCTTGGCACCAGTAGCCAGGAAATTGAAAGACTTATTGCCATGGGAAAGTCTGCAGTTAGGGACCTCTCCAAAGTACTGAAGAGCAATGGTGTCTCTCTGGAGACTAAGGTGTGTCTGATACAGGCATGGTCTTTGCTATCACTTGTTATGCATCAGAGAGTTGGACAATGAC
>NW_006399973.1:2387616-2413839 GCF_000299155.1 Elephantulus edwardii | reverse complement strand
CCAAGGGACGTCTTTAATTGCTGCCGAAAAAGCTCCCTCTGTAGACTTGAATGAGAGGGAATAGGCATCCAGCAGAGTACTGAACTTACACTACCAATCTCTAGATTTCCAGAGTTATTTTTTTTGTTTGGTTTAAATGGCAATGTTTGAGAAATGCACTTCTGGGTTTGGGACTAATGGACCACGTGGACCTCAACTTCCATGACCCTGAGATAGTGCCTGGCTTCAATCACTGACCGCTGCAAAAGGAATCACAGTAGAACAAGCTAGTTAGAGTAGGAGGAAATGTGGGACAGAACTCAGAAATATAAAAAGCCCCGTCTTACTGGTACAAGAGAGTCTGGTGGTTCCTTATCACCTTTTGAAGCTGGGAAGAAACTTACCCCCATGACTTAACTTTCAGCTCAACAATCTTGTTGTTGTTAGGTGCCATTGAATCACTTATGTCTCATAGCAACCCCATGAACGTATAGATCTTTCTCTGTCCTGTTCCATCCTCACCATCTACAGGTCTATCAGGGAATAAATAACACTCAAGCCTTACGATAACCAACCATACAAGGTCAAAAGAGCAGGATTTTCTCAAGGATAAAACCATGAAGGCAGGAAGGGGTAGACTGGAAGGATTAATGAAAGTCAGACTTATAAGGAGGAAGTGGGTAAGGTGTGACTGCACTGTAAGCATTGTAATTAATAGTATAAAACAAAATCTGTAGGAATGGTTGAATGAAAAGGAATTACACTTTATAAACTTTCATTCAGATTACAATTACATGAATAAAAAATTTAAACTACATATGGTCAAATAGAACTTTTTAACACTTTTCTAGAAACAAAGGCCCCAAAAGGTAATGAAACTTAGAAGAAAAATATATTCCCTCACATTATTCCTGCCACAGTACGACTTAGCTTGGTGTTGCTTTTCTACCTCTAACATATCTTCCCCTGACTTTTGTTTTTATTCCTTGAGCTGATAATTGAAGCTGTCAAAGAAAGCTCATGCTGCTCAGTATTTCATTTATGGTTTCCAGCTGGGACTAAAAAGCACGTTGCTGAGCTGGAGAGAGAAAGGCCACTCAGGAAGGAAGCCCACACTCTGAGGGCGGTGGGGGATTTGAGCTTTTAGACTGTTTGGTTATTAAATTTGTGTGCAGGAGGGTTTCCAGCTCATCTGTTTCAAGAGGCTGGCCTGACTCAGTATGTGTCCGAGAGCAGCCAATATGGGAAGACTCCTTGAGAATAAGGTGCTGAAATGAATGCCTGTCACAGACCTAAGCGGTGTCTGATAGCTTTACAAATAGTTAGAAACAAACATTGCTCTAGAAGTAAGTCCACAAGGACAGTCCTACTAGACATCTTGTTTATACTGCCAGGAGCCCTGTGGTCATATAATATAAAGGAAGTGATTCAAAGTGATCCAACCAGCATATGCTGGAAGGAGCACATACTGGAAGGGATGATGTACTGTGTGCCAGGCCCTGTGCTAGACTCGAGCACTACACAGCTGACAATGAGGTATCTAGAGGGATGCTCTGTCTCCAGCTGCCTCACACAGATGAGGAACAAACAGATGCCCTCCAGCGACATGCTCTTCGGTGCACGGCCCAGGAGCATGAGGCAAACATGCATGGATCCTTGGGCCCCATTGGGACACCCACTACCCAGGGCCATAATGACCTGAAAGCTTCTCCTGAAATTACATTTTCTCCTAACTCTCCAGACTGTCTCATTTATTTCATCCTGTCACTAGATCTCTGAATAGGTCCTGTCCAAATAGTCCTGTCATTATGACTCATAATCTGAGCCTTATTTAGAACATATTACTCAGGGATGATCTTTTCGCGAACTTTGAAGAAATACAGCATGGCTGGCAAAATCCCCCACCTCTCAGCCCACTTCTGAGTGCTACTTCCTTTCTATCAAAACCCTCCTCTCTCCTTTCTTGAGGGCCAGGATTACATGGCATGACAGTGGCAGAACTTTCCAATTGCCAGGTCTCTCTGGCCAGCTTCAGCTCCTTCCTATTTGTGGTCCTTGTTTACCTGTTGGGAGCATAATAGTGAACTTGCCTCACTACTCGCCGTCTTTGACTCAAAAGCATTACTGGTACTTTGCTTTAGGTCAGTTTCCCAGATTTACTTAATCATAAGAATTTATGATTGCTATTTTTGATTAAGGAGCTCTGGTGGCCAAATGGGCAAGGAGTTGTGTTACCAACTCAAAAGTAAGGGGTACTTATTAAGAGAAAGGTGGGACTTTGAAAGAGGATCAGCTATGAGTCAGTGCCAACATGATGGCATATAACAGCAATGATGATTTATGATTATTTATGATATTAAATAGTAGGTCTATCATGTTGTCTTCTCAATTACTCATTATGCTTCAAAGAGTTGGACAATGACTAGGGATGACAGAAGAATAAATGCCTTCAAGTTGTGGTGCTGGAGAAGATTCTTGAACGTACTGTGGATTGCCAAGAAAACAAATAGGTCTGTCTTGAAGAGGGTGAAACCAAGTCTTTCCTTAGAGGCAAGGATTTTGAAGCCCTACCTCACTTACTTTGGGTACGTGGCCAGTAGAGATCAGTCCTTGGAGAAGGACATCCTGCTCAGAAGGGTGGACAAACAAGGCAGGAGAGGAAGACCTCAGATGTGATGGATTGATACAGTAATTGGGGCTATGAGTGTTGGTGTGTCAGAGTTAGTGAGACTGGCTCAGGACAGGGAAGGGCTCAGAGCGGCTATACATAGGGTCGCTATACATCACAGACGACTTGATGGCGCAGAACAACAATAACATACTATAACAGGTTTGGAATCAGGAGTGGCATCCATTTCCTAAATAACATGCCTCCAGAAAACTCTATGAACTTTGATAAATATCAATGGTTGTGGAGGGGCTTCAGGCCTTTTGTTCATAGGGTCACTACAAGTTGTGTTCCATTCGAAGGCAATTAACAACAACAACAACAACAACAACAAATCATGTTGTTTGGTGTTCTTGAGTCAAGTAAAATTCATAGTGACCCTATGAACAATAGATCTGAACCCTGACCTATCCAGTGCTATCCTTACGAAGGTCTACCATAGACCTACTAAATCAGTCTTCAGGGAGGAGCTTGGAAATCTGTATTTTTAAATACATGCTCCAGGAGACTTTTAGATGGAGCTTTTACTGTTTAAGAAGTGAAACTCAAAACCAAGACATTGGGTTTCTTTACAAGCATACGTATGTGTCAGGACAAATCCTTGAGGTGAGTGAATTTATAAGCAAGTATTAACTCTTTCAAGTCTCTGGGGCACCACTTAGAAAATTATGACCTGACAGGTGAAAAAAAAAGTTCCCTAGGGATCTGAAAGCACCTAACAGTGATTCTGAAAATGCTTGCTTAACTTCCAGCCGGGGAGTTGGTTCACTGGGAGGATTTGGAGCTGTGGATATTTCTTTCCTGCCTTTACGCACCTAAGAGAACTAGTCATGGTTTTAAATAGAGACTTCATTTTCTAAGTTGTGCAGAATTCCCAAGGCCTGTGGGGCTATATATGTGAGTTTTTCTGAAAAGGGTTTATGAGTTGTTTTCTCAGGTCTTTTAACTTGGATTGGAGAACAGTGTTTAGTGAACTGCTCCAGGTGGCCCTGAGTCAGATTATCTGGGGAGCAATGGACAGCCACATCTGGATTTGGAGTCAGGGCACTTATTCTCCAAAGTTCTTTTCCTTGTTGTTGTTTTTTAAACAGGCTACACCCTGGTTACATTTGCTCCAGTGTCCCCTTCCTTCCTCTCCTGCACTCTCCCTCTCTGTTCATGGTCTTAAGCCAAAGCTGACCTCACTTGTCTGCCGACTCTGCATTACACTTTAGTGAGTCGCACTTGCAAATGCCAAGAAGTGAGCTGTGCAGTTTGCTCAGGCCCTGTTCAAATTTTCCACATGGCTCTGAGCATAACAACCCAGGGACTGAGCGTCCAACCTCTACCAAGCTCTTATCCTAAACCCTCAGGTGGGCAGTGCTCTTGATGTGACATGAGATGGGAAGGGCATGGAAGGCCCCAGCTGCTGACAGGGTCAACTGGGCCAGGCCTGTGGAAACGGCTGGTTGGGCAGACTGGGTCAGTCGGAGTAATTATGTGGGAGGCAGGGCACAGCTGAGGAATGACCAGGGGATTTGATGTGGAGAGAGCCAGATGATCAATGTCTGCTTTGTGCCCTGCTCCGCAGCATGACACAGCAATCTAGTGAAGTTCATACTTAGAAGCAAGGAGCAGTTCTTATAGATGCATCCTCTCCAGATTTGAACAAGATAGAAAACTTCTGAAATTTTTATAAGATTGATTTCTTTGGATTGAACAGAGGCTCAGAACCCACCTAACTTATAAGCAGTACAACCGATTCTCACACTTCATAAGTCAAAGAATTTCCCCATCAGAGTGAAATATTCCAGAGATATTCCTGGGTTTTTTTATCCAGAAAAGTTTGATACCAAAGATGATCTTCATAGATTGAAATGCCAATGATAAAACTAAAAGCCCCTTATTGCACTGCTGTAGAATCAATTTTGAGTTTACATATACTATATAGTCTTCACAATGACTTGCTATGCATCAGAAAGCTGGACAGTGACTAGGAATGATAAGAGAATTGATGCCTTTGAGCTGTGGTGCTGGAAAGAGTGTTGAATATACATAGACTGCTAGGAGAACAAACAGGTTCGTCTTAGAGAAGGTTAAATCAGGCTACTCCTTGGAGGCAAGGATTCTGAAGCTTTGTCTGACATGCTTAAGAGATGTTGCAAGGCAGGACCAGTCCTTGGAGAGGGACGTCGTGCTTGAGAGGGTGGAGGGACAACACAAGAGAGGAAGACCCTCGATGAGATTCAGTGACTAGGGTAATGAGGGTAGATGTGTCAGAGACAGTAAGGTTGGCACAGGATAGAGCAGGGTGTAGGGCTATTTTACATAGAGTCACTATGAATCACAGATGACTTAACGGTATATAACAACAAAAACATAGAGTGTAACAGAGGCTTTCTTGGATGTGTATATAAAGAAGCAAATCACCAGGCCTTTCCTCCATGGCAAAAATACATGAGTTCAAACCTCCAGTCTATAGTAGTCAAATGCACACCATTTGTATTATAGAGACATCTTGCCAGTGTAGGGTGACTCTTAATAGATTATTGACTTAATTGACTTTGTGGTTCTGTCTATTTAATTGGCTTTACTCCCTTATCTTTAAATCAGGAAAGAGCCAGAAACTTTAACACATTCCTTCTTCCCACACACCCACAAACCTTGTTTTAGAGATAATGCTGCTTGTTTAGTACCTATATAATTATGCCATGACCCTGAATTCTCACTTTGTTCATCTTAACTCTCGGCCTTCAGTCTTTTTCTTGAAGGAAAACAGTGTTCTTACCATAACAAGATACAAGTAAACAATCCAGTTGAAAAATGGGCACAGGATATGAACAGATACATCACCAAAGAAGACATTCAGATGGCCAACAAGCACATGAAGAAATGCTCAAAATCCTTAGCTCTAAGAGAGATGAAAATCAAAACAACTATGATATATCATCTCATCCCAGTAAGAATAGCAAATCTCAATAGAGCACCAAACAAAAAATGCTGGCAAGGTTGTGGAGAAAGCAGGCCCCTTATTCACTGTTGGTGGGAGTGTAAAATGGTGCAACTACTATGGAAGGCTGTATGGTGTGTTCTCAAAAAGTTGCAAATAGAAATACCATTTGACCCAGAAATTCCTGTACTGGGAATATATCCTAAAGAAAACATAACTGCCACCCAGGCAGATATATGCACACCCATGTTTACTAAGGCTTTGTTCACAATAGCAGAGAGTTGGAAACAACCCAGGTGCCCATCAAAAAATGAATGGATAGAGAACCTCTGGTATATTCACACAATGGAATATTACGCTGCATTGAAAAACAAGAAACTCGTGCAATATTGTTCAAAATGAGTGACCCTGGAGGACATTATGCTGAGTGAAATATCTCAGTCACAAAAGGACAAATACTGCATAGTGCCACTGTTGTAGAACGGGACTGACATCAGGGTTGGGGTGAGATGAAAAAAACTGAATAAATTATTATATTACATTGAAACAGATGAGGGAGAGAACAGTTTAAAGGGGATATATGATTGGGTATTATGGTTATGACAAGAGTCCAGAATGAAGGTTGCGTAGTGGAGTGTACTGGCTGGGGAGTGGGGGCAGATTATATATCAATGAAAGAATTTTTCTTTTACTTTTCAAAGACAAAAGTGAACTGGGGGAGGAGGAGTGGGCAGGGAGAAAAATACTACAATGAATGAATGGAAATCCAAAATTTCTGTAAATGTTCATTAAAATTAATAAAATAAAATTTTTTAAAAACAGTGTTCTAATGATTTTTTTCTGTCTCCCATTTAGATAACTCTCTTGTTTTGTGGACCACCAAAGGTTGTCCTTCAAAAATGTAGTTGTTCTTTGCAGCCTTTGGATGGCAAGTATGAAAAAAGCTTATTTGTCACCACAAAAGAATATGAGTAAATTATCATTTAGGGTAACCCTTTATCTGCTCATTAAAACTTTTTTTAAGGTCTGAGTACTTCTTAGATACTTCTGGAAGTGCCTGTTCCTAGCTATTCTCCTTCCTGTGAATCTCTCAACAATTTTTTGAGACCCACACTGGAGAGATACTGCAAATACTTTAGAGTACAGTGTGAAGTTTGAACTCGGAACCCTTTCTTAAGTGTAATATTGAACAATGCACTTGAACTTTCTCAGCTTTATTTTTTTGTTGTTGTTGTCAAAATAAAATTAAATGACACAAGAAAAAATGCAAATACATTCATGATTGCTTAAAATATTTCTATGGGAAATGATTAGATTAAATAATTAGATTAAGAACATTTTAAAAGAAATAAGGCTCTTTCTTTGGTTCCCCACAGCAATCTTTGATTGCTATGCATAGAGAGCTGGACAATGACTAAGGATGACAGAAGGAGAATCAATGCCTTGAGTTGTGGTGCTAGAGAAGAATATTGAACATACCATGGGCTGCCAAGGGAACAAACAGGTTTGTCTTAGAGAGGATGAAGCCAAGTTTCTCCCTGGAGGTAAGGATTTTGAAGCTCCATCTTACATACTTTGGGCATGTGGTCAAGAGGGACCAGTCCTTGGAGAAAGACATCCTGCTTGGAAGTGTGGAGGGACAGCATAAGAGAGGAAGACCTTGGATGAGAAGGACTGACATGCTAACTGGGGTAGTGTGGATAGGTATGTAGGAGACAATGAAATTCACTTAGGATAGAGTAGAGTTCAGAGCTGTTGTATATAGGGATGCTATGGTGCTGGAGAAGAGTATTGAATGTACCATGTACTACCAAGAAAACAAACAGATTCATCCTGGAGAGGGTTAAACCAGGCTGCTTCTTGGAGGCAAGAATTCTGGGGCTTCATCTGACATATTTTGGACATGTAAGGAGGGACGGGTCCTTGGAGAGGGACATGCTTGGGAGGGTGGTGGGACGGCGCAGGAGGACAAGACCCTTTATGAGGTGGATTGACTCAGTGACTGTGGTAATCGGGATGGGTGTGTCAGAGACAGTGCGATTGGCACAGGATAGAGCAGGGTTTAGGGCTGTTGTACATAGATAGGGTCACTATGAGTCTCAAGCGACTTGATGGCACATAACAACAACAATATGAGTCATAGATAACTTGACAGCACATAGCAACAACAATATGCTTCCCCGTAGCCTGTGAATAAAACCCAAATTCCTGAACTCTGCCTAATTGCTTAGCCTCAGAAGAAAGCTGAAGAGCAACAGTCCTTGCGCCAGTGGTCGACAATGGAGGAGGCCCACAAGTGGCCGTAGACCACACCAGCCTGCACAAGGTAGGAGGGCCTCAAATTAGCTGAGTAACGTCTAGGATCAAAAGCAATGTGTGATTTTTATCACCGTAGGCAATAAAATGTGAAGTGAATTCTTTGGCAGCAATCAGAAAGGCAGATTGCTGTCTTTTCAGAGCTCTTTGGAGTTTTACAGCCTGTCAGTTATCATAGAAATTCTTACAACAGAGACTCCGTACTTTGCGGTGGGTCAGGGTGAGTGTGCAAAATGAAATGTGGGTGGAATATTAAAGCTCGTGACACCACATTCAGGAAGCAAGCTGCTCTGCGTCTTTCAAGTACTTTCAATTAAAGAACACATCTCTGGCATCTATCCCAGGGCTCTCGTGGGAAATGATCCCCCGTCTTTAGGTGTCTGCATTACATGAAACCAATTATGGTAATGACTCTAATGTAGAAGCCATATTACTCTGAGTGCTGTTTTTAGTATGCTCCAATGTTTTTATGTCTACGGCCTTAGTTACCTGCAATTTAGATTTATTATGCTTTCAGAAATAGTTCTTGCATAGGATTACTTTTAAATTTTATTATTACTAAGCCATCTATTGAATCAGGTTTAATATGTGAGTGAGATAATCATTGGGTATACCTTGCTGATTAGTCTTTCAGGGCAAATGCCCTCTTAGAAGTGATAGCTCTTATTAAGAAAGAGTAATACTATTTTGCCTTGGCCTGGAACATTCCTGGAGAGATGACCAGGAAACAGTTGAAGTTACAAGCTGCAAAAAAGATTTCACAGGTTCCTGTGTCTTCAAGAAGCTTTCTCAGAGTGACACATTTGAGAATAGGTTGTTGTTGCTATGTACCTTTGAGTCAGAACTGACTCACAGCTAACTCTCCAGTGGGTTTCATAGGCATTACATTATAAGGGTGTTAATTGCCCATCTTTTCCCTGTGGAGCAGCTGGTGGATTCGAACCATGTATCTTTAGTTTGGCAGCACAAGAGCTTACCACTAAGCCACCAGAGTTCCGTGGAGAAGTAGTTACTTCCAATGTCTTGCAAATAGTGTCCAATATCACACAACTCTGAGTGGTAGAGGTGAGACTAAGAATTTGGTTTGTCTTACTCCAAAGCCCACACTTTTCCTACTGCACCTGATGCTTTTCTGTGACTGAGTCTTTACAACAGGGTTCTAATTGCTGTTAGGTGCTGTCAAGTCGACTCTGACTGACAGCGGCCCTGTGTACAACAGATCTAAACTTGAGATCTAAAGTTGGCCCAACCCTGAGCCGTCCTCACAATCTCCACTCAGCTCAAGCCCATTGGAGCAGCCACTGTGTCAAGCCATCTCATTGAGGGCCTTTCCCTCCTTCTTTGACCCTCCACCTTTTGAGGCATCATGTCCTATTCCAAGGACTAGCCCCTCCTGACAACATGCCCAAAGAATGTGAGATGATGCTTCATTCTTACCCTTGCCCAGGCTGCACTTCTTCCAGCACAGATTTGTTTGCTCTTTTGTCTGTCCTTGCTGTAGTCCACGCTGTCTGCTAATATAACAATGCAAAGGTACCAGTTCTTCTTGTAACTGAGTATAATAATTCAGTATCCCTGCCCTGTGTATAGGTAGTGCCATGGGTATCTGAGGATCCCTCATGGTACAGGGGTTAAGCACTCACCTGCAGCTGAAAGGTCAGCAATTAAAAAACTACCAGCTGCTCCACGGAAGAAAGGTGTGGCAGCTTGTTATTTGTTCTGTGTCGCTGAATTGACTCCAACTCATAGTAATACTGTGTCCCATAGTTCTGAACTCTGCTCTGCCCCAACCCTACCTCACTGTTTCTGACACATCTGTCCTCCTTACCCCAGTTATTGTGTTAATCCATTTAATCTCATTCTGAGTCTTTCTCTCCTGTGCTGTCTCTCCACCCTTCCAGGCATGATGTCCTTCTCCAAGGACCAGTCCCTCCTTGCAACATGCCCAAAATATGTGAAACAGAACTTCAAAATCTTTGCCTCCAAGGAACATATTGGTTTCACCCTCTCCAGGACAAACTTGCTAGTTCTCTTGGCATTCTAGTTCAAAATTCTTCTTCAGCACCACAGTTTAAAGACTTTCTTTTTCTGCCATCTTTGGTCGTTGTCCATATATGTGATGTATAGCAAGTAATTGCAAACACGCTAGCTTGATCAAATGCACCTTAGTCTCTAGACTGACATTGTTGCTCTTTAGCAGTCTGGAGAGGTCCCTGACAGCGGTTTTTCTAACCCAATTCGTCTTTTGATTTCCTGACTGCTGGTGCTAAGAGTGTTAATTGTAGCTCCAGCAAGGTGAAATTATTAACGATTCCAATCTCTTCTCCATCTGTTGTGGTGCTGCCAATAGACCCAGTGATGATAGTCTTCTTGATGTTGAGCTTCAATCCATATTGAAGATTACAGTCCTTGACCTCTGCAGCAAATCCTTCAGGCCCTTCTCAGTTTCAGCAAGCAAGGTTGAGTCATCTGCAATTTAATGTAGTTTGTTAATGAGTCTTCTTCCAATCGTGATGCCACATTCTTCCTCATAATGTCCAGCCTCCAAACGACCTGTTGTATATATAGATTAATTATGTAAATATTTGGCTTGGGAAATTACGGGTTAGCATGAGTCAGAATAGACTCAAAGACAATGGACTTAAATATCTAGAAATATGTGGGTGTACTATTAAATAAATTAAACTCCTTGGAATCATACCTTTCCTATCAAAAAGGGGGGGGGAAAACAAGTAACTCACCATTCTCATGAGTCAGAAGGCAGAGTGAGTAACTATCTTTTTTCCCAAAGGAAGGAACAGACCAGCATAAGCGTAACCATTTATTCCTTTAAATCCATCTCGGAGTTCTCCCCACTCAGTTACCTACCTCCATCATTTGAACTATTCACTCAGAAAAGAACCCAATGAGTGGAAATTGCTTTGCAACACAGACTTTGCCCTATTTTTGCCCATTTGTGGTTATATAATATCTAGGGGGAAAATATCTTTGTGAAAGAATAAAGGGCTATCAAACCAATGTAAAAAATCAGATGGCTGCTTTTTTGACCTGACTTTAAAGGTGCATAATCTAAAATGGGCTTGGCATCCCAGGAGCTATCACACCAATTAGATAATACATTTGTTCAGTGGTGCTAAGCAGAGAAGGGATCAGCACAGAAATGTCCCTTTACTGATATGAAGGACACACATTCAGTACTTCTTCTCCTCCCTTGCTGTTATTCTGGGTTTAACTACTTTGTCCTCAACTCAGATTACTCAGCAAGCCACAAACTACAGAGAACTACCCTGGAACTGGGACACAGAGGTAACACTTTATGTGTGCAGAACAGAGCAATTACTGGTCCATGTGACATTGGGAAGCTCTGATTCTGCCAGATAGGGATGGTCCAAACCCCATGATCACAGGCCCAAGGGCAGGTCAGCCAAGGAGGAATCATCAAAGCCCCCAGCAGGCTCTGAGTCCCGTCAAGGTCTTTGCCAAGGACCAGCTAATAGCTTCCATCTATCATTCAGGGAAATGATTTCTGGAGCTAGATAATTGACTTCTGTTCGTTGTGACAGATGATGCTTTAAAAATGCCCAAGTCCATGCCTGTCTCTTTCTTTAGTGACAGATTTTTGTCTTGGGAGGGCAATTTAGTGACTAGCAGGGTAATTGTATATTCAAGCTTTCATCACAGTGTTAGGGGTGTCAAATTGAGATCTGAAGTTGTTATTTAGAATTTCCCCCCCCCCCCTCTCTATTGCTTATATCTTTAGGGAACTTTGATGGTCTAGTGGTAAGGAGTTTCACTGCCAACTCAAAGTCATGTAGTTCAAATCCCCCAACTGCTCCGAGGTAGAAAGATAGGCAATATCATCCTGTGCAATTTACTGTCTCTGAAATGCCACTGAAAGGCCACCTATGAGTCAATTCTGACTCAACAGTACATAACAAAAATGCATGTCTGTAGGGAACTCTGGTGGCATAGTCCGTAGTAATTGTGCTACTAACTTGAAGGCTGAATGTCTCTGGTGGTTCAAGTCCACCAGTGGCTCCAAGGCAGAAAGATGGGCAGTCTCCTGTTGTGTGATTTACAGCCTCAGAAAGGTTTGGGAGGGAGGGGTGTCACTGTGAGTCAGAACGGACCTGATGGCAGCAGAAGCATTTGTTTATAGCTCTCCAGGATCTTGAGGTTCTAGACCAAAGAGTTAATAATTCTTTTAGCAGAGTCTGAACGTTCTTTTATGCTTTATACAATTGTATAGTAGTGCTCATAATCAACATGGGGCTGGCATGTTACAGCCACATCATTTCACTTGATATACCTCTTCTTGTTGGCTGACTCATGGTGAATCCATGCACCACAGACCACTGCCTGCCAAGTCTTGTGCCATTCCCATGATTGATTACAGATTGGGCCCCTGTGATCTATACAGTTTTCTGAAGTAAATCACTAGGCCTTTCTTCCTGGTCCATTTAGATTTAGAAACTCTACTGAAAACTGCTCTGCATCATAACATACAAGTCTAGTAAATTCAAGATGGGCATGTTTTTACTGTAGACAGCATAGTTCAGAAAAAGAATAGCTTACACATTCTACAATAAAGAGCATGAAGCTGGCAACTTGTTTCAACAATCAGCAGAAAGCTTCTACTGATGTCTCTCAAAAATATTTGACTTTTACCAATTTTGCTTTAAATATATTTCATATTTATTTTATAATAAAGGATATAACTACACATGAACAGATGGACAAATAGTCTAAAAGAAGATATAACGATCTGAAGACAAGTAGTTCAACAAACGACGAGCTTTCATTTTAGTTTGGTCTTTCATCTTGAACATGTCATAAGTAAAATAATTTCTTTCTATTCTTTGTTCTTACAAATTCTTCGATGATTTCATCTCAATTAAGATGCTGAATAATCTCTTCTTTCATACATTATAAGGATAATGAGCCTTTAACCTCCCTAGTTAAAAATTATCCCCCACTATTTTTTCTCTTAGATGCATTTGTAGGTGGTGGCTGTTTCTTTAATTTTGTTTTCTGATTTTTCATTGCTGACATGCAAAAACACTATTTTTGTGCACTTACCTTGCACCCAGCTATTTTGTTTAAATTATGAGTCCTTCTTGGATCACCATTTTACATGAAGAGGTTTTTATCTCTTTAGGGATGCATGAAGTTTATAATAATTAAAGTTAGGAATAGCATAAACAAATTTCAACACTGGGAAATATACATGAATTTTTATTCTCTTTATGGAATCTACACATCTACATAAATAAAATTCTTCTTTCCTGAATCTATAAACTTAGCTCTAATGTAAGAATGATATTACTTCACTTCTCTGTAAAGGCTTATATTGGTATAAATTTGCCTTAATTTCTTAGATGACTTCAGGCATTCTTTAGCAGGTATATCCCTATTGTTTAAGAAAAAAATATTTGAAACAGAAGTTCATATAATTTCTGCCAGCTTTTCACACCAGGTTCAGGTGTGTGAAATTGATAGCTCATACTCAATACTTCTGAAATACTTCCTTTATTTAATTGCTTCTTTCTAATGTTTCTCTAACAGTAAACTGTTTGAAAATCAATATTTGTTTTGTAAATGCTCAAGATTCTCTCTTAAAAGAATAACTTGTAAAAAAATTTTAAAAAAAAGAATATCTTGTTAATAACTGTTAGGTGCCTATGCATGCCTTTAAATTTACTTCTGAATCTTAGAAACTTGACTTATCCAATGAAAATGATGCAATATATTATTCCACATAACCAACAAAAATGCATATAAGTATTTGCATTTTGTTGGCAAAGACTTAAGCTTCTCTTTTGACATCTTTTTAAAAAGATCTGGTCTTCAATAATACTTCCTAATGTATCTATAATCTGAATGCATGATTCCATGATTATATTTATTGACAAAACATGCATTTCTCAGTGTGTATTAAAAAGAAACTGATTCTTTATCATTGCCTAACCTTTTTTACTTGAGATTTTACTGAAAGTTTATAGAAAACTTGGATTTCCATTCATTCATTGTTGCACATTCTCCTCTCTGTTCCTCATCCCCCCAGTTCACTTTTCTCTTCGAAAAAAACAATTTCTTTTGCTGTTATATAGTCATGCCCCCCCCATCCACTTTACTATACAGCTCTTTTTTTTAATTTTTTTTTTTACTATATAGCTCTTATTCTGGACTCTTGTCATGCCAATAATACTTAATCATATATTCCTTTTATACAATTCTCTCCCTTGTCAGTTTTCAATGCCATGTACATTGTTTACCCCTCTTAGTTTTTCCCAAACCCCATATCAGTCCTGTTTTATAATAGTGGCATTATGCAGTATTTGTCCTTTTGTGATTGAGATATTTCACTCAGCATAATGTCCTCCAGGGTCACCCATTTTGAATAACATTTCATGAGTTCTTTGTTTTTCAGTGCTGCATAGCATTTCATTGTGGAACATACCACAGATATCCATTCGTTTGTTGATGGCACTTGGGTTGTTTCCAACTCTTTGCTGTTGTGAACAAAGCCATAATAAACATGGGAGTGCATATATCTGCTTGAGTGGCAGTTACGGTTTCTTTAGGGTATATTCCCAGTAGTGTAATTGCTGGGAAAAATAGTATTTCTGTTTGCAACTTTTTGAGAAAGCGCCATACTGCCTTCCATAGTGGTTGCACCATTTTACACTCCCATCAACAGTGAATAAGGGTTCTAGTTTCTCCACAACCGTGACAGCACTTTTTCTTTACTGCTCTGTTGATATTTGCTATTATTACTGGGATTAGATGATATCTCATAGTTGTTTTGATTTGCATCTCTCTTAGAGCTAGAGATTTTGAACACTTCTTCATGTGTTTGTTAGCCATCTGCTTTGTTCACAATAGCAGAGAGTTGGAAACAACTCAAGTGCCCATCAACAAATGAATGGACAGAGAAACTGGTATACTCACACAATGGAATACTATGCAGCATTGAAAAACAAGGAACTCATGAAATATTATACAAAATGGGTGACCCTGGAGGACATTTTGCTGAGTGAAATATCTCAGTCACAAAAGGACAAATACTGCATAATGCCACTATTATAAAACAGCACTGACATTTGGTTTTGGGAAAAATTAGAAAAAGAGGGGATCAATAATGTACATTGCATTGAAACAGATGAGGGGGAGAACTGTTTAACTTTACCATGTGGCAGCCTAACTTTTCTTTAAGAACTGCCTACCAATGAGCAGAGGTGACCAAAAATCCATAGAGTAACTGAACAGTAGGAAAAATGTAACTGCTTCAGACAACGGTTTACTGAGATACATCCTACAATAATAAATGAATGTGAAGCTCATGGTATGAAAATAGCTAATTCCTTATGTTCTAAAATTTTCCCTGTGTGTTTCTGTAACACCAAGACATATTGACAGAATTAATTAAGGCTAACTTTTTTAAATTTTTTAATTATTTTTTGTGTGTGTACCGTCAAATCAGATACGACTAGTACAGGAGGAGATTGCCCCTCCTTCTCCAGCAAAGCATCTGGTGGATTTGAACCGTGTGCCTCTGGGATTGCAGTGCAACTTCTTGCCACTAGGCCACCAGAGCTCCCTTTAAGGCTAACTTTTGCACTTCCAATTATTCAAACATCACATACGTAGTGAAGTACTTAATTATTTGCCATTTCTTCATTGATAGGATTTTTTAAGCTGGTAAATATGATAAATTGCTCAAAAAATTTCCTTAGGTTGGACATATATATCTTAACACAGTACTTTGCTGATATGTAGGTGGGAAAACAAGGAAAGGAATCTAAAAACAAACAAAATACTGAGCAATGTTTATGTCAATGAAGATAACTTCTAGAGCTTTTTCATTCATTAAATGTATTAATTCTTCACATATTATTTTAAGCAACATACATGATGGGTTATGGATGAAACTGAACAAGTTCAAGTAAACCCCAAAATTTCTATTTTGTAGAGATCTAAATATTCCATTTTTTCCTTAAAATTAATAGCCCATGTTTAGTGATTTTTTTTTTGGTTTTTTAAATTTTATTAGTTTTAATGAACATTTACAGGGATTTTGGGTTTTCATTCCTTCATTACTGCACCATTTTCTCTACCCTCCTCCCCAGTCTGTTCTTCTTCCCCGCCATCTGAATGTCTGTTTTAATTGTCCAATTGCCACAGTGCTTGTCAAAGTCAGTTCTGATTAATCTCCTTTGTCGGTGTGTCCTTTGCCATTCCCTATCACTGCTCCCTGAGAGAGACTTCACCCAGAGTCATAAGGAAAAGGGGATGGCGTATTCTCTCAGCTACTTCCTGCTGAAAAGGGACGCTGTGGGTTTCAGGGTGAAGATCTTCTCTCACTATTCTAAAGGGACCCTTTGGCAGTAGGAAACACATAGACTATAGTGGAGATTGATTTTGGAATTTAGATGCACTGTTATTAATTGTGCTTAGCCGTACATGTTCATATCCCTGAAGATGTATAATGGGGGTGTTGCAACCTAGAAGACACAAATGTAACTAACAAGTTATAAGTACATGAGTCAAAAATTATGGAAAAGTAAAAGAAAAGATTCTTTCATTGTTTTACAAACCCTCCCCCAGGTCCCCTCCACCGTGTAGCCCTCGCTCTAGACTCCTGTGATGACAGAACTACCTAGTCACATATCTCTTTTACACAGTTTTCTCCCTCCTCTGTTTCAGTGCAGCATACATTATTGAACTCATCTTACTCAGTCTCTCCCCAACCCTGAGGTTAGTCCCATTCTACAACAGTGGCATCATGTAATATTTGTCCCTTTGTGACTGGGATATTTCACTCAGCATAATGTTCTCCAGAGTCAACCATTTTGAATAATATTGCATGAGTTCCTTGTTTTTTAATGCAGCATAGTATTCCATTGTGTGAATATACCACAGCTTCTCCAGCCATTATTGCAGCTTTGTTCACAATAGCAAGGAGTTGGAAACAACCTAAGTGTTCAGTGATTTTTATAATGACCACAACAAATGCACTGCAAAATGACTTTTTCAAAATACTGATATTCTTCCCTAATTTGTGTTTCCATTGTATGTAAAATCCATGTAATATAAAAATATGACAACAGACAATTTCTGTAAATTGAACTGCTTTCATGGTTTTTAGCCATATTTGAGTTACACCGATTCTTAAATCCATCCATAGCAAATTGATTTTGAAATTATTTTAGGCTGAATGGTTTTCAAAGAAAATAACATATACATTTGACTAATAGAGAAAGAGTAGCCACTTCCTGTTATAACTTTTACCATGAGCCATTAGCTTTGTATCCTAGAACATATACATTTTTTCAGTACAGAACCTTGTTTATTTATAGTTCAACAATTTTAACACAAGTTTTCAAATGGTTAATTATGATGTTTTATATTCAATTGACTCTCTTTTGGTTCAATCATTCGTATCATGTTGTTGTTGCTGTTGATGTGTCCTATTGAGTTGGAACCGACCCATAACTGATCCTCCAGTGGGTTTTCAGTGGCGGTTAATCACAGGGGAGGAGATTACCCATCCTTCTCCTTTGGAGTAGTTGGTAGCCTTAAAGTGCATGCATTCAGGATTACAGCACAGTTTCTTGCCACTAGGCCACCGAGGAGAAATTTTTCCAGAAAGCAGGACCAGATTTTAGTTGTTTATGGGGCTGCAAATGAAAAATTTTAATATTCCATTTTTTCCCCACTTTTGTTGCTGTTGTTATGTGCTGTTGAGGTACATGCGACGCATAGCAACCCTATGTACCACAGCCCTAAACCCTATTCTAGTCTGTGTCACTCTCACGGTCTCTGACACTCCCATCCCTATTACCCCAGTCACTGAATCAATCCACCTCATAGAGGGTCTTCCTCTCCTGTGTTGTCCCTTCACCCTCCCAAGCATGATGTCCCTCTCCAAGGACTGGTCCCTCCTTGCAACACGTCCAAAGTATGTCAGATGAAGCTTCAGAATTCTTGCTTCCAAAGAGAAGCCTGGATTAACCCTCTCCAGGATGAACCTGTTTGTTATCTTAGTGATTCATGGTATATTCAATACTCTTCACCAACACCACAGCTCAAAGGTATCAGTTCTCCTCTGACACATAGCAAGTGATTGCAAAGATCATGGCCTATATCAGGCATGCCTTAGTCTCCAGACTGATATCATTGCTCTTTGATACTTTGGAGAGGTCTCTAACAGCAGACTTTCACATTGCAATATGTCTTTTAATTTCCTGGCTTCTGGTTCCAAGTGTGTTGATTGTGGGACCAAGCAAACTAAAGCTGTTAACAATCTCAATCTCTTCACCATCTATTATGATGCTGCCAATTGGCTCAGTGGTGAGAATCTTTGTTTTCTTGATATTGAACCTCAATCCATATTGAAGGGTACAGTCCTTGACCTTCTGCAGCAAGTGCTTCACTTTACACACTATTTATTTATTATTTATTACTACAGTAAGGAATGAATACACACTTTGTTCCAAATTCTGTTATCTTGGTATTGCTATTAGTAATTTCAGCCCTAGAAGTACTAATACAGTAGTTTATACAATCATTACACTTAAACATTAGAAATCTCATAGAATTAGGGACTTTATCAAAGGAAAGAACCATTTTTTAATTTTATTTTATTGTTATTTTGTGTGTCTGTGTACCGTCAAATCAGATCTGACTGGTACAGGAGAAGATTGTCCCTCCTTTCCTGGCAGAGCATCTGGTGGATTCGAACCATGCGCCTCTGGGATTGCAGTGCAGCTTCTTGCCACTAGGCCACCAGAGCTCCCCAAGAATCATTTTTAGGTAACCTCTACATTACATGAAATTTAATTTTCTTCCCATTAAGAATTCTAGGTTTTAAGAACATTGGTATTGCTAATGATCCTGCGTGACTTGCTCACTTGCTTGAAATTAGGAACATGTTTCATATGTCTTTCACTATTGTGCTTCCCTACTTCTTCTTTATCAACAATAGTGGAATTTCCCTAATTTGAAAGAGAATAAAGAGTAGAGAAGTGATTCAGAGTCAATGAAAACCAATCCTATTTCCTGAAAATGTGTTCAACTTCAGGACTCAAAGGTAGGCCTTGGGAATATAACCATTGATATTAACTGTAAATTATCTGGAGAATTTTTTTATTCATACGAAGAGATATTTAATTCTAGTGTGGGTATAGGATAATGAGTGTGTGTGTGTGTGTGTGTGTGTGTGTGCAACTTATGACTTATGTAGACATATATGTGTGTAAGCTGGAGGGTGCAATCAAGATCATTCCAGATCATTTTCATTACAATTAATCACGAGGACCTGAAGGTCTGCGATCCATGATTGTGAAGATGACTCAGGACCAGACAGTGTTTCAATCTGTTGGGTATAGGGTTCTAAGAACATAGAATAAATGTAAAATGCCAAAAGAACAAATAAATCTGTCTTAGAGGAAGTGAAATCACATTACTCCTAGAAAGCAAGAATGATGAGTCTTTGTCATACATTTTTTGAAAAACTCTTTCATACTTGAAAAAGTTGAGAATCATCGAAAAAGAGAAAAACTCTTGATGAGATGAACTGATAGACGTAGTGATTGCAACAATAAGTTTAAACACAGTAGAGATTTAAGGATGGCATAGGATGGGCAGAGCTGGAGCTTTAGCTGTGTGAATTGGAGTTGACTCTATGATACCTAACAGCAAAAGCAAAGGCCTTCTAGATCTTTGCCTGCTTTTTTTACCCAGTTAATTTTACCCAAAACTGCATAAAAAGGAGGACTTTCTGAAGGCTGAGAGACTCAGGCAAGGTCCTTGGAGGATGTTCAGTATTCATCTCCTTCTTGCTTATATTTATTGAAGACCCACTCCAGTGGTTAATCCTCCAATAATGAAAGATAAGCATTCACTTCAAATATGATGTAAAAATCAGATGCTGAGAGATTAAGTGATTTCTTCATTGTAAAATTTGTGTAACACGGATTCAAATCCAAGTTTCCTGACTCCATGGGAGGCTACCATTCAAAGCATATACTCTTAGCTAGTCTATCTGAGTTTTATCTTGTTACATACTACTACTAATACCTTGTTATCTTTATTAGGATATGCCCTTTGACATTTTACTGTGATCTTTACCTGCAATGCCGTGAGGATAAAAAGAATTGCTCTACGTAGAGCTTACTACTTGTCTGTCAGTTTGCCGTACTAGTGGTAGCTTGGGTGTTGCTGTCGTGTTGGAAGCTCTGCCACCAGAATTTCAAATGCACACAGGGTCACTCATGGTGGGCAGGTTTCAGTGGAGCTTCCAGACTAAGAAGAAGGACTGGCCATCCATTTCTGGAATAACAGGCCTTCAAAACGCTATGGATAACAGAAGAACATTGTTGGAAATAGTGCCAGGAGATGAGCCCCTTAGGTTTGAAGACATTGCAAATGTGTGAAAAGAGCTGCCTTCTCAAAGTAGAGCCTACCAGGATGACTTAGACAGAGGAAAGCGTTCACCCAGTGGAGGACCTTCATTTACTGATGCGGCAACACTCCCAATGAGGAGAAATAGCTTCAGACATGCCTTAGTGATGGGAACATGAAATGTACAGAATATGAATCTAGGAAAATAGGGAATTATAAAATATGAAATGGAACACATAACTGTCAATATATCCTAGGCGTAAGTGAGATGAGATGGATGGTTATTGGACATTTTGAATTAGACAATCATAAGATCTACAGTGCTAGAAATGACAAATGAAAGAAGAATGATGTCACATACATCTTCAAAAAGAGTACTGAAAAATCTATCCTGAAGTACAATATTGTGAATGATAGGCTACTATCCATTTGGGTGTAAGGAAAAGCTGTTAAAACAAACTTTTATTCAAGTAGATGCATTGACAACTAAGGCGAGAGTTGAAGACTAGATAATACCTATCAATTTCTGAAGTCTGAAATTGATCAAATATTCAATCAAGGTGCATTAATAATAATTAATGACTGGACCGCAGAGGTTGAAAACAAAAAAGAATTGTTAGTTGGAGAATTGATATTTGGTCTTGGTGTCAAAAATGAGGCTGGAAATCAAATGATAGAATTTTGTAAAGTGAAAGATTTATTCATTGCAAATACTTTAAAAAAACAACAACCCATAATCAACAATTTTACACATTGACCTCATCTAATGTACCACACAGGAATCAGATAGATTACATCTGTGGATAAAGACAGTTGAGAAGTTTAGTATCAGCAGTCCAAATAAACCAGGAACAGACTGTGGAAAAAAACCATTAACTACTCATATAAAAGTTCAAAATGTAGGTGAGAAAAATGAAAAGTCCACAAGAACCACAAGAACCAGACTACAACCTTCAGTATATCCCAATTGTATTCATAAATCATCTTAAAAAAATTTGAGGCATTGACTACTAATAACAGAAGACCAGATGAGCTAGTGGATAACATCAAGGACATCACCCATGAAGAAAGCAAAAGGTCATTACAAAGGCAGAGGAGGAAGAAAAGACCAAAATAGATCTTAAAGAGATTGCAATTTGCACTTGAATGAAAAGACACCAAAGTAAGGGGCAGGAATGCTGAAAAGAGAAAGCTGAACAGAAGATCTCAAAGGGCAGCTTGAGAAGACAAAGCAAAATATCATAACAAAATGCACAAGGAATTGGATTTAATAATCAAAAGGGAAGAATATTCTGAACATGTCTCAAGCAGGAACAACTGAAGAATAAATTTAAATTTTGAGTTGCAACACTGAAGGATTCTATGGGCAAAATATTAAATAATTAAGGAAGCATCAAAAGAAGATGGAAAGAATACATAGGATCACTGTTGACAAGAGAACCAGTTGATACTGAATCACTTCTGGAAGTAGCATATATTCAAGAACCAATAGAACTGAAGGAAGACGTCCAAATTGCACTGATGGCATTAGCAAAAATTAAGACCCCCAGGAATTGATGAATACAAATTGACATATTTCCACAAACAGATGTAGCCTGCATATACTCACCAGACTCTGCCAACAAATTCTAAAGACAGCTACCTACCTAGCCAGCCAACTGGAGGAGATTCAATTTGTTCTCTTTCCAAAAAAAGGTGATCCAACAGAGTATGAGACTTATAGAACAATGTCATTAATACCATATGCAAGTAATATGCTGTTGAATATTCTGAAAAAACAGTTGGAACTGTACATCCATAGGGAACTGCCAGAAATTCAACTGGATTCAGAAGAGCCTGTGGCACAAAAGATGTAACTGTTGATGTCAGATGGATCTTGGCTGAAAGCAGAGAATACCAGAAAGATGTTTACTTGTGTTTTATTGATTATGCAAAGGCATTTGACTGTGTGGATTGTAACAAATTATGAATAACACTGAATGAGGAACCTAGCTCACTTACTTGTGTTCATGTAAAACCTATACAGAGATCAAGAAACAATAAAGAGAGGACTGTCTGGTTTAAAATCAGGAAAAGTGTGGGTCAAGTTTGTTTGTATCCTTCATCTGTATCTATTCAATCTACTTGCTGAGTAAATCAATCAATAAGCTACACTATATAAAGAATAATGTGGCATCAGGATTGGGAGGGGATTCACTAACAATCCACATTACTCAGATGGCACAACCTGCTTGCAGAAAGTGAAGAGGACTTGAAGTACTTGCTGCAAAAGATCAAAGACTACAGCCTTCAGTATGGATTACATCTCAACATCAAGAAAACAAAATGTTTGCCACTGAACCAAAAGGTAACATCATTATAGAGGAAATAAATATTGAATTTGTCAAAAATTTTATTTATTGGATCCATGATCAAAACCCATGGCAGGGGCAGTCAAGAAAGCAAAAAGCATGTTTGGGGGAAATCTTCTATCAAGGTCACCTTTAAAATATTCAAGAACAAGGATTTCTCTTTAAAGCCAATGCAAGGATGTCAGTTTACTCCTGATGCAAGTTTTTATATTTTCAATTGCTTTCTATGAATTTGAAAGTTAGACAATGGATAAGGAAGACAATAGGAGTCGCTTGAAAGAAGATACCTTTAAATTGTGATGTTAGTGAAGAGAATTGCATATTCCACAGACTACCAAAAGAACAAGCAAATCTATCTTGGAGGAAGTCCAATCAGAGCACCCCTTAGAAGCAGGGATGGTGAAATTTCATCTTACATACTTTGGGCATGTTTTGAGGAGGGGCAGTCCTTAGAAGAAGGCATTGTGTTGGGAAAGGTAGAAAGTCAAAGAACGTGAACGAGTGGAATAACATCAGTGAGATAGATTAGCATGTGATTGTAGTAATGAGGTTGAGCATGACAGAGATTGTGAGAATGGTGAAGGATAGGGCAAAATTCTGATGTGTTGATCATCATGGACTGGATGGCACTTAACAGCAACATACATAGAACCATGTTTAACATGTAGTAATGTTGTGTTGTATGAAAGGAGAGAAGGTTAGCACTCCCCTTGACAAGGATGGAAGAGGCCCTTGGGCCTTTACAACACGCATATGGTTAAGGAAGGCATTGTCACCTACTTCGTGGCATCTAACATGTAGTAATGTCATACAAATGGACTCAACTTCTCACTATTGTTATTCTATATTGTTGTTGAAAATGGTTTGTATTCAGAAAAACATGACTATTTTCAAATGGAACTCCAGGAAGACTAATTGCCCTGGGAAAGGTGGCCTTCCTTTTTAAGCCATGTGAAGACAAAGCCCTATCAGTGGGACCATGGCCCCAGGACAAGACCCCCACGGATAAGGTCAGCCTGAGAACTCCGGAGAGCTTGCCCTCATTGGCCTAAATTAGATGGTCTGATGACTGTTTGGAAAAATGTGCTGCATTCTTTCTGTACTTTCTCCATCAAAACATGTCTGTTTCGTTCTCTTTTAAAGGGCGTTCATGAGTCATTTGGCAGGAACAAAGAGCCTTCAGTCTGTAACTTCCACGGGGAAACAGTTTAAACAGTGTGGGCTCACACGAATTTTTGAAATCTGAAAACATGCCTTAGAGGTGCCCTTAAGCACCTGATAGCAGCTGTTCCTTCTTGACAGCTGGATTCTAAATGTAAATATTATCTGTCAGAACGTGTCAGGATCATTTGCATACAGATGTAGCTCTATGTTGGGAATGTTTTAGGGATGTAGTTTTGAGACTCTGCCTGCTTGTTCTGTCTGATAGGACCCAGTATGTGCCCCTAGACTGATTCATTGCAGTGTGCCATGTTGTTGATAGGTTTCATCTAGACACTGTCAATGCACAGTGACTTATATACAACAGAAGGAAACATTGCCTTGTTCTGTGTTATTCTCATAATCATGTCTATTTTTTAGTCTGTGTCACTGTCACTGTGTCAATGCATATTGAGAGTCATCTTCTATTTTCTTACCTTTATTTGTCTTGGAGAAAGTGCAGTCAGGTTGCTCCTTAGAGGCAAAGATGGTGAAACTCTTTCTCACGTACTTTGGGCATGTTTTCAGGAGGGACCACTCCTTGGAAAAAGATGCCATACATGGAAAGGTAGAGAGTCAGAGAAAGAGAGGAAGACCTTTAACAAGAGGGATTGTTACAGTGACTGTAATGATGAGTTCCAGCAGATCAGACATCCTAAGGATGGCACAGGATATGGCATGGTTCAGAATTGCTGTTCATAATGTTGCTGTGAGTTGTGGTCAAGTCAATGGAATATAACAACAACAACAACAACTTTTCTAAGCATGATGTCCTCATGATACCTCGACTAGACCCTCCTGATAACAAGCTCAAAATATGTGAGACAAAGTCTCACCACTATGTTTCTAAAGAACATTTTGGCTACATTTCTTCCAAGACATAGTTCTTTGTTATTTTGACAGTCTGTGCTATATTCAGTCTTCTTTGCCACTACCATAAGTGCTCCAAAGGCACTAAACAAACAATCAAAACCAAGGTAGCATAATTTCTTTGCTTAGGGGCCAGTATCAATCTCTTGAACTCAACCCCTAAGTCATTGCCACAAGAGTAAGACCCCTAACACAAGTGAAATGAGAGTAGAAAGTGAAGTTCTACAAACCCATGAGCCCGAGAGTCACTTATTCAGATGTCCACAAGATACCATCTTTCTAGACTCTTCAAACTCTTCCTGTCTTGGACTAGACTCACCTCTTGGCATTCTTCACCAATTGCCTACCCATTTGTGCCATCTCTCCCATCTCCCCATGAATAGTCACACACTGTGGCAGAGGACAGTAGATAAATTCACAGAGTTTAATTTAAGCAAATACTAAGTATAGCTACTGAACAATCTGAATAATGAACAAGACCACTCTTAGGCAAAGGAGCTTCTAGGAAAAGGGAATGTTTGGGGTTAAGAATGATTTCTAATGCCCTCAATTGTATTTACAAAGGACTTGATTATTTTTCAAAGAGTACTTCCTTTAGAGACGGTATTTTTTGTATTTTTCTAATGTAATCTGCCAACTTTCTTTGATAGTCACCAAATGTTGGATAGAATCTGTAGAATGACCCTTGTTTTGGTACTTCTATAGCATGGAAATATGGCATAGTGAAGAGCGCATATGTTTCGGAGCCAAACATATGAGAACTGGACTCTTTGCTCTGCCCCTTACCATCTGTGTGTTTTTGGGGAAAGTTATCTACTGTTCCTGATCCTCAATTTACTTTTTGTAAAATCGAGTCAATAACTGTATCTAACTGAGCAGTTGTGAAGTTGACATAAGATAATGTATGTATGTTGTTACGTGCTGTTGGCTTGGAGTGGACTCATAGCTGACCTTGCGGTGGGTTTTCAGAGGCAGAAAGTTGCCCAAGAGGAGATGGCCCATGTGTCTTCCATGGAGCACTTGGAGGATTTGAACTCCATTCCTTTATATATACACTCTCTAATATATATGCTTAGTTAAAATACATTTCAAATAATACTGGATTTCTCTTTCTCTCTTTGTAGGTAGAAACTGTTACCTGATAGATTGACATTTTCCCTCTCCCTTGGAGAACATATTGACTTTGCATGATGACAACGTGAGGCCTCAGGCTGCTTCAGAGATGGTCTCTCACATCTACTTCTACCTGTGGATCTGTGTGCTTGCCAAATCAGCGCTTGTTCCCAAACCTGCTCACACCAGAAAGGCTTGCTATTTTAATGGCATGATTTTATTTCACATAATGCAACCAAAAAATATGAGAGTATATGTACAGCTATCTAGAAAGGATTTTATTTTAGATGAAAAACTATAAGGATGAATTACTACACCTTAAAGGAAAGTCTTTGCAATCACTTATTATGCATCAGAGAGTTGGACAATGACTAGGGAGGATAGAAGGAGAA
>NW_006399973.1:2379734-2385933 GCF_000299155.1 Elephantulus edwardii | reverse complement strand
AAAAAAAGAGTTGTGGGGGAGTAATCACAAAAATGTAGAATCATGCATTCAGACTTTTTAACCAGTTTCTTTAATTATCACTTCATTTTAAAGAATCCTAAGCTGCTAAGTATAAAAATGCTCTGTAGGTTTGGTTTGTATAAGGAAAACATGTAGAACTTTAATGAAATGCAATTATTCAAAATATGGGTGCATAAATTTACATTTTAAGCAAACAGACGATGTTTAAAAATAGGTACTTTTTAAAAAGATCCTTTGCTCTAGCCTACCTTTGTCATGAACTAACCAATCACTGTTCTGATCACACCTTATCAAAGGGAGTTGTGCTGCTAGCTCAAACGCGGTGCCTGTCTGGCAGTTCTAATTCACCAGTGGCTCTGAGAGAGAACCATGGGCCATCTCCACCTTCCCGTGCAATTTACAGCCTCAGAAAGCGTGCTGGAGGATCAGCCAGGAGTCAGCTCCAACTCATTGGCAATGAGTTTTTTGAGACTGCCTCAGACGCTTTAGTCTCATCACAAACTAAGATTAGGTTTAGCTGCATATAAGTGAAAAACGTTAAATAAAGTTCAATTAAGATAGATTTCCCCCCACCCCACCCCAATAAGAGAAAGTCTAGAGATAGGCAGCTTCCTGCTGGCATCAAGGTGATTTTTTCTCTCTCTCTGCCTTCCTCAGGACATGGTTTCCTATTTTAAGGTTTCCTTATGAATCAAAGATGGCTGCTGGTTTGCCCTTGTTATATTTTTGTTTAAGGCCACAGAAAGGAGGAAATAATATCAGATGAGAAGGTAATTTTTCCTTTTTGTAAGATTAGGAACTGAGTCTTTCTACTTGGTGGCAATGTAACCAATTTAAAAACAGGGTTTGGTAATTAGGGGAAAGAAAAGAATGACTATTCATGAATAGTTTCTTCTTTATGTTTTTGAACTTGCGTATGAATATACCATGGACTGCCAGGAAGACAGGTCTATCCTAGAGAGAGTGAAACCAGGCTGCTCTTTGGAGGCAAGGATTCTGAAGCTTCGTCTGACATGGTTTGGACATGTTGCAAGGAGGGATCAGTCCTTAGAGAGGGACATTATGCTTGGTAATGTGGAGGAACAGTGAAAGGAAGATCCTTGATGAGATGGATTGATTCAGTGACTGGAGTAATTAATGAGGTAATAGGCGTGTCAGAGAAAATAAGGTTGTCTCAAGATAGAGCAGGGTTCAGAGCTGTTGTACATAAGTTCGCTATGAGTTGTAAGTGACTTGATGGTACATAACAAGAACAACAACATGAACAATTGATGATCTGTTCCCCAGTCAGACTAGTATTTTATTGACTGCGACAAACCGCCAACTCTGTGGATCATAATAAATTGCAGATACAATTGAGAAGAATAGGCATTCAGAACATTTAATTGTGTTCATACTGAACCTGAATATAGACCAGCATGCAGTTGTAAAAACAGAACAAGAATATACTGCATGGTATAAAGTCAGAATAGATGTGTGTCAGGAGTACATCCTTTCACTGTAGTTGTTGTTAGGTGCCATTGAGCTGACTGCAACTCTTAGTGACGCTATAAACAATAGATCTGAATCCTGTCCTATCATGTGCCATCTTCACCACATTTATGTCATCTGAGCACATAAGCTGAGAAGCTGGACTATATAAAAAAGAATGTGGCATCAGGTTTGGAGGAAAATTCATCAACAACCCGCGATATGCAGGTGACATAACTTTGCTTGCTGAAAGTCAAGTCAGGAAGACTTGAATTACTGAAAAAAGATCAAAGACTGTGGGCTTCAATACGGATTGCACTTCACCATTAAGAAAAAAAAATCTTCACAACCAGATAAAATAAGCAACATGATGATAAATGAAGAAAATATTGAAGTTGTAAAGGATTTTTTAAAATTCATAATCAACACCCATGAAAGCAGCATCAGTGAAGAACTAAAAATTGTGCATCACACACACACAACCTGGAGAAGATAACATCTTAGAAAGATAACATCTTAGAAAGGGACCTTCTAAAGATTAAGGACCTGAGTGCATCAAAAGCTTTTCCCAACTGAGCGAAAAGGAAACATCATTGTTGTCGTGGTGGTGTGCCATTGAATTGCCTGTGACTCATAGCGTCTCTATGTACAATAGCTCTGAATCCTGTCCTATCCTGAGCCAGGCTCACTGTCTCGGACACATCTACCCCCAATACCCCAGTTACTGTGTAATTTCATCTCATGCAGGGTCTTCCTCTCCTGTGCTGTTTCTCCATACTTTTAAGCATGATTTCCTTCTCCAAGGACTGACTGGTCCCTCCTGGACATGTGTTCAAAATACTTTAGATGGAGTTTCAAAATTCTTGCTTCTGAGGAGCAGCTTGGCTTCACCAAAAAGAAAATCTACTTACTGGGAAAAAAATGTGGCAATGGCAAAGGTTTCATGACAAAAGTTTACACAATACTACAGTGCCTCCACAAGAAAAAGACTGATAACCCAATGATGAAATGGACAAAAGATATGGAAAGACTTTTCTCAGAAGAAGACATTTGGATAGCCAACAGACACATGAAGAAATGCTTAAAATCACTGGCATTAAGAGAGATATAAATCAAAACCACAATGAGGGTTCATCTTACCGTAATTGCAGTTTAATAGGATGGAAAGCAATAAATGTTGAAGAGGATGTGGAGAGATTGAAATTCTTTTACACTGTTGTTGTTATATGCCATCAAGTCGCTTTTGATTCATAGCGACCCTATGTACAACAGCCCTGAAGCCTGCTCTATCCTGTGCCAACTTTATTGTCTCTGACACACCTACTCACGTTACCCCAGTCACTGAATCAATCCATCTCATCCATTGCACTGTCCTTCCAATTCTCCCAAGCATGATGTCCACTCCAAGGACTCCTTTTAATATGCCCAAAGTATGTCATATGAAGCTTCAGAAGGAGCAGGCTGGTTTTACCATCTCCAGGATGAACCTAGCAGTCCATGGTATATTCAATTCTCCTCTTCAGCACCATAGTTCAAAGGCATCAATTCTTCTGTCATCCCTAGTTATTGTCCACAAAATTGCGAATCAAGTGCACCTTTGTCTCCAGACTGACATCGTTGCTCTTCAACACTCTGAAGAGGTCCCAGACAGCAGACTTTCCCAGTGCAATTAATCTTTTAATTTCCTGGCTGCTAGTATGAAGAGTGTTGATTGTGGAGCCAAGCAAACTGAAGCTGTCAACAGTCTCAATCTCTTTACAATCTATCATAACGTTGCCAATTGACCCAGTGGTGAAAATCTTTTTTTTTTTTTATGTTGAGGTTCAGTCCATATTGGAAGCTACCATCCTTGACCTTCTGCAGCAAGCGCTTCAGGTCCTCATCCATTTCAGCACTTTTGGAAATGTAAAATGGTACAATCACTCTGGAAAGCAGTTTGATGTTTCCTCAAAAAGCTGAACATAGAGATTCCATAAGACCCAGCTATTCTGATGCTAGGAATATACCTAAGGAAAACAGAACTGAGATACAAACAGAGATTTGTACACTGATGTTCATAGCAGCATTATTCAAGAACACAGAAACAGCCCAAGTGTCTATCAATAAACAATTCGAGAAATTGTGGTATTTTCACATGATGGAATCCTATGCAGCACTCAGGAGCAACGATTTTGATATTATATAACATGGGTAAGGCTAGAGAGCATTATGTTGAGTGAGCTAACTCAAACAGTACATAAGATTGTTATTGTAAAAACAGGAGGATAACTATTACAATGTGTAAGGATATTCAAAGAGGGAAGGAGAGAAAGCAGAGGGGCTGAGCGTGGGAAGGGAGGGAAATCATGAGGTCACAGGGTTTGGTGGGCAAAGGAATTAGGCAAGATTAAGTGGGGATATGAAACGTTGGCATAGATCAATGCTGATTGATTTTGTAAGACACAATGTATGGGAATGATCATAAGAAACACAGTGTGGCAGCCTGGTCCCGGTGCTATGGCCCTGGCAAAGAAGGAGGGTGAGAAGAAAGGCCGTTCTGTCATCACGAAGTGGTGACCAGAGAGCACACCATCACCGTTCACAAGCGCATCCATGGAGTGGGATTTAAGAAGTGTGTTCCTCGAGAACTAAAGGAGATCCAGAAATTTGCCATGAAGGAGATGGGAACACCAGATGTCCACATCTACACCAGGCTTCACAAAGCTGTCTGGGCCAAAGGAATAAGGAATGTCCCATACTGCTTCTGTATACGATTGTCCAGAAAACGTAATGAGGATGAAGATTCCTCAGACAAGCTGTATACACTGGTTACCTGTGTACCCGTCACCACTTTCAAAAATCTACAGACTGTCAATGTGGGTGAAAACTAATAGCTGATTATCAAATAAAATTAAAACACTGAAAAAAAAACCACAATGTGAATGAAAAAAACTCCCCACAAAAAAGAATAAAATAAGAAAAGGTGCATTGCATTGGGCAAATCTGCCAAAGGTCTATTAAAGTGCTAAAGAGCCAGGATGTCACTTTAAAGACTTGGGTATGCTTGACGTGAACCATGATATTTTCAATTGTTTTATATGTATATGGAAGCTGGACAATGACTAAAGAAGATGAAAGGAAAATGGATGTCTTTTCATTATGATGTTGCTCAAGAATATTGAACTGACAAAAAGAAAAAACAAATTGGTCTTGGAAAAAGTACAGCCAGTGTTTCTTATAAGCAAGACTGTTAAGACTTTGTCTTAACACTCCTTGGGTCTGTTAATAAGAGGGATCAGTTCTTAGAAAAGGATATCGTGCTTGTAAAGGTAGTTGTAGTTGTTGTTATGTACCATTGTGTTGAAACCAACTCATAGCTGACTCTCTGTTTTTAGAGGCAGTAAATCACATGGAGGAGATTGCTCATAGTTCTCCTTCAGAGTATCTGGTGGATTAGGACAGCCTCCTTTGAGTTGGCAGCATAACTCCTTACTACTAAGCCAACAGAGCTCCCTTGGAAAAGAAGGGAGTCAGCCAAAGAGAGAAAAACCCTCCATGAGAAGAACTGATACAGTGACTGTGACCTTAAGCACAGGAAATATTGTGAGGATGGAGCAGGATCAAACAGAGTTTCATTTACAGAGCATTGTTAAGAATTGAAGCTCACTTGATGATAGCCAACAATGCAGCAAGCACGCAATGTCCTAAACAAAATTCTAGATTGAGCATGAATAAGTCTAGATTTTAGTTTTAGCTTGATAGTCTTTTAGCAAGTCACTTTCATTCTCTGGATCATAATACCACTATCTATAAAATAGGATAAGCACGAATAGTAGCGTCGTGATGGATGGTGTAGAGATTGAGATTGTAAACAGCTTTAGTTTACTTGGCTCCACAATCAACACTCATGGCACCAGCAACCAAGAAATTAAAAGACATATTATGTTGGGAAAGTCTGTTATCAGAGACCTCACCAAAGTACTGAAGAGCAATGATGTCAGTCTGGAGAATAAGGTGTGTCTGACACAGGTCACGGTCTTTGCAACCACTTGTTATGCATCAGAGAGCTGGACAATGACTAGGGATGATAGAAGAATTAATGCCTTTGAGCTGTGGTGTTGGAGAAGAGTATTGAACATACCATGGACTGCTAAGAAAACGAGTAAGTTCATCCTAAAGAGGCTTAAATCAGGCTTGTTGTTGGAGGCAAGGATTCTGAAGCTTTGTCTGACATACTTTGGACATGGTGCAAGGCAGACCACTCCTTGGAGAGGAACATCATGCTTGGGAGGGTGGAGGGACAGCGTAGGAAAGGAAGACCCTCAATGAGATGGATTGATTCAAAGGCTGGGGTATTTGGGGTAGATGTGTCAGAGACAAGATTGGCACAGGATAGAACAGGGTTTAGGGCTGTTGTATTTAGAGTCGCTAGAACAAATTCAAACCTCGAGTTGCTATAATCAAGGATGCTTTAGGTAGAATATTAAATGATCCAGAAAGTATTAAAAGAAGATGGAAAGAATATACTGAGTCACTGTATCAAAAGGAATTGACAGACACAGAAGAATTTCATGAAGCAACATATGAGCAAGAACCTATGGTGATGAAGGAGCAAGTTCAAGCTGCTTTGAAGGAAATAGCAAAAAATAAGGCCCCAGCAATAGATGGTATACCAATTGACATATTTCAGCTAACAGATGCTGCCCTGGATGTGCTCACCAAGTTGTGC
>NW_006399973.1:2369158-2378729 GCF_000299155.1 Elephantulus edwardii | reverse complement strand
ATCACTTGTTATGCATCAGAGAGTTGGACAATAACTAAGGAGGATAGGAGAAGAATTGATGCCTTTGAGCTGTGGTGCTGGAGAAGCATATTGAGGGTATCATGGACTGCTAGGAAAACAAACAGATTCATCCTGGAAAGGGTCAAACCAGGCTACTTCTTGGAGGCAAGGATTCTAAGGCTCCGTCTAACATACTTTGAACATGTTGCAAGGAGGGATAGGTCCTTGGAGAGGGACATCATGCTTGACAGCGCAGAAGGGGAAGGCCCTCTATGAGGTGGATTGATTCAGTGACTGGGGTAATCAGGATGGGTGTGTCGGAGACAGTGCGATTGGCACAGGACAGAGCAGAGTTTAGGGATGTTGTACATAGGGTTACTATGAGTCGCAAGCGACTTGATGGCACATAGCAACAACAACAACAAGAGTCCCAGGCAACTCAAGTGCACATAAAAACTGCAACAATAATATAAAATAGGAAATAAACTAGAGGAGGGAAGTGCACTAAGTGTCATATCACACCATCTAAATTTATCGGTGGCTATTTTTTTGATTGTTTTGTTGAGACAATTCTGCAGCTGACTTTGGGCCTCACAAAAATGCTGTATTTAACTTGAAATATTCTACAGGGTTGGGTTAGAGGGCATGGTGCTCTTGTGGCCAGAAACCTAAAGGCCAGTAGTTCAACGTTACCAACCACCCTGGTGAAGAAAAACATGACTGTCAGCTTCCTTAAATATTTTGTCTCGGAAACTCAGAAAGCCAGTTCTACACTGTCCAATACTGGTCATCATGAGTCAGAATCAACTCAGCAGGGGTGAGTTTGATGTGGGAGTTTTAGGTGAAGGGGAAAGTGGCATTGCCATGTCTGAATCGAATAATCTCCAAATTCCTGTCCAGTAGACTGAAACTGCTTAATATGTAGTTAGTGATTGGTTTTGAAAATGTTGTTGCTGATTGCCGTCGAGTCGAGCACCACTCATAGTGACCCAATGAACAAAAGGCCTGAAGCCTTTCTTTAACTATTGTTATTTATCATTTATCAAAGTTTGTAGAGTTTCCAGAGGCATGTAGCTTTGTTAATATTGTGATAAAAAATGAACATTAACAAAATATCAACTAAGTACTTTGAACTACGAAGGCTCATTTTTTCCTATGTTGTTGTTGTTGTTTGGTGCCATCGAGTCGTAGACGACTCGTAGCGACCCTATGAATGAAAGGCCTGAGCACTGTTCGTACATAGAGTTTCCAGAGGCAAGCCTTTTCAGAAGTGGATGCCGCTCCTGCTTCCAAGCTTGATTTAGTCGGGAAGCTCCAGCCAACACTGTCCACCATGGGTGCCCATTACCATGACTGGTACATCACTGTCACAGTCTTCAGCATCACAGCAACCATGAGTTACCTCTGTACAGCAACGCACAGACCAGTGCTATACCACCTAGAAGAATGTTTGACAGGAAAATAATTTGAACCTGGCTGAGGGCCACAGATGAAAATCACCCACCTTCCACTTGGTAGCAAAATCTCCTTTCCACTAGGCCAACGTAGCTCTCTCTTTGTCGTTGTCATTATTATTGTTGTTTGGTGCCGTTGAGTTGTAGACGACTCATAGCGACCCTATGAACGAACAGAACAGCCTGAGCACTGTTCATACATAGCATTTCCAGAGGTAAGCCATTTCGGAAGTGGATGCTGCTCCTGCTTCCAGGCTTGTTTTAGTCAAACACATGCCCGGAAAAGCACTCGACTCCAAAAGCTTGCCACGATTCCTGCGCTCACTCTACCATGCTCCTTCTGGCAAGGAGAACTTCCCGAGACCCTGGGAGGAGCCAACCAGGAAGAAAAAAAATATAAGAGAAAGGAAAGGCCCTAGGTCCCAAGATTCTTATCATGTCATCTATATAAAACAGTTGATACCTTATTACTTAAACTCATTTCCCCCCCAATGGTCTAGACCAGAATTTTGACCTCATACTGTCGATACGTTTTTGATTGTTTTGAGGCTTGTGGTATTTACATTAACTTTACCTAAAGAATTTAGTCTTTATCCTTGGCTTCTGAAAGCTATTCTTGAATACCTTGAAATTTCACCAGTAATCATAAGCATGTCTGGTGAGGGCTCCAGACCACATCTATCATTAATAGACTATACTAAAGAGGTTAGTCCTGGGTTGCTGCTGGCCAGGCCAGGAAGACCCATCTCCTAATAGCAATCTCAAAATCACCTCTTAATATCAACTGTTTAATGTCTGGGATCTCATCTACAAGAAGCCGTGCTGCTAACCCAAACACCATACCTCTCTGAGGTTTCAAATATACCAGCAGCTCCTTAGGAGAAAGATAGACAGACTCCTCCTGGGTGATTTACAACCTTGGAAATCTGATGGAGACTCAGTTATGAGTCAGCTTCAACTCAACAGCAGCTAGTGAGTGTATGTGAGCATGATAACAGCTGCTCTGAGGGGCATAGGTGTGCCGTTTCCTCTAAGATTTAGTTCTGGAAACCTGATGAATGGTCACATCACTATGAGTCACACTTGACTTAACATCACTCAATAACACAGAACACTATCAACTGACCTAAGGGGAAAGGAGCTGGAGTTTGAAATATATAATGAAATCTCTGATAAAATCTCTGGAGACAGAAGCTCCATGAGTTTCCTGGTTGGTGATAGACATCAATGCACGTGTAGGATAGTGTGTCCCTTTTTTGAGACCTGGAAACACCACACTGGAAACTCTCCCAAAACTCACCTTATGTGTCTCTTCACATCCTTGTTTTCTATTATAAACTATAATTAAAAGTCCAATACTTGATGGAATACTAAGTGACATAGTTCAACAAGCAGATGCTGCCCTGGACATACTCAGAAGGTTGTGTCAAGAAATCTGGAGGACAACTGGCCAACTGACTGGAAGAGATCCATACTTATTTCCATTCCAAAAAAAAGGTGATTTGACAGTGTGAAAATTATTGTATAGTATCACTAATATCACACACAAACAAAATCCTGCTGAAGATTATCCAAAACCCACTGGAACAGTAAATTGACAGGAAACTGCCAGAAATACAAACTGAATTTAGAAGAGGTTGTAGTACTAGAGACATTATTGCCAATGCCAGATGGATCTTGGCAGAAAGCAGAGAGTACCAGAGCAATGTCTATCTGTGTTTCATTAACTATGCAAAGGTATTTTTCACAACAATTTGTGATTAATCTTGAGAAGAATAGGAATCCCAGAATACTTGCTTGTGCTCATGTGAAACCTATACTTAGACCAGGAAGCAGTCCTTAAAACAGAGCAGGGAAACACTACATGGTTCATAATCAGGAAAGGAATGTGTCAGGGATGCATCCTGTCTCCATACCTTTTCGGACTGTGTGCAGAACAGATCATTCGAAAAGCTGGACTATATGAAGAAGAATGTGGTATCAGGATTGGAGGAAGACTCATCAACCTGTATTATGCAGAAGACACTGAAACTGCTTGCTGAAACTGAGGAGGGCATGAAGCACTTGCTGCAGAAGGTCAAGGACTGTAGTCTTCAATATGGATTGAAGTGCAACATCAAGAAGACAAAGATTCTCACCACTGGGCCTGTTGGAAGCATTATGATAGATTGAGAAGAGATTGAGATTGTTAACAATTATAACTTGCTTGGCTCCACAATCAACATTCTTGGCACCAGCAGTCAGGAAATCAAGAGATGAATTGCACTGGGAAAATCTGCTGTCAGAAGCCTCTCCAGAGTACTGAAGAGCAGCAATGTCAGTCTGGAGACTAATGTGCACCTGATCCAGGCCGTGTTCTTTGCAATTACTTGCTATGTGGCAGAGAGCTGGACAATGACAAAGAATGACAAAATAAGAATTAATGCCTTTGAGTTGTGTTGCAGGAGAAGAGTCTTGAACATACCATGGATCACGAAGAAAACAAATAGGTCTGTCTTGGAGAGGACAAAACCAAGTTTCTCTTTGGAGGCAAGGATTTTGAAGCTCCATCTCTCATACTTTGGGCATGCGGCCAGGAGGAACGAGTCCTTGGAGAAGGACATCAAGCTTGAAAGAGTGGAGGGACAGTGCAGAGAGGAAGGCCCCTGATGAGATGGACTGACACAGTAACTTGGGTAATAGGTGTTTTCGAGTTAGTGAGACTGGCCCAGGAGAGGACAGGGCTCAAAGCTGCTATATATAGGGTTGTGATGAGTCACAGGTGACTCCATGGTACCTAACAGCAACATAACAAAAGAGTTACCACGAGTTACCTCTTTGCAGAAAATGGACAGACCAGTGCTATACCAATTAGAAGAATGTTTGACCAAAAACAATTTAAAACCAGGGCTGTGGGCTGCAGATCACCAAAACAGCATGGTACTGGTACAATGACAGGCACATAGACCAAAGGAACAGAACTGAGAACCCAATAATGGACCCAGCTATCTATGGTAAAGTGGTATTTGACAAGGAAATAAAACCTATTAATTGGGGAAATGACCATCTCTTCAACAAATAATGCTGGCAAAACTGGACAGCTACCTGGAAAAAGCTGAAACAGGATCCACATCTCACACCATACACAAAAATCAACTCAAGGTGGATCAGAGACCTTGAGGTAAAGCTCAAAACCATAAACTTCATCAGACACAAACTGGGATCAAGTTTAGATGGTTTAAATAGTTTAAAGTTTAGATGGTTCTATGGTTTAAAGAGACTGCCAAATACAGCCAGAAATGCACAATCTTGAGAGGATAGAACTGATAAATGAGACCTTCTAAAGATTAAATACCTGTTTGCATCACAAATATTTTCCAACAGAGTGAAAAGAAAACCTACTGACTGAGAAAAAAACATTTGGCAATACCATTTCAAACTAGGGTCTCAAAGAAAAAAAAATTTACAGACTCCTATAGGGGTCTATAGGCAAAAGATAGGGAAAAACTTTTCCCAGAGGAAGATACTCAGACGGCCAACAGACACATGAAGAAATGCTGCAAATCACTGGCAATAAGAGAGAAGCAAATCAAAACCACAATGAGATACTTACTATCTCACCCCACTAGTAGTGGCAAAGGTCAACAGGACAGCAAGTAAGAAATGCTGGAGAAGATGTGGAGAAATAAGAACTCTAATACACTGTTGGTGGGGTTGTAAAATGGTACAACCACTCTGGAAGGCAGTTTGGCGTTTCCTCAAAAAGCTGCACATAGAAATTCCATATGACCCAGCTATTCCACTGCTTGGAATATACCCTGAGAAAATGAGAACTGAGAAACAAATGGAGATTTGTACACCAATGTTCATAACAGCATTATTCACCATCGCAAGAACATGGAAACAGCCCAAATGTACAAACACAATCAAATGAATTGAGAAATCATGGTACTTTCATATGATGGAATACTGTGAGGCATGTAGGAGCAATGATTTTGAAAATTATTACCTAACTTGGGAGGGACTAGAGAACATTATGCTGCATGAACTGACTCAGCCCATAAGGACAGATACTGTATGAGACCATTATTGTAGAAATAGAAAGATAACTAGTAAAATGCGTATGAGGATCCAATGGGGGGAAAGTAGGAGCAGAGGGGTGAGGATGGCGGGGGTGTAATCATAGGGTCACACAATTTGATGGGTGGAGGGAGGGGTGGGTAAAGGAAATGAGAAAGATCCGGTGTGAAAAACAATGTATACAAACTTTGTAAGGAAACCAGTATAAAAGAAAAATTTTATTTTTTATTAAAAGAGTAGGTGAGACCCTGCCAACTATTATTGATATTGATAGAGACTATTGAATTGAATATTAATAGAGAATAACCACACAATCAGTCTTATGTCTTCAGGAGCCAAGATAGCAGAAATAGTGGAAGTGAATCAATTGGAAACTTAGGAGTATTTTTAAACCAGCTTTATTAATGCATAAGGGCTTGAGAAGGAGCGTGGCATCAGGATTGGAGGGGGACTCATTAAAAACCTATGATATGCACATGACACAGCCTTGCTTGCTGAAACTGAAGAAGACCTGAAGCACTTGCTGCAAAAGGTCAAGGACTGTAGTCTTCAATATGGATTGAAGCTCAATATCAAGAAGACAAAGATTCTCGCCACTGGGCCAATTGGCAGACCATAATAGATGGAGAAGAGATTGAGGTTGTTAGCAATTACAGCTTGCTTGGATCCACAATCAACACTCTTGGCTCAATTAGTCAGAAAACCAAAAGATGAATTATACTGGGAAAATCTGCTGTCATGGACCTCTCCAGAGTGCTGAATAGCAATGATGTCAGTCTAGATACAAAGGTGTGTGTAATTCAGGCCATGTTTTTCTCAATTACTTGTTATGCTTTAGAAAGCTGGACAATTACTAAGGATGACAGAAGAAGAATAGGTGCCTTTGAGTTGTGGTGCTGGAGGAGTCTTGAACACACCATGGACTGCCAAGAAAGCAAATAGGTCTGTCTTGGAGAGGGTGAAACCAAGTCTCTCCTAAGAGACTGGGATTTTGAAGCTTCATATCACTTACTTTGGGCTCATGGTGAGAAGAGATTGGTCCTTAGAGAAGGACATCATACTCAGAAAGGTGGATAGACAGCATAGGAGTGGAAGACTGCAGATGAGATGGATTGATACAGTAACTGGGGTTATGGCAGTTGGTGTGTCAGAATAAGTGAGACTGGCTCAGGACAGGGAAGGGTTTAGAGCTGCTGTACATCAGGTCAACTGTGCATTGTAGGTGACTCAACCAATAATATTCTGTGACAGGTTTGGAACCAAGAGTGGGATCCACTTCCTAAACAACTTGCCTCCAGAAACTATGAACTTTGATAAATGTCGATAGTTGTAGAGGGGCTTCGGGCCTTTTGTTCATAGGGTCGTTATGAGTTGTGCTTGACTTGAAGGCAATCAACAACAACAACAACAATAATTGATATAACTAAATTTCACGATTTAAGGTTACAATTTGATAAATTTTGGCAAAATCCCTCATTTGTGAAACTATCACCACAATAAAGACAATGAACACATTTATCATCCTAAGAAGTTTCCTTCAGCTACTTTACAATCCCTTCTTCTTTGCTTTCAGAGTCTTCCCATATCCAAGCTACTAGTCATGTCCTTTATCTCACTATACATCATTTGCATTATCTGAAAATACATTTTATCAGAACCATTGTCTGGCTTCTTAAACTTTAAGTGTTACAAGATTCCTCCATCTTTTTGGGTGTATCAACAGTTCATTTTTTTTTTTTATTGCCGAGGAATATCTCATTTAATCTACTCATTCACTTTTTTTTGTTCTTTCTAGATTTTTACCATTACAAATAAAATTATTATGGGCATTTTCATACAAACCTTTTTATTGTTGTTGTTATGTGCCATTGAGTCACCTGCAACTCACAGTGACCCTGTGTACAGTAGTTCTGAAGTTTGCCCTATCCTGAGCCAGTCTCACCGATTCCAACACACCTTCCCCAATAGCCCCAGTTAATGTGTTAATTCATCTCATCCAAGGTCTTACCCTCTGCACTGTTCTTCACCCTTCCAAGCATGATGTCCCTCTCTAAGGACTGTTTCCTCCTGGCCATGTGCCCAAAGTAAGTATGTGAGATGAAACTTCAAAATCCTTGCCTCCAAGGAGAAACTTGTTTCACCCTCTCCAAGACAGACCTATTTGTTCTCTTGGCAGTCCATGATATGTTCAAGACTATTTTCCAGCACCACAACTCAAAGACATTGAGGAACCTTAGTCTCTAGACTTAAATGGTTGCTTCTCAGTACTCTGAAAAAGTCGCTGTCAGCAGATTTTCCCAATGCAAGTCATCTTTTGATTTCCTGACTGCTGGTGCCAAGTGTTGATTGTGGAGCCAAGTAAGCTGAAATTGTTAACAACCTCAATCTCTACTCCATCCATCATGGTGCTGCCAATTGGCCCATCTGTGAGAATCTTTGTCTTCTTAATGTTGGGCTTCATTCATATTGAAGACTACAGTGCTTGACCTTCTGCATCAAATGCTTCAGTTCTTTCTCAGTTTTTTATTTTACGAGCATAAATATTTTTATTCTCTTGGCTATATAGGAATAGAAATTTCAGATCGTATGATAGCTAAGTGGTTAACTTTTTATGACACTGTCCAACTGTTTTCCAAAGTAGTTGTGTATTTTATATATATTTGTCTATCTGAAGACAAATGTGTGTGTGATTCAGGCCATGGCCTTTTAAATCACCTGCTATGCACCAGAGAGTTAGACAATGAATAAAGATGGCGTAAGAAGAATTGATATCTTTGAGTTGTGGTGTTGGAGAAGAGTATTGAATATAACATTGCCGGCCAAAAGAACTGGTATGTCTTAGAAAAAGTGCAGCCAGAGTACCCCTTGTAAGCAAAGATGGTGAAGCTTCATCTTTCATACTTTGGATATGTATATGTAGGTGAGACTATTCCTTAGAAAGGGACATGATACAGGGAAGGAGAGCACAACCCCCAATGAGATTAATTGACATGATGACTTCAGCAATGAGCTGTAGTGTCTCAGAGATGATGAGGATGACACAGGATAGGGCAAATTTGAGGGTGGAGGTTCATAGGTTTGCTATGAGTTGTACTCGACACAACAGCAACTTACAACAACAATAGTTGTAGTTTTAGCTACTATTTCTCTGAAGATTAATAATCTTTGTGTGGTTCCTAACTTCTATCATTACAAGTAAAGATGCTATGGCCATTCATATACAAGTAATTGTATGACATATACATTCATTTCTTTTGATTAAATATTTTAGAATGGCTAGATCATTTTTTCATGGGAGTATTTACTATGCATTTCTCTTTTTTGATGAGTTATCGGTTGAAATATTTTTCCCATTATAAAGACTGTGCTTTTTGTTATCCTATTCCTGAGTTTTTAGAATTCTGTATATATGCTGGATACAAGTCCTTTACATAATTCGCAATATTTTCCCCATTCTGTGGATTCTCTTTTAATTCTCCTAACAGTACCTTCCTAAGAGAAAAAGCTATAAATTTTGACAAAGCCAAATTTATCAATCTATTCTGTTATGAATTGTGCTTTTATTATGCATTTTAAAAATTTTTATCTAATCAAAGGTCATAAAGCTGTTCTCTTACATTTTCTTTCAAAACTTTTATGACATTAAGCTTTACACAAAAATCACTGTAAGTTCATTTTATATGTGGTACAAAGTATGACTTGAAGCTCATTTTTTTTTCTTGTCCTGTGAATATATAATTGTTTCATCACTACTTGTGATTTCTTTATTTTTTTTTCTGATCAGTCTGGTTAGAAGTTTATAAATGCCATTGATCATTTTAAAGATTTCACTTTGGTTTTAATGATTTCTTATATTTCTTTAAAAGGAACTTTGATTTTATAGTAGGAAGAGTTGGTGGCTTAGTGGTAAGGAGTTGAGCTGATAACTCAAAAGCATGTGGTTTGAATCCACCAGCCAATCCAAATTGGAGAAATGATGCTGGCAAAATTGGAAAACTATCTGTAGAAAACTCAAGCAAGATCCACACCTCACTCCATACACAAAAACCAACTCAAAA
>NW_006399973.1:2365075-2366153 GCF_000299155.1 Elephantulus edwardii | reverse complement strand
ATGACATGGCCTATTGGCCCAGTGGTAAGAATCTTTGTTTTCTTGATTTGAGACGCAACCCATACTGAAGACTGCATTCCTTGATCTTCTGCAACAAGTGCTTCACATCCTCCTCACATTCAGCAAGCAAGGTTGTGTCATCTGCATAACACAGGTTATTGATGAATTTTCCTTCAATCCTGATGCCACACTCCTCTTCATAGAGTCCAGCTTCTTGGATAATTTGCTCAGCATACAGACTGAATAAGTATGGAGACAGAATACATCCCTGACGCACTCCCTTCCCAATTCCAAAACATGCAGTGCTTCCCTGTTCTGTTTGCACAACAGCCTCCTGTCCAGGTATAGATTCCTCATGAGCACAATCAAGTGCTCTGGGATTCCCATTCTCCTCAAGGTCAGCCACAACTTATCATGACTCACACAGTAAAATGCCTTTGCATAGTCAATAAAGCACAGATAGACATTCTTCTGGTATTTCTTACTTTCAGCCAAGATCCATCTAACATGAGCAATGGTATCCCTGACGGCATGGCCTCTTTTAAATTCTGCTTGAAATTCTGGCAATTCCCTATCTATGTACTGTTACAGCTGTTTTTGAATGATCTTCAGCAGTATTTTGCTTACATGTGATATCAAAGATATTGTTTGATAATTTCCACATTAAGTTGGATCACCCTTCTTGGGAATAAGAATAAATATGGACCTTTTCCAATCCATTGGGCAAATAGCCATCCTCCAAATTTCCTAACATAGATGGTAAGTGCATCCAAGGCTGCATCTGTTAACTAAAACAAGTCAATTGGTATCTCATTGATTCCTGGGGTCTTATTTTTTTGCCAATGTCTTCAATTCAGCTTCCAGTTCTTCCTTCATTACCATTGTCTCTTCCTGAAATTTTTCCGTTTCAGTCAATTCTTTCTGGTACAGTGACTCTGTGTATTCCTTTCATCTTTTTTTTTTTTTATGTTTTCTGAGTCATTAAAAACATTGCCCATAGCATCTTTCAACATTGCAACACAAAGCCTAATTTTTTTTTACTTCTTTCAGCTTGAGAAATGCAGAGCGAGTTCTTCCT
>NW_006399973.1:2360934-2363915 GCF_000299155.1 Elephantulus edwardii | reverse complement strand
CCATCCATCCTGACGCTGCCAATTGGTCCAGTGGCGAGAAACCATAATACTCAATCATATATCATTTCTAATCTGTTCTTTCCCTCATCTGTTTGAATACAATATACATAATTTATCCAGTTTTTTTCTTAAGATGATCATGCAATCCAAATGGAATTTATTCAAGATCGTATCTTGGTTCCTGTGGACTTATTTGTCTTCAGCCTCAATTTGAACTTGCATATGAGTAATTGATCTGACCCACAGTTTGCCCCTGGCCAAGTTTTGACTGCTGATATTGAGTTTCTCCAATGATTTCTTCTACAAATGTAGTCAATTTGATTCTTGTGTAGCCCATTGGGTGAAATTCATGTGTAAAGTCATCTTTCATGTCTTTTAGAAATAGTGTTTGCAATGAATACATTGTAAATACAAAATTAAATCATTCTATTTCCAGCCTCATTTGATTTACTGCCTCAGAAAACCTGCTGGCAGGTTGTTTATTGGTCAGATCTGACTCAATGGTACTTAACAACAACAACAACTGGTGATGTGGTATATATTCAAATCCACCAACTACTCTGCAGGAGAATGACAGGTTACCTCTTATCATAAAAGTTTATAGCCTCAGATCCAGCTTCATGGCAGTGAGCTAGAGGTGGATTTATGTGTTTTTCTTTCTCTTTTCTGGTATTCTTCCCTGAAATTCTAGCCAATATGGCTTCCTTGGGTTTCCAAATCCATTTCCTTAAGTTATGGAAATGGAGCCACTATCTGGGTTCCCCTTCTTTTTCATAGCCTGGAAGTGTCTGCACTCACTTATGTCTAATCTCTGTCCTTCATTGTTCAGTGTCCAGTGTCTTGAATACTATTATGGTTATATATTTCATTCGTATTTTAAGCTATTTCAGGAAAGAGGGTAAATTTTATTTTCTCTTGATTAGGAATAAAAGTACCTAAAAATAGTAGAAAAGACATTCTTGCCAACTCAGTAGTTTCTTAATTGACTCATGATAAAATTGTTGTTGTTATGTGCCATCACGTTACCTGTGACCCATTGTGACTCTATGCACGATAGCTCTAAACCTTGTCCTTTTAGACAATTTATCTTTTCCCACTCATCACATTCTCCTTGGAGTTACATTTAGGAGCCCAGGTGGCATAGTGGTTAAGAATTTGGCAAATGATCAAATAGTTAGCAGTTCAAACTGAGAGAATTCAAAGAGTGACAAGGGAGGTAAGACCAGATGGAGTCAGAAAAGAGGGTGGCTGAGAGTTGGAGAAATAATAGCCCTTACAATAAGACCTCCTTCAAACTTTTCGTCAAATCTTTTAAAAGTCTTCTAGTCTGGGAAGGGTGTCCACCAGGGATGTATTCTGTCTCCATACCTTTTCAAACTGTATGCAGAACAGATCATCTGGGATGCTGGACTGTATGAGGAGTAATGTGGCATCAGGAGTGGTGGATTGGATTGAAGATTCATCAACAACTTGCGTTATGCAGATGACACAGCCCTGCTTGTCAAAACTGAAGAGAACCTGAAGCTCTTGCTGCAGAAGGTCAAGGACTTCAGCCTTCAATATGGATTGAAGCTCAACATGAAGAAAACAAAGATTCTCACCACTGGGCCAATTGGCAGCATCATATGGATGGTGATGAGATTGAAATTGTTAACAGCTTTAGTTTGCTTGGCTCCACAATCAACATTCTTGGTACCAGCAATCAGGAAATCAAAAGATGAATTGCATTGGGAAGGTTAGCTGTCACAGATCTCTCCAGAGTACTGAAGAGCAATGATGTCAGGCTGGAGACTAAGGTGCGCATGATCCCGATCATCATCTTCGCAATTGTGCACTAGTGTCAGAGAGCTGAACAGTGACTGGGGATGGTAGAAAGAGAATTGATGCCTTTGAGCTGTGGTGCTGGAGAAGAGTGTTGAATGTACCATGGACTACTACAAAAACAAATAGGTTCATCCTAGAGAGGGTGAAACTATGCTACTCTTTGGAAGGAAGAATTCTGAAGCTTCATCTGACATACTTTGGGCATGTTACAAGGAGGGACCAGTCCTTGGAGAGGGATATCATGTTTGGGAAAGTGGAGGGACAATGCAAGAGAGGAAGCCCCTTGATGAGATGGATCGATTCAGTGATTGGGGTAATGGGAGTAAGTGTGTCGGAGACAGTGAGGTTGGCACAGGATAGAGCAGGGTTTAGGGCTCTTGTATGTAGGGTCACTATGAGTTGCAAGCGACTCGATGGCACTTACAACAACAGTCCTAAAAATGCTGATTTGAATGGGCCTTTGTGTCACTTGAAAAATAAGGTTAAATTACATATCTGGATTATAAAAGCAGAACACAGGAGACAAAGAAGATAAAAACAAACAAACAAACAAAAAAAAACATAAACCCCACAGGAATTGTGTGAAGTCTGGATGGAGCTTTGAAATTCTGCAGACTGTTGACTAATTCTGTCTGTATTTCAAGAGGCAGGAAGACTCCAGCTGACATTTGCTGGAGTGAATCCCATGGTGCCAGGTCCACACATCACTTCAGGACCTTTGCAATGATCCCTCAGCTGCTCAGAGATGTTAGGAGTGTTGTTTACTGACTACTCTCAGCTGAATCCTTAAGAGTGCTATTGTAAAGAAATGACAACTCCAAAAACTAAACAACGAAAATGATACAAGTGTTCAGGTCTTTCATTCATAGACTATAAGTTGTCTACTATTCAACAGCACTTAACAATAGCAAAAACAATAACTACTATATAACATGGGAGATTCTAGGGAGCATTCTGGTGAGTGAACTAATTCAGTTACATGAGGACAAATACTGCCTAAGAGCACTATTGTGTAAATAGAAGGATACCTGAGCAAGCTATGTATAAATGTTCAAAGCAGAAAGGGAAGGAGAAAATGAGGGCAGGAAAAGGAGAAAGAGGTGAAATCACTAGGATAGCAGAGTTGGGTGGACAGACAGGGGTTGGTGAAGGTATAG
>NW_006399973.1:2353638-2360414 GCF_000299155.1 Elephantulus edwardii | reverse complement strand
AAAAAAAACCCCAAACCTTCCTGTGCAAAGCTCACCCTCCCCATGGGTGGCCCACACTCAGTGATTAGTGAAGTGATTACTCTTGGTTCCTTATTATCAAAGTCAGACAAATCTGAAAGGTCAGTTCAGTTCTAGATGTCCCCATAGGAAAATAGGACTGTCTGAAATCTTTGTTGTGACCACATCCCACATCGTAAATCAACTCCTCCTCAATCCAGTTCAATTTCCTCACTTCCTCCTAAGGTTTTGATCCCAAGGTCATTCTCCTGTAAACTCCTTCCATGGAAATCTCTGTCTGACTCAGCTTCCTAGAGATTCCAACTCAAGACATCTGGATTACAAGAATATGATATACGCAGGCCAGAGTATACTCTTTTAGCTTCTAGCAACTAGAAAAAAACAAACCCAGATCTCTCACCCCCTCTTTCTTTTTAAACTTTTTATTGTGATTTGAATTGAAGTGTACAGAGCAGGCTGATATTCAACTATTCGTTCACATTTTGTTTTATGACACATAAATCTCTTTTGAGCCAAGCGTCAGAAAAGATGAACTACTTGGTTAACAACAACTCTACATATTCTATATTTAATTGGATTTTCTTAGATGATATTGATTTGATCAAGCAAATTTCTTGTCATCACAAAATTATGGGACTGAATAGTATACTCGAGATCACTTAGGGCAAAGAGGATGAGATCTTATGGAACAAAATATAGTTACTCATTTCCAGAACTGAAATGGAAACCTGGGCCTGTAACACCCAGTTCTAGTCTCTTCTGTATCATGCCGCCACTTATTAAATTTTGCTTTCACTAGATTCGTTGCACACATGATGGAACAGTATTTTCTCTGTCATGTTTCATCACTGATTATATCCGTGCTTAGGTTGTATCTCAGTCTTCCTTCCTCCCTCTTCCCTCCCTCCCTCCCTTTTCCTCCCTCCCTCTTCCTTCCTTCCTTCCTTCCTTCCTTCCTTCCTTCCTTCCTTCCTTCCTTCCTTCCTTCCTTCCTTCCTTCCTTCCTTCCTTCCTTCCTTCCTTCCTTCCTTCCTTCCTTCCTTCCTTCCCTCTGTGAATGTCAGTCAAGCACTCTCAATGGACTGTGCACCAAGGTGGTTGATGAAGAACTAGCAAGGCGCAGTTTTGCCCAATTTCCTCTTTGTATTCAGAGTGGATGAGGGAGTATTTTCCAATGAAAATTATTACATGGCAAGACATCCAAAAGACCATATCTCTTTGCCCAAAATCAGAAGGAAGAAACTTCTGGAGGCACATAACAGAGATCCTCTAACGCTCCTCATCTTTCCTGGCATCTAGAGCTCCCTCGCTATGTCCTCCCTAACCCCTATCTGTCTTGGCCTGAGCATCATTTTAATGATCATCTGACTGACAGAGTCCATCCACATTCAGATATAACTTAAACCCATATGATTAAGATTGTCAAGTCAGAACTCTAAGTGGAAAGAAATCACTTTGTAATTTCACACTGGAAAACTGTGCTATAGTAAGGGTTTTCAGAGCATAAGTATTAGGATTAAGACTGGTTCTGAATCCTGGCTCTGCCATTTATGTAAGAGATTCATAACAGCACATCTGCAGTTACTCACTTTTCAAAGTAAATTTTACATATTAATTGCTCATTTATTTCCTTCAAGATGTACACAACTGAATCTCAGCTCTATGATGATGATATACAGCAAACTTCAGAGCAAAATTAAAATGAAATCCTGATTTCTACTCACACATTGATCATAGTTGTAGGGTTTTCTCCATCTTTTTTCTTTCAGTTCCAAGACCTTACTAAATACCGATTTAAGCTCAACCTCAAGAAGACAAAGATTCTCTCCACTGGGCCAATTGGCAGCACCATGATGGATGGAGAAGAGATTGAGGTTGTTAACAGTTATAACTTGCTCAGCTCCACAATCAACACTCTTGGCACCAGCAGTCAGGAAATCAAAAGACAAATTGCATTAGGTAAATCTACTGTCAGGGAACTTTTCAGAGTACCAGAAAGCAGCAATGCCAGTCTAGAGACTAAGGTACACCTGATCTATGCCATGGTCTTCGCAATTACTTGCTGTGCATCAGAGAGCTGGACAATGAATAAGGATGACAGAAGAAGAATTGATGCATTTGAGTTGCGGTGCTGGAGAAGAGTATTGAATATTCTATGGACTTCCAAGAAAATAAATAGGTCTGTCTTGGAGAGCATGAATCCAAGTTTCTCCTTGGAGGGTAGGGTTTTAAAGCTCCATCTCACGTACTTTGGGCACGTGGCCAGGAGGGACCAGTCCTTGGAGAAGGACATCATGCTCGGAAGGGTGCAGGGACAGTGCAGGAAAGGAAGACCCCAGATGAGATGGATTGACACAGTGACTAGGGCAATGGGGGTAGGTATGTTGGAGTCAGTGAAATTGGTTCAGGACAAGGCAGGCGTCAGAGGTGTTGTACATGAGTCACTATGAGTCGCAGGTAACTTGACGGCACATAACAGTAACAACAAGACCTTTATTTTCAAGGGGCTACCTGAGTGGGATGAAGTGAGAGAAGTGGGTGGCGCAGATGCCAGGCTGACCGATGGGCTTGTAGATGATGGAGAACTCGCCCAGGTAGTAGCCCATCCTCTCAGGCTTAATCTCCACGTGGTTAAAAGTCTTGCTGTTGTATACGCCATACTGCCAATCGTCCCGGGCAGGCTGATCATGTCCCACAAATGTGTCTGCACCACCTCCGGCTTCTGCTCCGGGTGTGTGTGTGTGTGTCTGTGTGTGTGTGTGTGTGGTGTCTCCTTGGCCTTTGCTCAGCTACTGTTTCCTGTGCAGGCCGCGGTTTGGCCGCCAGCGCTGCGGGGCGCTGTAGAGCTGCACCAGCTGCTTCTAGGACGTACCCAGCAGCTGGCCCAGGTCCACGCCGGGTAGTGAACTAGAGGACAGTCCACTCGTTTTTCTGCTCCACTTCTGCCATCTTGTCGGGCCTTTGAAAAACCTTCCAACCCCAATTTTTTATTGTGGTTTAGGTGAAAGTTTACAGAGTAAATCTGTGTCCCATTAGTTCATAAAATAATTCGGGACATTGGTCCCATCCCCTTTGAGCAAATATTGCATCTCCTTTAAGCATTTTTTCTTTATTATTCTTTTATTCCTGCACACTGTCCTCCCTCTCCTTCGCCCCCTAGATCTTCTTGTATGACTATTGTCATACACATGGTTTTTAATCGTCCATTCCTTTCAGAATGTTCTTCCTTTCACTCATCTAACTGTTCATTCTAAGAACCATATTCCTCTCCAGCATTTTTGTTTACTTTATAGGCCTCTTTATTAATTAGTTGTAATGTCGTCTTTGAGAACAGCTTCAGTTCCAGGTCAGAAGGGTGTGTCTTAGGGCCATAGTCTCAGAGATTCCCCAGGTCTCTGTCAGATTACAAAACGTAGTATTTTTTTTGGTGACCTTGGTTTTTTTAAAACTAATTTATTTTAATAGAAATATTTCAGAAATTCATACTGAAATGCATTTTATGTTAGCTTATGCAAATGCTCCGACTACCATGCACTCAGAGTTGCATATTAAAAAGGAAACACAAAGTGAGAGGGGTACTAGGCCGCATATCACGTGTGGAGGTCATCGTGCACGCGAGTGCGTCCTCAGAGTACCGCAGCCACGAGGGCGAGGGGGCAAACATGGCTTGTGTCTTACAGTCACTAGGCGTGCACCCCACAGATGGCGGGACATCATTAGCTTATGCCGTGGACCATCCTTCCCACCCCTTGTCCACACTTATATCTTTTTTATGACCTTGGGAGGTCATAAAACAACGGATTTGTCAATAATAAGGCATCTAGAAAGCTGGGTTTGTGACTTCTCATTAGCTTTTCTATCACACTGTGTTAGTCAATAGTCATTGGATTATGAGATAATGAGGAGTCCTAGCTAAGGAATATCTTGGGGCAGCGGACAACTTAATACACATCACTCAGTATCTAAAGCACAGCTACTATTTATGAAGTTTTCAGGTTGGGTAACTTTGATTTCTACATTTCTCCCAGCACTGTCCAGGATCTTCTGTTGTGAGTTCCCAGTAAAAGAGGTTGGTAGGCATAGCCGGCCCCAGGCCTGGTCCTGCAGACCGAGGACCCTCTGGTCCATAGTCCTTTCTACTGGCTGGTCCCTTGAGTGTTTTATTTTCTTCACACCTCTTTGCTGTGGATGCGACGAGACTAGCAGTTGTATCTTAGGTGGCCACTCACAAACCTTTAAGAACCCAGAAACTGCACACTAAGTAGGATGTGGAACATTGTTTTTGTTGTTAGGTGCCATCAAATTGAGTAAATGAGCAGCCCACCTGAACCCTGCCCTATCCTGTGCCATCCTCATCATCTCTGAAACATCTAAGCCCATTGCTATGGAACCTCAGTTTCTAGTTTTATGACACAGAGAATCTTGACATTCCTAGGCAAAAATCAGCTCAAGAAAAATGCTTTAACATAAAGAGAATTCTCAGAATGTCTACTTACATTAAATAGGAAAAGCTTTTTTGTGTATTGCCAGGCATGCCATCACTGTCATCTCTAGATTTTTCAAAGCTTGGTCAAAGGCCTGTTGTAGCTCATGGGCAGCTGCTCTTGGTGCTGCGTGTCCTTGTTCACTAGAACTCAAAGTGGACAGCACAGCCTTGCCAGCTAATGATGTGTTTAGGGATGCAGGCAGGAAGGCACACACTTAATATTGTGCTGAATATTGACAGAAGGGTCAAGTGGACAAAGCTGAATGCACAATACTGAGATGAAAAGAGCTTGTTCTGTACACATTCATTGTTGACAAAATGCTGCAGGCACAACAGCAAGTCACTGACAGATTTCATTAAATTCTAGAACTGGAAGGACCTCAAAGATCACTAAGTACTGAGGACACAGGGGTTTAGTTACCTGCTTATTGATTGTCAGGCTGTGCCCAGGTTGGAGCCATGAAAGGTCACACTTCTAATCAAATGGGGCATGGAGGACCCATGGTGGAGGTTCAGTTATTTTTCAGACTCTGTTGTTGTTGTTGTTAGGTGTTGCAGAGCTGATTTTGATTCATGGTAACCTTAGGTACCACAGGAAAAAAAGCGGCACGGTCCTGCGTCTTCTTTATATACATTGGTTTGTTGAGTCTGTTGTTGGCCATTGGGTCAATCCAGCTCATGAGGTGGCCCCTTGTTTTCATTGACTCTTTCCTTTCCTACCATGATGGTCACCATCACAGTATTGATGTCTAGTTGGCCCTGACTTATAGCGACCCTGTAGGACAGATTAGAACTGTCCCACAGGGTTTTCAAGGCATAAGATTAGAATTTTCCCATACGATTTTCAAAACATAAGAACTGTTCCATAGATTTTTCCAAGCATAAGATTAGAACTGACCCATAGGGTTCTCTTTATTTAAGCAGACCATCACATTTTCCTTCCTTGGAGTGGCTGGTAGGTTCAAATCACTGATATTTGGTTATTAGTCTAGCACTTAACCAATTGCACCACCAATCCTTCTCTAGCTAACAAACTATACTAGTTATTTAATTCATGATTCCTGGGAAGCAAGTTGTCCAGACAAAGGTATGCTTATGCAGATATAAAGACAGATAGAGCTACCATCAAGGGAGCTCTGGTGGCCTAGTAGTAAAGAGCTGTGCTGCCAACCTGAAGGCATGTGATTCAAATCCACCTGCTCTGCAGGAGAAAGATGGGAAATCTCCTCCTGTACAACTCACTGCCTCCTGAAACCCACTGGGAAGTCAAGTAGGGTGTTCATCAGGGATGTATCCTTTCTCCATACATATTCAGTCTGCATGCTGAGTGAAGAATTCATGTAGCCAGACTCTATGAAGAAGAGTGTGGCATAAGTATCAGAGGAAGACTGATAGTCAACCTGCGTTATGCAGATGACAGAGACTTGCTTGCTGAAAATGAGGAGGACTGGAAACACTTGCTACAGAGGATCAAAGACTACAGCCTTCAATACAAATTACATCTCAACATCAAGAAAAACAAAGGTCCCTACCACAGGGCCAATAAGCAACACCATGATAGATGGAGAAAGGATTGAAATGGTTAATTATTTCATCTGGCTTGGATCCACAGTCAACACCCATGGTATTAGCAGTCAGGAGATCAGCAATCATATTGCTATGGGAAAGTCTGCCATCAGAGACCTCTACAAAGTATTGAAGAGCAATGATATCAGTTTAAAGACTAAAGTGTGTGTGTGGGGGGGGGAAGAAGAACGAATTAGGGAGGAGGGTAGAGAAAACAGTGCAACAATGAATGAATGAAAACCCAAAATCTCTGTAAATGTTCATTAAAACTAATAAAATTTAATAATAATTTTTAAAAAAAGACTAAAGTGTGCCTGATTCAAGCCACGGTCTTTTCAATTACTTACTATGCATCTGAGAGCTGGACGATGAATAAGGATGACAGAAGAGTTGATACTTTTGAGTTATGATGTTGGAAAAGAGTATCTCGTAGACTGCCAAGAGAACAGACAGATATGTCTTGAAAAGGTACAACCAGAATGCTCCTCTGAGGCAAGGATGGTGAAGTTCCATTTCTCATACTTTGAACATGTTGCTAGGAGAGGCTATTCCTTGGAAAAGGATATCATGCTTGGAAAGGTGGAGAGTCAATTAAAATGAGGAAGATGCTAATGAGATGGATTGACACAGTGAATCAGGGGTTCAAGTGTATCAGAGGTGATGAGGATGGCACAGGATAGGACAGGATTCAGATCTGTTGCTAATA
>NW_006399973.1:2346399-2352258 GCF_000299155.1 Elephantulus edwardii | reverse complement strand
GGGAACCATGTTCAAGTACATTTCTGCTACTTAAGGATTTTAGCACAACACTCAGTCTAACTGACCTTTAATTTTCCTTCTGGAAAGCTCAGAAAAATAAAATCTCTAGCTGAACTTGTCTTGGGTCTGTTTTCCTTTGGCTCTTTTCCTCTCTGCTCTGTATCACAGACAAGGACTGATCCCTGCAGGCTATGTTTCCCAGACTCTTGTGTCAGCTGACCTCCGGATGAGTTTGGCCAGTGGGGAGCACTGGCAGGAGATTGGACTAAGCAAGCAGGAAGAAGCCAGGGCATTTCTCCCACATGTTTCCATAACAGCAGCTGCAAGTCCTTATGGTCCAGCTTCAGTGGACTTCTCTGAATGACCTCAGACCTGGAGTTCAGCCAATACACTTTTTCCTTCTAACCTAAAGAGATTGTGGCTTTCTGCTATTCCTAATCTCTGGATTGTCTCACTATCTGTAATCTCCATCATTTATGTAGCCAAACCTGTGTATGAAACAGTCTCTGTTTTTACGTAATTGGGGTGGTTTTTGTTTTCATGGTAGAACCATGGCTGGTAACCTAGATGACCATGAAACCTCTCCAAGATGTAATGCTCTATGTTTTCTGGAGTCCTTTGTTCTCCATAATGTTAGCAAATTACAGCTAACATTGAAAAGAATGGGAATCCCAGAACACTTAATTGTGCTCATGTGAAACCTACATCTAGACCAAGAGGCTGTTGTGTGAACAGAGCAAGGGAACACAGTTTAAAATACATCATTTAAAATTAAGACAGGAGTGTGTCAGGATTGTATCCTCTCTCCATACCTATTCAATCTGTATACTGAACAAATTATTTGAGAAGCTGGACTTATGAAGAAGAATGTGGAATCAAGATTGGGTGAAGTCTCATCAATTACCTTCAGTATTCAGATGACATAATCTTGCTTGCTGAAAGTGAGGACTTGTGGCACTTTCTGCAGAAGACCAAGGAATACTGCCTTCAATATGGATTGTATCTCAACATCAATAAAAAATTCTTGCCAATTGTCAACAATTACATCTTAGTTGGATCCACAATCAATACCTTTGGTACCAGGAGTCAGGGGATCAGGAGACATATTGCACTGGGAAAGTCTGCAGTCAAGAACCTTCAAATTATTGAGGAGTAATGATGTCAGCTTGAGGACTAAGGTGTGTCTGATTCAGGCCATGATCTTTTCAATCACTTGCTATATATCTGAGAGCTGGACAATGAATAAAGACAACAGAAGAAGAATTGATGCCTTTGAACTGTGGTGTTGGAGAAGAGTGCTGGATATCCCATGGACTCTCAAAAGAACAAGCAAATATGTCTTGAAGAAAGACATATAGCCAGAGTACTCTTTGGAGGCAAGGATGATAAAGCTTCACTTTACAAGCTTACAGCTTGTTGATAGAAGAGGCAATTATTTGGAGACAGACATCATGCTTGGGAAGGTGGAGGGTCGGCAAAAGAGAGGAAGATCCTCAACAAGATGGATTGACGCAGTGACTGCAATGGGCTCCAGTGTGTCAGAAATTGTGAGGATGACATAGGACAGGACAGGACTAAGATCTACTGTTTTTGGAGTCATGGCACCTAACAACTATTCTCCACTGTGCCTTCCTTGCCCTTATAAATTGATTGGCCTTGGGCAAACTTCTCTTTAAGCTTTAATTTTATCATCTATAAAATGAATGCTTTTTCCTTTTTTTGGTCTTTAGCCTGTATACAGACCTTTTATTTTAATCAACAGAATAGCTCTACGTCTGTAAGTAATATTTTAAATCTAAACTGGGGATAGAAACTCACCCTTTAGCCCAGCACTCCTCAAACTTTAGGGCACACAGCATCACCTGGGTTTGTTGCTAATGTACCATAGAGTCAGGACCGACTCATAGCTGATAGTCCAACATTGTTTTCAGAGGCTGTAAATTGTGTGGGAGAAGATTGCCTGTATTTTTTCCTCACGAAGTGGCTGGTGGATTCGAATTACCTGCTTGAGTTGGTAGCACAGCTCTTTACCCACTAGGCCACCGGGAGAGTTCCTTTAAAATTAAGAAATCCAGGTTCTCAAGCCTCAATTCTCCACTGCAGTAGTGGGTCTGTGTAAGGTCTGAGAATGTGCCAGTACTCTAGCTTCCTCAGCAGCAGCTGCAAGTCTTCATGCTTCCAACTCTAACTGGACAAGCTCTCATTGGCTCCAGCTTTTGATAATGAAGTGGTTTCATAAACTATGAAGGCTGGAGCAATATTTAGAGATAGGCAGGGGAGCGCTGGTGGGTTTTTGTCTGGAACTCTGGGGTTTAATTTACAAGTAGTTACACTGCTAACCCAAAGACTGCACCCCACTGCCCTTTATAATCCCCCAGCCACTCTTTGGGAGAAAGATGGGCAATCTCCTCCCGTACTATTTACTGCCTCAGAACCCCAAGCAAGTGTCAGTTATGAGTCAGTTCTGACTTGATTGTAACGAGTGAGTGTTAGAGCACCGTGTTATGCTGCTATTGTTTGATGTCCTTGAGTAAGCTCAAACTCAGAGCAACCCTATATACAAACAACAAGAAAAACTCCTGCCCGATTCTGCAACCTGCTCACAATGTAGTCCAGGCTTAAACCCATTGATGTAGCTATTACATCATCCCATCTCATTGAGAGTCTTCCTCTTCTTCACTGAGCATAGACTTACCAAGCTGAATGTCTTTGTCCAGGTTGTGGCCCCTCCTGAAACCTGCCCAATGTATGTGAGATGAAGTCTCACCAACCTCACATATAAAAAGCATCCTGGCTGTACTTCTTTCAGAACAGATTTGTTTGTTCTTTTTAAAGTCCATGGTATATTCAGTGTTCTTTTCTATCACCATTATTCAAAGGGCTTAATTATTCTTTGGTCTTTTTTTTTTTTTTACATATGCTGTTGTTAGCTACTGTTGAGTTGGCTTCAATGCATAGCAACTTTAGGGACAATGGATCTGAACCCTGCCCTATCCCGTGCTGTCCTCACCATCTCTCATATACTTGACCACATTGTTACAGTCATTTAACACCTTTCCAAACATGGTTGAGGTCCCTTTCCAAGGATTGGCCCCTTCTGGACATATTAAAAAAAACATGTAAGATGAAGTTTCACCATTCTTGCTTTCAAGGAGCACTCTGGTTGCACTTTTTCCAAGATGTTTGTTCCTTTGACAGCCCATGTAATAGTCCATACTTTTCTCCACCACCACAATTCCAAAAGCATAGATTCTTCTTCTGTCAGCCTTATTGTTCAACTTTCAGATGCATGGCAAATAATGAAAAATACCATGGCTCAAATTAGGTGCACCTTAGTCTTCAAACTGGCATTATTATTCTTTAACACATTGGAGAGGCCCTTCACAGCATCTTTTCTCAATGCAACACATCCTTTTGATTTCTTGACTACTGGTACCAAGGGTATTGATTGTGGATCCAAGCAAAAGGAAATCTTTAACAACTTCAGTCTTTTCTCCCTCTATCATGATGTTGCCTATTGACCCAGTGGTGAGGAATTCAGTCTGCTTGATGTTGAGATGTAATCCATATTGTAGGCTGCAATTTTTGATGTTCTGCAGTAAGCATTTCAAGTCCGACTCACTTTTAGCAAGCAAGATTGTGCCATCTGTGTAACACAAGTTGCTGATGAGCCTTCCTCTGACCCTGAAGCCATATTCTTCTTCATAAACTTCTTAGCCCAGTCTCTTAAATTATTTGCTCAGTAAACAGATTGAATAGGTGCAAAGATAGAATACAGCCATGCTGCACACCTTTCTTGATTTTAAACTATGCAGAGTTCCCTTGCTCTGTTTGGACAAAAGCTTCTTGGTCTAGGTATAGCTTTCACAAGAGCACAATTAAGATTTTTTTATGATATAGTGACACATTTCCCTCCCACCCCCCATTTACCTATCCTTGGTTTCAGGTAAACAGAATCCAAATCTGCTTGATAGAGGTGGAAAATGGTTTTGTTTCAAAGTGATTGGTTAATTCCCAGGTTCTCAGGAAGAACTGGAAGATCAGGCTCAGACATTACATAGCCAGAGCCACAATCAAGTTATGAAACTCCTGGCCCTCACAGGACACTGCTGACCCCTGGCTACACATGAGCCCTTCTGTAGACTTGGAAATTTCACAGCAGCTCACTGTGAGCTGCTGCCTCTGCCTGAGAGAATGATCTAGGCTCCTTTCCTTAAAAACTCCCAATTCAAGATCAGGGCTCCATGCAATGTGCTGGTGGCAAGAGAGGCTGGGAAAGTAGCTGGCATTTTCAGTTCCTATAAATAGAAATGGGTTTTTCTCACATGAAGTTTCATAAAGTGAGGAATTCCCTAAACACAGTAATGGCAGCTGTTGTAAGACCAAATGGAAGGATAACTGGCCACTACAGATTATAAGTCCTGCTTTCTTCTCTTCTCTCCTCCTCTCCCTTCCCCTCTCCTTCCCTTGTCTCCTCCCTCTCCTCTCCTTCACTCCCCTCCGCTCTTCTCTCCCTAACTCCCCTCTCCTCCCCTCCCCTCCCCTCCCCTTCTTTCCCTTTCCCTCCCCTGATCCCTTCCCTGGTCCCTTCCCTTCCCTGATCCCTTCCCTTCCCTTCCTTGATCCCTTCCCTTCCCTTCCTTGATCCCGTCCCTTCTCTGATCCCTTCCCTTCCCTTCCTTCTTCTCACATCCCCTCTGCTTCCATTCAGCTTTCAGAAAAGAGACATCCTTTTTCCCAAGGTGTAGTTGTTAAAACCAAATTAAAGCTTCAGCTCAGTTAATTCTGGCTCAACTCACTGCTGACAATGTACATTTCCACCCCAGATATACTGAGTCAGAATCTACAGTTACACATGTGCCCCAGGCAACTCTTGATGTATGCATGAGACTCTCTTGATTCTGATGTGAATCTAGGTTGAGAACAACTGCTTTGAAGTTTGAACAGCCATGGTCAAGGTGTAAGGCAGGCAGAGAGTTTAGAAGAGTGTGTGATTATGCAGAAGCAGCTCTTCCCGTCCTCTTGGGAGACTTGGTAGAGGTTCTGAGCTGATGGAGAGGTAGCAAGTCAGGGAGGAGGGCACTCAGGTTGTTGGTATGAATTCAATATCATTCCTCTTCACACTGAAGATAGTTAGAGATTGGGGTGGAAACAGCCTGGATATGTTTGCAGTCCAAGGCTAGTGCCATGAATAATACTGCTTGGAACTCAAGGAAAGATGGGTCTGAAGTAGCCAAAAAATATTCCCTTACTGACCAAGACTGGCTCAGCCTGGATACTAAAATCAGTGGGCCTAGAGGGTCCTTATGACCTAGAAGAAAGAATGTGACATGGACCTCAAGATTAATAGGCAGGTGAAAGAGGAATTAAAACGTGAGAAATAAGAGCTTGGATTATCCAGACAAAATGCATGAGGTTGAAACCCAAGTTCACTATTTATTAAGTCTGGGTAAGTTACATAAACTCTCTTCACTTCAGTTCCGCATCTGCAAAATAGAGGTCACACTATTATATTACTCTTACCAAGTTACAATATAGTGTTTATGCTGTGCTAAGAATTACAGTCAGAGATAGATCGAACATGCAGTCAAGATGTATTGATAATAATGAGTGACTGGAACGCAAAAGTTGGGAACAGAGAGGAAGATTCAGTAGTTGGAAAACTTGGACGTGGTGACAGAAATGAAGCTGGAGATAGAATGATTGAATTTTGCACAATCAATGACTTATTCATTACAAATACGTTTTTTAAGAGACATAAACGTAGATTATACACATGGATTTCACCTGATGGTATGCATAGGAATCAGATGGATTACATCTGTGGAAAAAACCGCTGGAGAAGCTCAATATCATCTG
>NW_006399973.1:2336838-2344309 GCF_000299155.1 Elephantulus edwardii | reverse complement strand
TAGGGCTGTTGTACATAGGGTCATTATGAGTCACAAACGACTCGACGGCACATAACAATAACAAGAAGAATTCTGTCCATGAGGCACATACTAAAATGAACAAAAAATAACAAACCATAAACCACTCCAGTTCCCCTGAAGCCGCAGCCATGAAGGTTGAGCTGTGCAGTTTCATCGGGTACAAGATCTACCCCGGGCACGGGAGGCACTACGCCAGGACTGACGGGAAGGTGTGTTCCAGTTTCTTAATGCAAAATGCGAGTCGGCTTTCCTTTCCAAAAGGAATCCACGGGAGAGAAATTGGACTGTCCTCTACAGAAGGAAGCACAAAAAAAGGCCAGTCGGAAGAAATTCAAAAGAAAAGAACCCGCCGAACAGTCAAATTCCAAAGGGCCATCACTGCTGCATCTCTTGCTGATATAATGGCCAAGAGGAATGAAAAGCCTGAAGTTAGAAAGGCTCAATGAGAACAAGCTATCAGGGCTGCCAAGGAAGCAAAAAAGGCTAAACAAGCATCTAAAAAGACTGCAATGGCTGCTACTAAGGCTCCCACGAAAGCAGCGCCTAAACAAAAAATTGTGAGGCCTGGGAAAATTTCTGCTCCCTGAGTTGGTGGAACATGCTAAGTTGGCACATAAGACTTAAATAAAGATTAAAAAAAAAAAGAAGAAGAAGAAAAAACCTATATGAAAATAAAAGAACCAAATTCATCGCTGTTAAGCCAATTCCAACTCATAGCAATCCTACAAGATAGCGTAGAACTGACCCATAGGGTTTCCGAGGCCTTGATCTCTGTGGAAGCAGACGGATGCATCCTTCTGCAGAATTGTTAGTGGGTTCAAACCACTGTTCTTTAGGTTAGCAGCTGAACACTTAACCCACTGCACCACCAAGGATCCTATAGAACTTTTTGAAAGTGTGTTAAATAAATGCATAAATAAGCATGCAGATGTCTCCACGGGAACCATCTTGGATATATTAAATGATCAAGTTCAATAGGCTTCCCTTCAATGTATGTTAAATAAATATGTCCCCCCCAAAATACCCCTTTACTGTTATCCAGCTGATTCCAACTCATAGCAATGCTGTAGAACAGAGTAGAATGGCATCCAAGGATTTCTAAGGTTATAATCTTTGCAGGAGCAGATTGCCACATATCTCTTCCACAGAGCAGCTGGTGGATTTGAATTGCCAACTGTTTGATCCTTTGCCAGATTCTTAACCACTGTGCCACCTGGGCTCCTAAATGTAACTCAAAGGAGAATGTGATAAGTGGAAAAATATAAATTGTCTAAAAGGACAGGATTTAGAGCTAATTGTATATGCAATCACTATAAATAGGTAACTTGATGGCACCTAACGACAATTTTATCATGAGTCAACTAAGAAACTACTGAGTTAGCAAGGATTTATTTTCTACTACTGTGAGAATTGAGAGTTAAAGATAGAAGTCTAATTTTAGAAAAGGAAAGAGAAAGAGAATTGTGTGTATCTAAATATGTTGTTGAGTGCTGTTCAGACTAAAACTACTTGATAAAATTTTCTTGGTTGTAATCTTTATGGAAGTAGATTGCCACGTCGTTTTCCAAGAGAGCTGCTGGGTGGAAATGAACTAACAATCTTTGGGTTAACAATTGAGACTTACTCAATGTGACACTGCTGTTGCTGTTATGTGCTGTTGAGTCGCTTGTGACTCACAGTGACCCTGTGTATAACAGCTATGAACTCTGCTCTATTCTGAGCCAACCTCATTATCTTTGACATACCCACCCCACTACCCCATCTCATTGAGAGTCTTCCTTTCTTGTTCTGTCCCTCCAGTCTCCCAAGCATGATGTCCCTCTCCAAAGACTGGTTCCTCCTTGCAACATGTCCAAAATATATCAGATGAAGCTTCAGAATCCTTGCCTCCAAGGAGCAGCCTGGTTTCACCTTCTCCTGGACAAACTTGTTTGTTCTTCTAATGGTCTGTGGTATATTCAATACTCTTCCAGCACCACAGCTCAAAGGGATCAATTCTCTATCATCAGTAGTCATTGTCTAGCTTTCTGATGCATGGCAAGTAATTGCAAAGACCGCAACCTGGATCAGATGCACCTTAGTCTCCAGGCTCACATCTTTGCTCTTTAGTACTCTGAAGAGGTCCCTAATAGTAGATTTTTCCCAATGTAATTAATCTTTTCATTTGCTGGCTGCTGGTACCAAGAATGTTGATTGTGGAGCCAAATAAACTGAACTTGACATTAACAATCTCAATCTCTTCACCATCTATCATGATGCTGCCAATCAGCCCAGTGGTGAGAGTTTTTGTTTTCTTGATATTGAGCTTCAATCCATATTGAAGGCTGCAGTCCTTGATCTTCTACATAAGCGCATAACAATTGACATATTTCAACAAACAGACACTGCCATGGATGCGTTCACCGAGTTGTGTCAAGAAATCTGGAGGAGAACAGCTGGCCAACTGACTGGAAGAGATATGTATTTGTTCCCATTCCAAAGAAAAGTGACCCTACAGAGTGTGGAAGTTATCAAACAATACTAATTAATATCACATGCAAGCAAGATTCTTCTGAAAATTGTCCCAAAATGACTGGAATAGCACATCAACAGAGTATTGCCTGATGTGCAGGCTGGGTTTAGAAGAGGCCGTGGTAGTAGGGATATTATGGGTAATGTTAGATGGATCTTGGCTGAAAGCAGAAAGTACTAGAGGAATGTTTGTGTCTTATTGACTGTGCAAAGGCGTTTGACTGTGTGAATCACAACAAGTTGTGACAAACCTTGAGGAGAATAGGAATCCTAGAATACTTTCTTGTGCTCATGTGAAACCTATACTCAGATCAGGAAGCAGGTTTTGGCTAACAAGTAGATTGGCAAAGCAGACCCATTCAGAGGCTCCCTGAGAAAGACTGGTGTCCTCCTTATATCAGCATTGTTGTTGTTGTTGTTGTGTGCAATCAAGCTGGAATCAACCCATAGCTGACCCTCCTGCAGGTTTTCAGAGACAGTAAATTGCATGGAAGCAGATGGTCCCATGGAGTAGCTGATGGATTCAAACCAAGTGCCTTTTAGATTGCAGCATAGCTTTTTATCACTAGAAAACCCTATGAAGCTGCTTTGCTTTGTCATCAGAAGCAGTTCTTTGTCACCCAGTCACAATAATAAATTTGAAAATGTAACTACATATGTCTTTTGAATAACATTCTACTTTTATGAATCTAGCCCACAAAAACAGATACATGAGTGAGCTAATATACCCATTTACTGATATCATAAAATATAATGTAGACTGCTCAATTTGTAAATTACTATGAATGCTACTAGATTTTCTAGAATAGAATAGTGAAATTAAATTCAATAATTAAATGAATACCAATAGGAGACCAGTTAAATTATGATGGAATTGCTATGACCTTACGGAATGAGAAACAGTCAGTAAAGTGATAAAAAAATGAGTGTCTATTCCATTTTTGTTTTTAAATAGCTATTAAGTACAATATTGAGATATCACTAAAAACTTATCAGCATGACAAAATTAAAAAATAGCACAAAATTAAAAAATAGCAATACCACCAAATACTGCCAAGTATGCAGAGCTACTGAATTACTCCTACATTGCTGGTGGGAATGTCAAATGGTACAGCTGCTCTAGTAAACACTTTGACAGTTTTGATAATACTAAATTGTAAACAAAGTTTTCTACAACATCAATAAGAAATCACCACAAACGGAATGATTTCCAATAATAGACATTTATCTACCACACTTTTGAAAGGTAGAATTAAAAAATCTAAGTGTAGGCAGGGCATGCTTTCTCTGAAGGTCCTACCAAAGATCCTTTTCCTTGCCTTTCATTTAGATTCAAACGTTGCCACAAATTCTTAATATTCCTTGACACATAGCCATATCACTTCAATTTTTGTCTTGTAATCACATGGTGTTCTTCCTGTAGGTCTTTGGTTCTGTGTCTCCTTTCTTAAAAGGATATTAGTCATATTGGATCTTTTATTGTTGGCATTGTTTACTTGTATGTTTAATTGACTATGCAAAGGAATTCAATGATGTGGATCATAATAAGTGATAGATAACATTGAAAAGAAGGGGAATTCCACAACACTAAATTGTACTCATGCAGAACCTGTACATGAACCAAGAAACAGTTGGTCAAACAGAACAAGGAGATATTACATGGTTCAAAGTTAGGAAAAGTGTGTGTCAGGGTTGCAGCCTCTCCTCATACCTGTTCAATCTGTATGCTGAACAAATAATCTAAGAAGCTAGACTACATGAAGAACACTATACAGCAGGTTTGGAGAAAGAATCATCAACAACTTGCATTAAATAGATGACATAACCTTACTTGTAGAAAGTGAAGAAGACTAGGAATACTTACTGAAGAAAATACAAAACTACACTATATGGATGTGGCCAGGAAAGATCGGTCCTTGGAGAAGGACATCATGCTCAGAAGGGTGGACGGACAGTGCAGGAGAGGCAGATCCCGGATGAGATGGATTGATACAGTCACTGGAACAATGGGGGTTGGTGTGTCAGAGTTAGTGAGACTGGCTCAGGACAGGGAAGGGTTCAGAGCTGCTGTACATAGGGTCACTATACATCTCAGGCAACTCAACGGCACATACCACCAATAACATATTATGACAGGTTTGGAAGCAAGAGTGGCATCCACTTCCTAAACAACATGCCTCGAGAAACTCTGAACTTTGGTAAATGTTGATAGTTGTAGAGGGGCCTCAGGCCTTTTGTTCATAGGGTTGCAATGAGTTGTGCTCGACTCAAAGGCAATCAATAACAACACAATAACATACCTCAACATCAAGAAAACAAAAATCCTAATTACTAGACCAATAAGCAACATCATGACAAATAGATAAAACATTGAAGTTGTCAAAGATTTCATTTTATGTGGATCCACAGTCAACATTCATAGTAACAGTAGTCAAGAAATCAAGAAAGCAAATGATATATTGGCCAAATCTGCCAGCAAGAATCTCTTTAAAGTACTAAAGAACAAGGATATAAATTTTAAGCATCTGACTCAAATAATGGTATTTTCAATTTCTTCATATGTATGTGAGAGTTGGATAACAAATAAGCAAGACTGAAGAATTGATGCCTTTGAATCACAGTTTTAGTGAAGAGTATTGAATATATACCGTAGGTTGCCAAAAGTACAAACAAGTCTGTCTCGGAAGAGTTATATTGCATCTTATCTCCAGAGAAATTTTTCCCCAGGTCACATTTTGAGGTTTTGGGAAGGACATGAACTTTTTGGAGACATTGTTCAGCCCAGTATCCTCCACAGAAGAGAGGATGGTGAGTCTTTGATTCACTGAACTTTAACCTGTTGTTTGTTATTGTGTACCACGGAGTCGGAACCGACCCATAGCTGACTCTTTGGCAGGTTTTCAGAGGCAGTTAATCATACGGGAGGAGATTGGCCATCCTTCTCCTAGGGAACAGCTGGTGGCCTTGAACCGTGTGCCTTTCAGATTGCAGCATAGCTTCTTGCCACTAGGCCACTAGAGGTCCCTAGTATGGTCAGGAAAAACCAACTGCTAGAAAAGAACATCAAGGACTGTTATGCTGAGTGAAATATCTCAGTCGCAAAAGGACAAATACTGCACAGTGCCACTGTTGTAAAGTGGGACTGACATCGGAGTTGGAGGAAACTAAGAGGGGATAAATAATGTATACTGCATTGAAACAGATGAATGTGAGAACTATTTAGGAGGAATATGTGATTAGGTATTATTATCATGACAGGAGTCCAGAATGAAAGCTGCATAGTGGAGTGGGGGGATTGTATAACAATCAAAGATTTTTTTTTTTTTTTTTTTACTTTTCAAAGAGAAAAGCAATCTGGGGGGGAGGGAGGAGTGGGCAGGGAGGAAAGTGTGCAACAATGAATGGAAATCCAAAGACTCTGAAAACTTTCATTAAAATATATATATAAAAAAAGAACATCAGGATCAAAAAAAAACACATGAAGATGGTGCAAGCCTGGAAAGATTTTGTTCTATGGTATCTGGAGCCAAAGCTTACTTGAGGACAAGTAACAATAACATCATTCAACTCATTATTCTACCAGATAACCTAAAAATTGCTCTCATAGGCTTTATCCCAGAGAAGTAGACTTGCACAAAAACCTATACAGGAAGGTTCGCAATGTTGTATTTGTGATGTGTTCTTCAACCATTGAGTAGTTAAAGCTGTGGTGCATCCATGCTATGGAACTTCTCAGGAATAAAAAGAACAAATCATTGACATACACAATAACTTAATAACATAAGGAGTCTCTAATGAATTACACAAAACATAAAAAGCCTAATTCCTAAAGCTTACAACGCTATGCAATTTCATTTATATAACATTTTTCTTGAGATTTGAATGAAAGTTTATAGATCAAATTGATTTCCCATTCAATCATTCAAATGCATATTGGGTAGTAAATTGACTACAATACCCACATGGTAATGGCATTCTTCCTGCTTTCTCCCTCTGATTCTCATTCTCTTTGATCCTTCTACCTTACTCCTTTCTGCCTTCTGAGCTTTATCTCTTTTTAATACTGTGTATTTGATTGTCCTAAGGAGTACCTACCCTGATGTCATTCACCTGGTAAACCAGTCTATTGTGGGGAGGCAAGTCGAGCCACTGGGGTGAGTCTAGTTCCAGATTCAAAGGTTGAACAAAGCCAGTCTCTGGGTTCCACCCATCTATATCAAACCAGCAAGCATGGCTACTTTTATGTTTTTTAGTTTTGCTCAATCTTTTTCTCCTACTCTTTTCAGGAACTTCTACTGTGATCTCTTAGAGTTGATTTAAGACCCTTTAGAAATGACAGTATTTTAGAAGTGAAAAACTAGAATACTATATGCCAGTAACCAGGGTGTGAAAGTGAGTAGAAAGGAAGTGACCACAGTTATAAAAGGGCAATAAGATAAATAAACTAGGATAAAAAAATAGAAGCAAAAAAAGATATTAAATATTTGGTGAATTAATGTAAAAAAAGGGCAATGAGGGATGTGTGTGGTGGAATTTTTCAGAATGCTGACTGCAGTGGTGAATACATGAATTAGATCTATCTAGAGTTTAATACACACATGCAAAAGAGTGAAAATCAAACTGGGAAGATCTGAATTAGATGGGTAGAATATTTCAATAATGATAGCCTGGTTTGTAATATTAATTGTAGTTTCACAAAATATTACCATTGAGAGGAATATAAAGTGCATAATAAATCTCTGCACTATGTCTTCCAATTGCATTTAAGCCTACACTGTTGTTGTGTACTGTGGAGTCAGGACCACTCCCTGCTGACTCTCCAGTAGGTTTTCAGAGGCAGTTAATGGAATTGGAGGAAATTGTCCATCTTTCTCCCATGGAACAGCTGGTGGATTTGAACCATGTGTCTACTGATTGACAGCACAATTACTTACCACTA
>NW_006399973.1:2325254-2334368 GCF_000299155.1 Elephantulus edwardii | reverse complement strand
AGGAAGCTCTGGGTTTTTTGCATAGCAAAATACTTTAAAGAATGAAAATCAGTTAATAAAATAACTTCTGAGGCTTTAGACTGAAGGAGAGTTAACTTTACATATCTTACTTGAATTTTATTTTTACAATGTATGCCTTAATTTCTTAATTAAACACTAGCTTTACTTAAAAATATAAAGCATTCTCTATTCATAGATAAGAATATCTATGCAAAGGCATTTGAATGCATGGATCATGACAAATTATGTCTAACCTTGAGGAGAATGGAAACCCTAGGACACTTGATTGTGTTCTTGTGAAGCCTATACTTGGACTGGGAAGCAGTAGTCAGAATAGAGCAAGGAAACACTGCATCATTCAAAAATCAGGAAAGGTGTACACGAGAGATGCATCCTGTTCCCATACCTTTTTAATCTATATACGGAACAGACCATTCGGGAAGCTGGACTTTATGAGGAGGAATGTGGCATCAAGATTAGAGGAAGACTCATCAACAACCTGCATTATGCAGATGATACAACCTTGCTTGCTGAAATTGAGGAAAACATGAGACATTTGGTGTAGAAAGTCAAGGACTTTAGTTTGCAACATGATTTGGCTTAAAATGACAAAACAAAGATTTCAATTGCAAATGAGGACTTCCAGATTACTACAATTGACTACCCACACCTCCTGTGCGAATGCCAGGTGGCTTCCAGGTCACACTACAGCCATTGTCAAAGACACCTGTTGTTTTCAGGTGCTCTAGAGCTGGCTATGACTAGGCCCCTTGCTACAGTCAGTGTCTATCCATGCCATCGTAAGTCTTCTTTATTTTTCTGACCTTACACCTGTCCCAGCATGATGTTATTTCAAAGACTAGCCCCATCCTGTCACCATGCTCAAAGTATGTGGGATGAAGCTTCACTTTCCTTACCTCTAAGGAGCACTTCCTTACATTTCTTCCAAGACAGACTTACTCATTCTCTCAAATATCTATAAATTAAATTTAATCAATCATTCAATATTCCATGGGGTAGTCCATGGATATTCAGTAGTCTTCTCCAATACCATAAATCAAAGACATCAGTAGGATATGTGTATTTCTTCTGATCACACTTCTGAAGCATTTAGATTCCTAGATTATTTATTACCTGGCTCGGTGTGATTTTTCTCTCTGATCTGATTACTAACGCTGACTTTCGAGCCCAGCCCCATTCCAAGCCTAGCCCCAAACAAGCCCATTCCCCCAGGCCCGAGACCCAACTGGCACTGCCGTTAAACCACTGCATTTCCTCCCCCTGAGACCCTTAATCATATTGTTCCTTCTGCCTGTACTGCCATTACTCATTCTTCAACATCATCCCTTCCTTTAAAGATGGAACCTGCCACCTGAGTCAAATGGTTCTCTCCTTTGAATTCCCTCAAGCACTTTTAACTTGCCCAAGGCTGAGTAGAGTCTGTGAGATGAGGTAAAAGGTCAAGTCTGTAATTGACAGGGCTGCTGGAAAGAGGCCGTGAGAGGCTTCCAGGGCAGATGCTTAGCCCTCTCCATCTGCTCCCCAGGAATCACTGAAGGCTGGTGGGGAGGGAGTGCAAGATCCACTCACTGCAGCCAGATCTACAGGAGGAATCTAGAATACAATGAATGCATGCAAGAAGCCACGCCGCAATCCGGGAGGCACACGGTTCAAATCCACCAGCTGCTCCATGGGAGAAGGATGGGCAATCTCCTCTCATGCGATTAACTGCCTCTGAAAACTCACCGGAGGGTCAGCTGTTTGGGTGAGTCTGCTACTATGGGTCAGTTTTGACTTGATGGTACCCAATAACAACAACAGCAATTGTAAACTGGATGGATGGATGGCCCGTACCAAGATAATATTATGTGTTGTTGTTGTGTACTGTAAAGTCTGAACTAACCCTTCGCTGGCCCTCTGGTGAGTTTTTAGAGGCAATTAATCGCACGGGAGGAGATGCCTCTTCCTTTTCCTGCAGAGCTGCTGGTGGACAGGAATTACGTGACTTCAGGATTATAGCTTTGCTTTTTGCCACTAGGCCACCAGAGCTTAATATTATGTGAAGCAACAAAAACAAATTCTTGACATACTAAACATTTGAAAATAATCTCCGTAATATAGCCCTAAGTGAACATATTTATTATGAAAATGTTATTAAACCTTTCAATTAAAATTTGCTAACAGTGTCTTTAAAAAGCTATTGCCTAATAACACTTTCCTTACATGCCAATTTTCCCTGAATATTACTTATGATTTCTTAATTTTTATAAGCTTCCAAGCCCTGTTTCTTGTTAACATGAGCCATGCAGTGCTGATATGTTTATAATAAGCTACCTGGGTGGAGCCACTTCCAAATAGCTCCAGTTAGAATCAGAACGCATGCACATTTTGCTAGCTACGAAAGTCTTCCATGCTGAGATGTAAAGATGCTATTGTGCATGTAAACACAGGGATCCCCAGGACAAGGAACTCCATAATACTTTTACAGTTTTGCCCGGTGGGCCAGAGTCACATGTGTCAGAGCTAAACAAGCTGAGGAACCACCCGTCTCAGATTGGGTTATGATTAGGATCAGCTCATCTATCTAGGAGCCCTGGCATCAGTGATTAAGGATTTGACTGCTAACTGAAGATCATTGATGTAAATCCACTAGCTGTGCTACAGGAGGAGGAGGAAGCAGTCTGCTTCCATAAAGATTTATGATGTTGCAAACTCTATGGGCAGGTCCACACCTTTTGAGAGGATCACTGTCTTAAATACTTTGGGCATATTGTCAGCAAGGACTAGCCCTGGACATGCTCACCAGTTTATGTCAAGAAATATGGAGGGAAGCCACTTGGCTGACTGACTGGAAGAGATCCATATTTGTTCCTATTCCCAAGAAGGCGATCCAACAGAATGTGGAAATTAGTGAACTATATCATTACTATTTCATGCAAACAAAATACTACTGAAGATCATTGAAAATTACTTAGAATGGTACATTGAGAGAGAATGGCCAAAAGTTCAAGCAGAGTTTAGAAGAGGCCATGGAACCAGAGATATCATTGTGGCTGTCGACAGATCCTGACTAAAAGGAGAAAATAACAGAAGAAAGTCTATTTATGTCTTATTAACTATGGAAAGGCATTTGACTGTGTATACCCTACAAAATATTATGACTAACATTGACAAGAATGGGAATTCCAGAGAACTTAATTATACTTATATGAAACCTATAGCTGTGGTGCTGGAGAAGAGTACTGAGGGTACCATGGACTGCTAGGAAAACAAACAGATTCATCCTGGAAAGGGTCAAACCGGGCTGCTTCTTGGAGGCAAGGATTCTAAGGCTCCGTCTGACATACTTTGGACATGTTGTAAGGAGGGACCGGTCTTTGAAGAGGGACATCATGCTTGGTAGGGTGGAGGGACAGCGCAGGAGGGGAAGGCCCTCTTTGAGGTGGATTGATTAAGTGACTGGGGTAATCGGGATGGGTGTGTCAGAGACGGTGCGATTGGCACAGGACAGAGCAGAGTTTAGGGCTGTTGTACATAGGGTCGCTATGAGTCAAAAGTGACTCGATGGCACATAACAACAACAACAACAACAACAACAACAACATATGAAACCTATACCTAGAACAAGAAACTGTTCTCTATACAGAGCAAAGAAATACTGTATTTAAAATCAAGAAAGGTGTGTGTCAGAGTTGTATTCTTTCTCCATACTGATTCAATCTGTGTGCTGAACAAATCATTGTAGATGCTAGACTCTATGAGGAAGAATCTGGCATCAGGATCAGAGGAAAACTCATCAAAAACCTAAAATATGCAGATGAAAGTGAGGAGGAGGACTTGACAGTCTTGCAGCAGAAGATCAAAGACTTCAATTGGGTTGCATCTTAAGGTCAAAAAGACACAAATCTTCATCACTGAACTAATGAGCAATATCATTATAGATGAAGAAAGGACTGAAGTTGTCAATGATTTCATTCAAAAGCATATTGCTTTGAGGAATTCTACTGCCAGGTTCCTCTGCAAATTATTGAGGAGCAATGATGACAGCTTGGAGACAAGGTGTATCTGATTCAGGTCATGGTCTTTTCAATCACTTGCTATGCATCTGAAAGCTGGACACTGAATAATAAGGATGACTGAAGAAGAACCGATACCACTGAACATCAGTGTTGGAGAAAAGTACTGAAAATCCCATGGACTGCCAAAAATACAAACAGAATGTCTTGGCGAAAGTACAGCCAGAATGCTCCCTGGAGACTGGAATGACAAAGCTTCATCTCACATACTTTGGGCATGTTGTTAGGAAAGGCTATTCTTTGGAGGAGGACATCATGTTTGGAAAAGTGGAGTGTCAGTGAAAGAGAGGAAGACCCTTGACGAGATGGGTTCCAGTGTGTCAGAGATGATAAGGATGGTATTGGAAAGGACAGGGTTCAGTTCTCTTGTTTATAAAGTTGCTATGAGTTATACTTGACAGCACCTAACAATGACCAATCTTTGGAAAAGAATATTATGATGGGAAAGGTGGAAGGTCAGAAAAAGAGAAGAAGACCTTCAACAAGATATTGATATCAGCAATGATATCACTTGTGTCACAGCCTCTTCTAAGGCCTGCTTGATCTTCAGGCAGTTCCCTATCTATGCACTGTACTAGCTGGTTTTGAATGATCTTCAGCAGTGTTTTGCTTGCATGTGATATTAATGATATTGTTTAATAGTTTCCACATTCTGTTGGATGACTTTTCCTGGGAATGGGAATAAATACAGATCTCTTCTAATTCACTGGCAAAATAGCTGTCCTCCAAATTTTCTGGCATAGATGACGGTGTGCATCCAAAGCTGCATCTATTATTTGAAACAAGTCAATAGATATCCCATTGATTCCTAGGGCCTTATTTTTCCGCAATGTCTTCAATATAGCTTCCCCTTCTCTTTCATTACTACATGGTACTTCCGGTAAATCGCTTTAAAAAAGTGGAAATGCATGTTATTTAGTCTTGCACTTTTGCACATATTTACATGTTTTATTATGTTTACATGGCATATAAATTCATTTTTTTCCCAGAGATATTGTGAAAATTGCCCACTAACTAATCTTTTGTTGTAAAAAATTATTGGTATAATCAGGAATACATATCTGAATTATTTTACCATATACTTATCATTATATTAATACTGAACTTCAGTGATTTTTCTAATACAGTGGAACAAAAAGAAAAAAAAAAAGAAGACCTTCAACAAGATAGATTGACACAGTGACTATAACAATGGGTTCAAGCGTATCAGAGATCATGAGGACGGTGCAGAATTAAGGAAGGACACGGGTATGTGTTGTGTTACATCTGACTTCTAAGCACGTAGGGTCACTATGAGTCATAATTAAGATGAAGGCATTTAACAACAACAACAACAACAACAGAAATATGAATCAATATTGACTCAATGACAATGAGTTCTTTTGGGTCTCACATATATTGGAATTGGGACTGGATGGAGGGGATCCTATGAGGACAAAGCAGCTAGTGATGCCAAGATCAGAAAGCATGGAAGGAAGACTTGGGTGGGTTCCTGGGGTTAATGAGGCAGATGTAAGAAAGGGAGTCAGCACACAGAGCTAGAGGTCAGAGGGCAGACACTGGAAGGGAGGATGGTCAATAGCTGAGCCAGCTGGCTCTTGTGGGAGCTGCCAGTGTTTGGAGGACCAAGGATTCACTGTGTATCAGAGCTCATCGCTTTAATGAAGAGCTGGGCTGGACAACACTCTTCATTCTAACCCCATCTGGGAAATCCTGCAAAGAAAGCAGCATTTGTCTCCTCCTCTCTCATTTCCCTCCCTTTTCAGAAAGCTCACCCCAGCACTAGCATTTACAGAAGATTATTGTTGTTGTTAGGTGCCATTGAGTCAAGCACAAAAGATCTATCCTCCTCTATCCTGCACTATCCTTACACTTTTGACACACAAAAACCCGTTGCAGCAGCCACTGTGCTAATCCACCTGGCTGAGGGTCTTCCTCTCCTTTGCTGACCCTCCACCCTTCCCAACATCATGTCTTTCTTCAAGGAATAGCAACTCCTAACAGCATGTCCAGAGTATGTGAGGAAAAGCCTCATCGTTTTTGCCTCCAAAAAGCACTCTGGCTGCATCCTCTCCAAGACATATCTATTCATTCTCTTGGTCATCCATGGGCTATTCAGTGCTCTTCTCCAAAGCCACAGCTCAAAGGCTTCTATTCTTCTGTTATCCTTATTCATTGTACAGGTCTCAGATGCATAGCTAGTAATCAGAAAGACTATGTCCTGAATCAGACACGCCTTGGTCCTCAAACTGACATTACTACTCAGTAATTTGCAAAAAGTTCCTAACTGCAGATTTTCCCATTGCAATGTGTCTCCTTATTTCCTGATTGCTCATATCAGGGTGTTAATTGTGGACCCAGGCAAGATGAAGCTGTTGACAGTTTCAAAATCTTCTCCATCCACATATGCTGCCTATTGGTCCAGGGGTAAGAATCTTCATTTTCCTAACATTGAGATGCAATCCATACCAAAGATTGCATTCCTTGCTCTTTTGTAACAAGTGCTTCAAGCCCTCTTTACTTTCAGCAAGCAAGGTTGTGTCATCTGCACAATGCAGCTTATTGATGAGTCTCCCCCCAATACAGAAGGCAGGTGGGAATAAATGAATAGAGAAACTTTGAAGAATGGGTGCATGAAGCTGGAAAACCATGCCACTAGTTTGTTGAGAGAAATTATAATAAAATATAACAAGAAGCACTGAGAAATAACCAACTGCCCAATCTCTGCCCTGTTGGGATGATTGGTCTTTGTGACTATTACGAAGTTCCCATGGTGCACCATATACCACACAAAGGGCTCCGCACGTATCTCTGCTCATCTCCACTTTATTTTCTCATCTTGTCCTTTGTCTCCCCTGACTTCAAGGCCTGAACTCTAGTTTTTACTTCCGCCTCTGCCTTCAACTTCTGGAATATTTGTTTCCTTCTCTGACAATGAAAAGCCACCTGGAAGCTAGGCAGCATTTTGCACCGACACACCCCTTGGGAAGCATTCCAATGCTGCAGTCAATCAGAAGAGAGCACAACCACCAGCCACTTTCAGCTTAATGCTAGCCATTAAGGGTCCTGAACAGCTCCATATATGGAAAGGAGCAGAGGGCATCTGATTAATGTCCTCTACAGGGAGCTGATCACCAAATAGAGAGAGCTGATCACAGAATAGATAACCTTGCATCCCCCTCTTCCCTCACCCCCAAAAACCCCAACTTTCTTGTAACTTTCTCACGTGCAACTTCCCCTTCCTACTGCCTCCCTCCGGCTAGAGTTTGTGGAATCTGCCCAAGAGCTGATAATAAATTCCTTTGTTTTACTTCATCTGCTTCTCTGCCTTTTTGCTTTTTTACCTCACAGACAATACCTGAGGGATCTTTTCACAAGGATATTAATAATGCTCCAGCCTGGCATTGACCTGGCCATGACTCACTTCTGCACAAGTCATCCACCTTCGTCCATTCTCACAGCCTGGACCTGACTGACACTGTGTCTTGGTTTTCAGCCAGCCCATTGCTTCACAGGCTCAACCCAGGAAAATACAAGCTCCATTTCTTTTTATTCTTTCAGAGAGATCTAGTTCAACTTGTCTTACTTTGACAGCTTGAGCTAAGGATTTCCTAGGCACATCTCATCTTTGCCAAATGGAAAGAGGCATGTCTATTTCTAGAAGATCTCAGGAAGGTACCATTAACCTGATTGCTGAATGGTACAGTTTTGCTGTATTATCCCCCTGAGGCACTGGGCCCTTTTATGAGTTTCTTCCACCTATCCAACTTGTTTTTGTTGCTAACAGAACTTTACTTGTGAAGAGTTTGTGGATCAAGCCAGGGTTTAAAACAATTGTCATTCACATTTTTTTCAAGGTCACACAAAACAGAATAATATAGAATAGAAAAATAAGATAAAGTAGAAGAAATTATTAGGAAGAATTCCTACAGGAGTAATTTGGGATCGCCCCGCCCCCTGCCCAAGGAATATTTTCTAGGACACTATGTGCAGTGAGTGACTCAGGTACTGCTGGTGTACTTCCAAATGTGGAAATATTTGTTTCAAAAGACGATTTTGTGTTTTTACTGGGAAGACTGGAGAAGAGTATTTAGTGAAATGCTGTTGTTGTTGAACTGCCATCGAGTAGTAGATGACTCATAGTGTCCCTATGAATGAAACACCTGAACCCTGCTGTATAACTATCATTGTTTCTCTAAGTTCATAGAGTTTCCAGAGGTAAGCTATTTTGGAAGTGGATGCTACTCCTGCTTCCGAGCTTATTTTAATTGGGGAATTCCATCAAACACTGTCCACCATGGGTAACCATTATTGCATTTGACACATCAGTGTCACAGTGTTTACTATCACAGAAACCACTAGTTACCCCTGTACAGCAAATTGACAGAACAGTGTTATACTACTTAGAATGTTTGACTGAAAATCAAGTAAAACGAGGCCAGAGGATGGCTGCAGGCCCTCCTGGCTCAACTGCCTTTTAAATACACACCCAATTGTGAACGAAACCAATAAACAAACAAACAGTCCACACCCAAGCCTCAACCAAAACAAGTAGCACCTTTATAGAATACAGCTGCTCCACACATCTTCCCAAACTGGATACCAGCCAGTGTTGTGCTAGTAAGTTAAAGAACCAGCTTTCCCAGTGAGGGGTATTGGGAATCCTGATTTGAGATGTTTTTTAAATTTCTATAGTACAGATACTATCGTCATGGCCAATTTCAAACTACTGACTTCCTCAACATGGAAGTGGAAAGTGACAAACACAGTTGGCTCTTCCAGGCCATTGTAAATTGGCTCCAGTATCTAATTAGGAGTTTCTGAGGACTCCTTTTAATGTAGAAGTAAGGATATGAACATGTACGGCTAAGCACAATTAATAACAGTACATCTAAATTCCAAAATCAATCTCCACAATAGTTTATGTGTTTCCTATTGTCAAAGGGGCCCTTTAGAGTAGTGAGAGAAGATCTTCACCCTGAAACCTACAGTGTCCCTTTTCAGCAGGAAGTAGCTAAGAGAATACGCCATCCCCTTT
>NW_006399973.1:2307606-2323099 GCF_000299155.1 Elephantulus edwardii | reverse complement strand
ATTATGCTGAGTGAAATATCTCAGTCGCAAAAGGACAAATATTGCCCAGTGCCATTGCTGTAAAATGGGACTCATATCAGGGTGGGGGTAAGACTGAGAAAAACTGGATAAATTGTGTATACTGTACTGAAACAGATGAGGGACTGAATAATTTAAAAGCGATGTATGATAGGGTATTATGGTTATCACAAGAGTCCACAATTAAGGTTGCATAGTGGAATGTACTTGGGGCGGTGGGAGGGGTGCGGGGAGATTGTGCACCAGGGAGGGAGTCTTTCTTTTACTTTTGAAAGAGAGGAGTGAACTCGGGTGCGGGGGGAGAGGGCTGAGCAGGTAGAGAAGTGCAGCAATGAATGAATGGGAATCCAAATTCTCTGTAAATGTTCATTAAAATTATTGAAAGAAAAACAAAACCTCAAAAAAAACCCCAAACAAGCAAATAAAAAACCGGTAGGAAAAAAAAAGAAGTTACTGTTTAGACTTTAAACCTTACCTGTAAAGCGTGAAAGGAGGAGACATCTTGGATATAGAATAACAGCTGGTTGGCAAACAAAGGGGTCAATGGACAATCTAGTTTCTGAGAGATGGTCTAAGATTGTGTACAGCATTGGAGTTTGTGATCTTCCATTCTATCATTACTCTAAAAGTTCCAATGCACATCTTTCATTTCCCCTGTGGGGAAGCCTCTTTAAGGAAGAGAAGCTGGCATCCCTGTGACTACTCCCTCCTTATAGGCATGAGGGAGAAATAGGAGGAACCGCGGCTTAGTTCACATCAGAGATTAATAGTTATGAACTTTTGTTACATACTGAACACTTGTGCTGGTGCTTTATTATATTATTTATTACTTCATCTGACAAGTCTGTGAAATGTCATTAGAAAAGTGAGGCTGGGGAAGAAGCTGACTGGATGGCCTCAAATTACCTCACTTGGTGGAATGATTGACTGGAGAATTAGATGATACCTCTGACTTTCCCTCTGCAGGAGACTACATTTGACTGCCTAGGATTTACGGGGTGAATCAAATGTATATCTAGTATTCTTGCTGCATAAGTGTGATCAGCTAAAAGTGTTATGGAATTTGGATTCCTAGTGGAAAATAGATGGCACTGTCAAGTTAGAATATTCTGAGATGAGTTTAATTAAAGGGCTGTGTAGATGTGTAGGCAGTTAGAGGGAAACAAGCAATATTCCCTACTCCAGTACCAATACTCTCAAAGGTGTGGATGGGGGTGGGAAAGTTCCCAGAACTTGAAGAGAGAGAATTGTGGAGAGGGGGCCACCTTGAAAGAAGACAGAGCCAGTTGAAGGTAACTCAACAGGTAGGCAGCCAGGGGGTTAAGTTCTTGGATCTCACTTCTATCCTTATCTTTAGTCTCCTACCTGGGGTTCTCATTCATAAAATGTATTTGAATTTTGTAAATAAACTCGTATTAAAAAAGTAAAGTATAATGTATATGAATGATTGTATAAAACACAGTGTAAATGAAAGATAGTATAAAATTATATTTATGAATGAAACATACTGTAAAGGTATTATAATATGAAAATCAATAAAAATATTTTTGAAGAAAAAACAAACACAAACCAGGGAGCAGAGTAGACCAGACCAGTCTCCTTGAGTGGAGATTACTGAAGAGGTGAGCGGAGAATGATTCAGAAGCAGACAACAAGACTGTTGCGGGATGTGTTCCTGAATGAGAGCCCTGCCTTGGACATGAATTGTCTTTGTGACCTTGGGCAAGGCCCTTCCTCTTTGCAGGCCTCACGTACCCTACATGTAACAAGAAAGTGATGGCCAAAATGCTTACTAAGAACTGTTTCCTTTTAAACATGTGTGATCCTCTCAGTGACTCTTCACTGTAGCCTGATTACTTCATTCTTACTATGTTGAGTGTGCACAACTTGACTGTAACTAACAAAACTGACAACTAATAGCAAAAAGAAAACAGATGTTAATGTTTCTCTTAAGTAAAAGATGTTCAGTGGTGGGCACTTCAAAACTGGTGTAGCAAATCTTGACATTTTGTAGAAGGCCCCATCTACTCTTCATTGTAGCTGTTCAAAGATTTACATTTGTTGCCCTGCAGTTAGAGGATGCCATTGCTCCATATATCATAACTCTGCCCCAGGCAGTATGAAGGGGATTGATAAAAGGCAAAGGGTTTATTCTGGAAAGCCCGCTCACGACCTTCTGCTTAATATCTTGCAATATTATTTCTTGGAGGCATGTCATTTAAAAGAACTGAATCACAGGACTATACATTCACTGCGGGATGGTTAGGAAATGTCACTTTTAGCAAGGCAAAATGGTGCTTTGGGTTAAATCTGGGTTTAGTTAATAAGGAAGAAAGGGAGAAAGGTTATTGAGTTGTCCATTTTCAACTCCTGTTACAAGACACTAGACAAGAGCCAGCAACAGCCCAGGAGTAGGGAAGGACTCATGCCCAGAACTTGGCTAACTTTCCAGTAGAAGCTAGTGTGTTCCCATAACCAGTTTACTGGGCTGAGCATCTGGGGAGAACTCCTGGCTTCTCAGAAGCCCCCAGGTTCCAGTTGGCACCCTACCAATTAAGTGATTTCTCTTCTGTCATTCTTGTTTCCCATCTGATCACATCTGGAGCTTCACGTTTCTCCATCCTTCACTCTTTATGACCACAGGACATTGCACGATTGAACATTACTGGAATGATATTACCCTACTTTTACATTTTAAGTATTTGATTGGTTATATCTTTTATTTTTTAGAGTAGAAAAAAAATGACTTAACTAAAGCAGCATGATTAAATGTGGCAAGAAATATCTTTTCTCCCTGGCTCTAAGTAGATTTATTTCAGTCTGGCCATAGACCTGAAAAGAGACAGCGAGATGAAGACTGATAACAAGCCGAGAATGCTGCCAGTGTTTCTGAGAAGTGACTGGAGCCAGAACTCATGGGAAAAATCAATCACATGCAATTTTTAACTAATTGATGAATTGCTGTTGAAAGCCCATTCATTAAAAGACACTCTTAGAACTGATGGAGTCGTAACATGGCAGAAGTCCCAGCTGGAGGGGCTTCCCTCACCGGAGGACAAGGCTCTCGTGGGGCCTCTCAGAACCCAGGGCTCTGGGCTGCTTTCCTGAGGCTTTGCGTAGGGGAAGGAGTAAGGGCTTGAGGGACAGAGAGACCTTGACTGTGACTCCCAATCTACAGAACTGGTGTCTCAAACATCTTCGAGTCTTCTTTCCTGTCAAAAGGTGATAATATTGACACTTAACAGGATTAAACTATGTAAAACATATATTGCTATTATAGGACTGCTCAATTCCAAAAAATTCCCACCACTGAATTGATTCCACCTCATAGCCATCCTGTTAAATTGGGTTTTCGTGGCTGTGCATCCGCACGGAGGCAGCAAAGTGGCTGGTGAGTTTGAACTGACAACCTTTCAGTTAGCCACAAGGTCACCAGAGCTTCTTACACAAACTGCACTCACTCGTGCATTCACACGCTGCCATGGAGTCGATTCTGACTCCTAGCAACCCTCTACTGACTTTCTGAGGCTTTAAATCTTTCCAGAAAGTAACTATCTTTCTCCCTTGAGGAGCATGATAGATTCGACCTGGTAGTCTTATGGATAGCTGACTAACATGTTACACACTATACCAGCGCTCCTGATACAAACACTGCAGAGGGTGTTTATTTAAAATTCCCTCTGATGAGTAAATCTTGGGTATTTAGTTGAAAAAGAAAATACAAGGGGCATACTTCTCTGACAGGTCTTACATAATGCTCACACGTTCCTTACCATTATTCACTCATTCATTTCACTCATTCATTGCCATTGAATCAGAACCAATTTACTGCTGAGTTAAAGCTGAGAAATCATTGGTTTCTGAGTCTGAAAATCACAAAAGGACAAATATTGCATAGGGCCACTATTGTAAAACAGGACTGACATTGGGGTTGAGGGAAGACAGAAAAGAAGGGGAGGAATGATGGATACTGCATTGCATCAGATGAGGGAGAGAACTGTTTAAAAGGGATGTATGGTAGGTATTATTGTCGTGACAGGAGTCCAGAATGAAGGCTGCACAGTGCAGTGGACTTGGAGGGAGGGATTGCATAGCAATGAAAGAGTTTTTATTTTACTCAACAAGGAGAAAAGTGAATTGGGGGGAGGGGTGGGCAGGGAGAAAAGTGTAACAATGAATTAACTGGAAACCCTAAGTCTCTGTAAATTTTCATTAAAATTAATAAAAAATAAATCACAGGTGAGGACATTGCCTATCTTTCTTCCTCAGAGTTCATGCATGCCTTCAAACTGTCAGAAAAGTGTGACCTTTGGGTTACTAGAGCAACTCTCCAAAGACTAGGCCATCAGAACTCCAGCCTTACATTAGTTGTTATTGTTGTTGCCTGAGTCTCGAGTCACCTGAGACTCATAGTGACCCTATATGTATGTTAGCTCTAAACCTTGCCCTGTCCTGAGCTAATTTCATTGTCTCAAACACACCTAACCCCATTGCCCCAGTTGTCACTTCATCTAATCCAGTCTTCCTCCCTTGTACTGTTCCTCCACCCTTCCGAGCATAATGTCCCTGCTCAACAACTGGACCCTCCTGGCAACATGCCCAATGTTTGTGAGATGAAGCTTCAAAATCCTTGCCTCCAAAGAGTAACTGGTTTCATCCTCTCTAGGACAAACCTGTCTGTTCTCTTGGCAGTCTGATATAAATTTCCTTTCATACCTGGAGAAAGGAGCTCTGGTGGCCTAGTGGTAAGAAGCTATGCTGCAATCCCAAAGCCATACTGCTCTAATCCACCAGATACTCTGTGGGAGGATGGCCAATTTCTTCCTGTGTGATTATCTGCCTCTGAAAACCTGCAGGAGGGTCAGCAATGGGTTCCTTCCAATTCAATGGTACACAGCAACAATACCAGGAGAAGCAAAATTCACACTTAATGTCTGGAGCTCAGATTAACGAGTTGAGCTTCTCTAAGAGAATAATTTGATTTGCTAATCTTGTTTCCCTGGCTTATTAGACACCCTGATGAATATTCTGACAGGGTCTTTGAGAACAAGAGGATAATCAGAAAAGAAAAAAAATCTTCCTTTGTCATACAAATGATGGGGAGGTGGACATGCTAGGAGACAGGTCACCCCAGAGACATTCACGGGAACACAAATGCGCTTTAAAAGGGCCCCCGTCTCAGTGTTGACATTACACTAGGTGCACGCTGTCCAGTTTAAGCCTAAATAAAGTAAGGGCACATCCCATTCTTCCATTCCTATTTGGGCAGGAGACCCGGTTCTATCTATCCCCAGACATGCCAACTTGCCTTCTGTGAGCTAGAGAGACTAGAGTAACAGGCAACCAGTGCCACTTCCTTTGTCAATCATAGTGTTCTGATAAATCATCCTCCTTTCTTTAATATGGGGAACTCTGGAAGAAGAGACCAGAGGCTCTGCGAGGAGCAGACACCCAGGGGGAAGGGGCTTGAACAAGACATGACAGCAGGGGGCAGCACCAGTTCCCCTGTAGGTTGTGCCCTGTGCACATACGCAGGTGTTAGTGGATATGTTTGTGGGGTGTCAGGCACGTGTGGTGTATTGTCTGGCACGTGTGATGTAGTTTTTTAGATAGTGCCTGCAAACGTGTATAAATATATTTTTTTTTCCTTCATCCATTTCCACATTTTTCTATTTCCACTTAAGTATGACAGCATTTCAAAAGTAGACTGTTTTTCCAGGAATGTGTTTGATGTGCAGGTTTGCTCTGTTCCTGGAGTGAGGCTAGCCAGCCTGGGCCTAGGGTTTGAACCAGGAGGCGGCCTTAAGCCCAAAGGGCCCGAGGGCCGCAGGTTCAAATTGTCTTCCTGTCAAACGTTCTTCTAGGTGGTACAGCACTGGTCTGTGCGTTGCTGTACAGAGATAACTCGTGGTTGCTGTGATGCTGAAGCCTGTGACAGGATGTGCCAATCGTGGTAATGGTCACCCATGGTGGACAGTGTTGGCTTTTCCTTCCCGACTAAATCAAGCCTGGAAGCAGGAGCGGCATCCACTTCCGAAATGCCTTGCCTCCAGAAACTCTATGTACAAACAGTGCTCAGGCTGTTCGTTCATAGGGTCGCTATGAGTTGTCTACGACTCGACGGCATTAAACAACAACAACAACAACATGACAGCTTACAATGTACCCTAAAACTTCGTCACTTAACATCTATTATTTCATGGTTCCTGTAGTGCGGGAATCTGGATGTTACTTCCTTTGGTTCAAGGTCTATTACAGGGTGCAATTTAGGTGACAGCCAGAATGGGCCTCATGTTCAGGTTCACCCGGGGAGTTCCAACTTCAGATTCACTCATGTGGCTGTTGGCAGGCTTCAGAAGCGTCTCACTTCACTTCAGGTGAAGTGGTATCTCATTGTGGCTCTGATTTGCATTTCCTTAATAACTAGGGAGCTCTGGTGGCTTTAGTGGTAAGGAATTGTGCTGCCAGCGCAAAGGTACATGGTTCAAATCAGCCAGCTTCTCAGCAGGAAAAAGATACTGGAGTCAGCTATGGATCAGTTCTTTCTAGATGGTACATAATAACAACAATTGATGATATTGAACATATTCTTGACAATTTTCTCTCTCATTGTTGTTGGTTTGGAACCTACTCATAGCTGACCCTCCTGTGGGTTTTGTAAATCACATCAATGGAGATTTCTTCCTTAGAGTAGCTGGTAAATTTGAACTGTCCACTTTTGGGTTGGCAGCACAATACATCTTACTCTGTGGGATATTGATTTAAGTACCTTGTTGGCTTTTAATTTTTTATTTCTCCTTTACCTCATCTCCATCCAATTATCACCACATCATCTCGGTTCTACCTCCAGAACAGAAATAAAGACCTTGAATTTCTTAATAGGGCTTAGATGCCCTTGGGAGAATGGTCCTTGTCTCACCTCCACCCTCGTCTGTGAACATCCTCATCACTCCTTTCTCCTGAGATACATGTTCTTACACACACACCCTCTTTGTTGCATGAAATGCTACTTAATCTTTAACATTCAACTTACATATAACTAACCCCCCTTCCCACAAATCCACAATTACCCGTGCTACTGAGTGGAGTTCAAGTCATAGGGGCCTCCATCAAGTGTCTTAAGGCTGTAATCTTCATGGGAAGAGACTGTCCATCTTTCTCCCGTAGAGTAACTGGTAGTTAGCAACATAACATGCCATGTATCACTATGTCCATAGTGCTCCTTCACTGCCTTCATATGACCCTCCGTGTTTGGCTTGAGTGTCCCTCAGCTCTATGGAAAAACACAAAATAGAAGAAGTAGTTTTGATTCTCCCTATTAAAAGCAAGAAAAGAAACTTCTTTTCACTCTATTCTTTCAGAGTTCACTTTAGGTAACTCAATGTATTTGCTTTTCTTGTCACCTTGAACAATATGTGAACCTAAGAGGTCTCCTTCGAGATGTGGCAACCATTTCTTTGAAAGCTAACTTCAAGTGATCTGCCTCCACCTTCCTGTTTCCTAGAAGGACGTTAGCATAACTATCCTGAGCTAAAGATTCTGAAAATTAGCAATTTTACCTTAAACACCAATGTAATGAGTTTTCTCCATTCAACTATGTAAAGGGTCAGACTTTTTGTGTCCTTGCAATATTTTAGTGGCTCATCTGTGATGCACCTCCTTGAACCTACTGCTTACTTAAAAATAAAACTTCTGACCCAGCTATTCTACTACTTGGGATATACCCTGAGAATATGAGAACCGAGGTACAAACTGAGATTTGTACACCAATGTTCATAGCAGCATTATTGACCATCACAGGAACATGAAAACAGCTCAAATGTCCAACCACAAATGAATGGATTGAGAGTTTATGGTACATTTACACAATGGAATACTATGCAGCATGCAGGAGCAATAACTTAGATTATTACCTAACTTGGAGGGACTGGAGAGCATTATGCTGAGTGAACTAACTCACTACTACTAGGACAAATATTGTATAAAATCATTAATGCAGAATAAAGATCCAAGAGGGGTGGGAAAGGCTGGAAGCAGAATGATGAGGATGTGCAGGGGGAGGAGAGGATTAATCACCAAGTTGTACAATTTCATGAGTTGTAAGATGAGGGAAATTGAAATAATTTGCTCAAATTTGTATTCAAATTTTGTAAATAAACTAGTAGAAAATAAAACAAATTTTTAAAAAATCCTCCCTTTCTCTTCTGTTTTCATGGGAAGGTTTTTCAAGTTGAGATTAGATTTAATTTCAAGTAATTCTTCCCCGCCCCCCCCAGCAGACCAAGGTTTAATAGTATCTTATTCAGAGCCACTTTCAGGATGTAACAAAGCTATTTTGGTTTTTATTTATTTTTATTTATTTATTTATTTATTTACTCTTTTCTTGTTGTGTGCCGTCGAGTTGGATCTGACTGGCACAGGAGGAGATTACCCTTCCTTTTCCAGCAGAGGATCTGGTTGGTGGATTCGAACTGCATGCCTTCAGGATTGCAGTTGAGCTTCTTGCTACCAGACCACCAGACCTTCTTAGGCCAAGTTATTTTAGAGTTATTAGCTGTCATATACCATCTTCTCTATGGCCTGAGAATATATAAAGGAGATCTTGTCTCATTACTCTGTGATCTCAAAAGTATCTAGTACGTGGTCACCTGCTTGCAGAGATTTCATGCATGAATAATGGCTGGGATACGTCCTAAATGCAACTCTTTACGTGGGATTTTCTCTCTCACAATTTTGAAAAAACAGCAGGAATAATCTATTCTAATGACTATTCCCCTAAACTTGTTGGGAAAGTATGATTTCATCTCCAGAGTTGGCTACCTCTTGGTTTCCATGTCTTGTTCTGGTTGAGAGTTTAAAATCAGAGCATTTGGTGCCTGTAAATAGAACAGTCTGAAAGCAGAGCCTTAACTCTGTTGTACAATCTTGCCATGAGTCTAGAATCTATGTGAATTTTAAAGCTGCCTTTTCTAACAGCAGTTTATCTAACCTTGATGCTCATAAAACCACATTCTTTAAAGGAGCACTCCTTTTCTCAGAGGTCTGGAAGTTGCAGGGTAGAACAATCTGTTCCCTAAAGGTCTGCCTGCTACCACAAACAGATGCAAGACGCAGAAGTATGTACTCAGAAGAAATTGATGCACAGCATTAACAAAGAATCTTTACGATGAACTTCAAAATAGACATTCTGGGAAAAAGTTCTTTTTCTAGCCAATGACCTGAAAAGCCTTTCCTGCCTCTGACCTGTGACCTCCTACACTAAACTGAAGAGCACAGGTCCTCAACCAATCACTGACCTCATCATTCTTTTATGTGCTGGCCACCTATCCTGTTAACTTCTCTGTTTCAGACATCCCATCTTTGATTCCCCTGTCTGTCTTTCCACCAGTTATGATTTTATAATCTTTATTTCCTACTTTGACCATACAGAAATGTTTTCTTCCTTATTGTCTAGGGAGTGATAATCTTTACTCTTTGAATTTAGATGTCTTCCCAAATCCAGATGGTCTTTCTTGTCTATTTTTAACACACTCTGTGATGTTTCTCTACTACAAATACAAATATCTTGGAACTGAGGTGCAATCCCCTGCCGACTGTTGCATTTTCTTTCTTTATGAGCTCTAGCGTTGGCAGCTGCCCCTCTAGTCAGAGACTTCAAGAGCCATTGGTTTTAGGGGAGAGTGATACTCACAGACCAGTCACTTCTGCTCCTTGAGCCTGGATAGAGTCACCTTCCCCAGAGCCAGGATCACACCAAAACCAACTGCTGGGGCCTAGAAAAGATATCTGCTTGATGGCCATTATAATTGTTTACTGTGGGAGAGAAGGGACTTATAGTGACATTCCTGTCACTTCAGTGTTTTTGTATACCATTGAGTCAGAACTGACCCATAGCTGACACTCCAGTGGGTTTTCAGAGGCAGGTAATCGTACAGGAGGAGATCACCCATTCTTCTCCAGTGGAACAACTAGTGGATTCAAACTGCATGCCTTTGGAATTACTGCGCAGCTTCTTACCACTAGGCCACCAGAGGTTACCTTGATGTTAGAGGCAAGCATAGTGAATAGAAATTGAAAACACATGGACTGAATTGATTCTGGTTGTGTGGTCCTGGGTAGGTTCCACCACCTGTCTGACCCACAGATTCTTTAGCTATAAAACATTCACAAAATACTTCCCTCAGAGAACTAGTGGGATGATGCAAGTAAATTCAAGTCATGGCCATGGAGTCGTAACCTACTCACTGAGCTCCTGAGACTACAAATCACACAAGAGGATAGTGCCCATTTTTCTCCTGAAGTGGTGGATTTGAACCACCCACCAGAGGCCTTGGGTTAGCAGTGTAACTCCCCACGGACTCCTAGGAAGTGCTTGGTGTGGTGTCTGAGAAAGGAAGGGGAGCCCACGTCTGTTTTCCACTCTTTCTGAAGTCTTCAGTCCAAGTAAGTTCTAGTTTAGGATGCATATTACCACAGTTCATAATATATTTTTTAATTCATTAGAATGATTCTCTCCTCACAAGATCCAAGCCATGGTCTTTCCAATCACCTGCTAGGCATCTGAGAGCTGGACAATGAATAAAGATGACAGAAGAATGGGTGCCTTTGAGCTGTGGTGTTGGAGAAGAGCGCTGAATATCCTGTGCACTGCCAAAGGAACAAACAGGTATGTCCTGGAGAATGTTCCTATTAGAGATAAGGATGGCGAAGCTTAATCTCACAGACATTAACCATGCTGTTTCTTCAAAAGGGATGTTATGTTTGGAAAAGTGGAAGGCCAGTAGAAGAAAGGAAGACCTTCAATGAGATGAATTGATACAGCGACTATCAATGGGCTCAAGTATTCTGGGATGGTAAGGATGGTGCAGGACAGAAAAGGGTCTAGATCTGTTGTTCATCGGGTCATTCCAAGTTGTACTTGATTTGACATCACCTAACAGCAACCACACACAAACCAGCCCTCAAAGAGCAGGGCCTATTTTTGGCGGAGCCTTGAATGATCCTGATGAGTGGGTGTTTGGTAAACATCTCCCTAATAAACAAGCATTAGCTCCCCTTCACTTGACTGACTATTCCCTTCTTCACATTCACACATCCTGAATTGGCTTTTAGAATAATCACAGTTTACATTTGCTGAGTATTTCTTACATGTCAGTCACTCTTTCAAGCCACAGAGCAGTATTGTAAGTAATAGCCACAGCAGCAACTGTGAAGCGTGTATTCTGATTCCCATTACCCAGGTGAAAAAAACTGAGGCGCAGGAATCTTACGCATGTTGCCCCAAACCACACAATTTGTTAGTAATATAGTGGATACTAGAATGATCCAGAGCCGTCTTTGGGATTTTTGTTCTATTTGGACCCAGCTTTAAATCAGAACCGGAATTAGCTTCCTGCTTTGGGTTCTTAGTCAGAGCTATAGTTTCTTTGATTCTGGCTTGGTAAGTAGAGCTCAGTGATGAGCTCGTGGAGAGAGAGAGAGAGAGAGAGAGAGAGAGAGAGAGAGAGAGAGAGAGAGAGAGAGAGAGAGAGAGAGAGATGGAGGGACACAAGGATAGGAGCAGACCAGTGCTGTCCAGGCCCTGACAGAGCCCACAGCTGTAGCCAGACTATATGGACCATTACCAGCCTCCTTCTAACATCTAGGGGGAAGATGTTCCTGGAGGCTGTCCTTATTAGCATCACCCACTCTTTACTGGAAGAACCTCAGGCTCCTGTTCACAAGGAGGAGTTTTGCTTGACAGGTTCTCAGACAGTGATGATATAAACAACCAGGGAACCCTTCCCATTTCCCAGTTAAACAATCAGCAGAACTGCGGGAGCTACAAACAAGGTGGGCGAGGAAGCCCTGTGACCCCTCCCTGCTTCCTGCACTCAGAGCAAATTGCAAGGCTCCGCTGTGTGCTAGAATTTGGAGCTCCCTCTCGCTCCCTGAGCTTGCTGCTAGCTCTTGGCGCTTCCTAAGGACATCATTCTCAGCAAGTGCAGTATCTTTGCAAGCATAAATTCTTAAAAGCTACTCTCCCCTGTGCTGGGGGTTCTTTTGCAGCAGAAATGTGTGGGATGTCCTTTGTACCAACTCAGCTCTGCAGGCTCCTGAAATTCACTTTGGTTGTAGGCGCCACAGTCCATGGAAAAATAGCTTGTAATTTTACATTCATTTTGTGCCAAGGAAGACTGCTTTGGGCAGTAACTCTGTTTGGCATGAGCTTCAGCTTTGGAAATGTTCATTCATATTTTGGTTTATTCACTGAATGCCAATCACTGGCTGTGTGGTCTTGGACACCTTGCCTAGCTTTTTAAAGCCTCTAGTTTCCTCACTAACTAAAGGAGGGTATTAAAAGCATCAGCCATACGGGGTTGCAACACTGCTTGTAAAGTACATAATGATGTCTGAGGTAGTAAGTGCATTGGAAATGGCACTACGGGAAAACCTGCAAAAGGTAGAAACTGTGTGAGGGGAAACTTGTCAGAGAAGGAAAATAGGAAATTTACCCCCCCCCCATAATAGAAAGTAAGACTGCATCCTGTCAAAGGTGGGAACTTGTAAGAAGACAGTCCCATTGCGTTTCGACTTTCTCAAGTTTCACTATACTACGATTGATTCCATTATGGGACTTGGGGAAAAAGACATGAAATAGATAGAATCAAGGCTGTAATGAGTTCCCCTAGTAATTATAGTGGCTGCTCTGGAGCCTTTCATTTTAGTGAAGCAGTAAGTGCCAAGAGAGACCACGGGGTTGGGGGGAAGAGCTAACTGGGAAGATGAGAAAGTCTGGTGGGAAGGTGACATTGGAGCTGAGACTCAGGGGAGGTAATGCAATTTTTCCAGTCAGGAATACCAAGTGGGAGTGGGCTGGAGAACAGAGCTTTTGATGGGTGGAATACCTTTGTTCCTACCTCTCTCCACTGGCTTTTGTGAGATGAGAAAGAGGAGATGAGAGAGTAGACTAGATCTGTACCCTCTGGGTGGGGTTTCCTTCAGGCTGGAGGTTGGAGAAAGGAGGCACTGAAAGTAGTGAGTGATACAGTCAGAAAGTGTGTGTGCAAGCAAGTCACAAGTGTCTGAACTGTGGAGCCAGAAGCAAGTGAGCCAGGGAAGGATGCACCATCAACAACAAACTCAACTCATTGTTGTCAAGTCAGAACCAACGCACAGCTGATCTGCCCCCTCCAATGGGGTCTTCAAGGCTCATGGCCACCTTTGATTTAGTAGTGCAATTCCCATGCACTATGCCAGCAGGAATCTATCCAGAGTGAGGAAGAGTAAGGATGTCAGTCTAGAGACTAAGGTGTGCCTGATCTATGTCTTTGTAATTACTTATTATGCATCAGAGAGCAATGACCAAGGATGACAGAAGAAGAATCGATGGTTTTGAGTTATGGTGCTGGAGGAGAGTATTGACCATACATACCATTGACTGCCAGGAGAACAAACAGGTTTGTTATGGAGAGGGTTAAACCAGATTGTTCCTTGGAGGGTAGGATTTTGAGGCTGTCTCACATACTTTGTGCATGTAGGTAGGAGGGGCCAGTCTTTGGAGAAGGATATCATGGGTTGAGGGACAGCACAAGAGAGGAAGACCCCAGATGAAGTGAATTGACACAATAACTGGGGTGCTGAGGATAGGTGTGTCAGAGACAGATTGGCTTAAGAAAGAGTAGGGTTCAGAACTATAATGTATATGGTAGCTATAAGTTGTAGTTGACTCGATGGAGTTATCTATCAGAGAGCTGAACAATGACAAAGGATTGCAGAAGAAGAATTGATGCCTTTGATTTGTGGTGCTGGAAAGAGTATTGAAAATACCATGGACTGCTAGGAGAACAAACATGTTTGTCCTGCAGAGGGTGAAACCAGGCTGCTCTTTGAGGTTGAGGCAAGAATACTAAAGCTCCATCTGACATTCTTTGGCCATATTAGAAGGAGGGACCACTCCTTGGAGACAGCATCATGCTTGGGAGAGTGGAGGGACAGAGCAAGAGATGAAGACCCTCGGTGAGATGGATTAATTCAGTGACTTGGGTAATGGGGGTAGGTGTGTCAGTGAGGTTGGCTCAGGATAGAGCAGGGTTCAGAGCTGTTGTACATTGGGTCATGATGAGTTGCAGGCAACTTGACGGAACATAACAACAAATAACTTATATCTGTGTCTATATATCTATATTGGAGGAAGACTCATTAACAACCTGCATTATGCAGATGATACAACCTTACTCACTGCAACGGAAGAGGACTTGTAGTGTTTGCTTCAGAAGGTAAAGGACTGAGACTTTCAATATGGACTGCATCTCAACATCAAGAAAACAAACAGCTTCATCATTGTTTGTGTGTGTGTGTGTGTGTGTGTGTGTGTGTGAAACAGTATGCATGCACATATATATCTGTGGAATATACACACACAGAGGATATATGTACACAAACATATGGGAAATATATATGTGTGTGTGTATATATATTCTGACTCTATGGTACAGACATATATGTTGTTGTTATTGTGTACCATCCAGTTGTAACCGACCCATAGCTGACCCTCCGTGGGTTTTCAGAGGCAGTTAGTTGTACAGGAGGAGATTACCCAACCTTCTCCCATGGAGCAGTAGGTAGATTTGAACCTTGTGCCTTCGGGATTGCAGTGCAGCTTCTTACCGCTAGGGGACACACACACACACACACACACGTTGCTGTTGAGTCAAGCGACCCTCTCTCTGAACAAAAGATCTGAGCCTTGTTCTATCTTGTGCCATCCTCACACTTTCTGACACACAATCCCCATTACAGCAATCACCATATCAATCCATCTGGTTGAGGGTCTTCCTCTTCTTTGCAGACCTTCTACCCTTCCTAACATCATGTCCTTCTCCAAAGAATAGCACCTCCTAGCAACATGTCGAAAGTATGTGAGGCCAAGCCTCATCATTCTTGTCTCCAAAAGCACTCTGGTTGCACCCTCTCCAAGACATATCTGTTCGTTCTCTTGGCCATCCTTGGGATGTTCTGTTTCTTCTCCAACACCACAGCTCAAAGGCATCAATTCTTCATCTGCCATCCTTATCCATTGTCCAGGTCTCAGATGTGTAGCAAGTAATTGGAAAGACCGTGGCCTGAATCAGAGGTACCTCAGTCTTCAAGCTGACATCACTACTCCTCAATAATTTGGAAAGGTCCCTACCTGCAGATTTTCCTGAGTGCAATGCATTTCCTTATTTCCTCATTGCTGGCACCAAAGGTGGTAATTGTGGATCCAAGCAAGATGAATCTGTTGACAGTTTTAATCTCCTCTCCATCCATCACAATGGGAGATTATATAATATATGGGAGGGTGGAGCTGGGAAGTAAGTGGGTCAAGGCACTGGGCTAGGGGTGGGGTCAACACTAACTAATGCTTAACTCCACAATAAGGGATTTATCTTTCACTGCTCCACAAATTGCTTGTCTGTCAGATACTCCTCTAAATCTGAACATTCAGATTAAG
>NW_006399973.1:2302817-2304207 GCF_000299155.1 Elephantulus edwardii | reverse complement strand
AGGATAGAGCAGGGTTTAGGGCTGTTGTGCATAGGGTCGCTATGAGTCACAAACGACTCGACGGCACATAACAACAACAACAACAAAAATATATGGGAGATACATATATTTAATATATGTGAGATATATATATGAAATATACATATGAGAGATTTTATATATACATATATGGGATATATAGATCATATGCTGTTGCTGTTCTGTGCTGCCGTGTTGACTATGACTCATAGTGACCTTATGTACAATAGCTCTGGACTCTGGTCTATCCTGATCCAATCTCATTGTCTCTTACACACCTACCTCCATGACCCCAGTATTGTGTTAGTCCATCTCGTTCAGGGTCTTCCTTTTCTGCACTGTCCCTTGACCCTTCCAAACATGAAGCCACATTCCTCCTCATAAAGTCCAGCCTCCCGAATGTTCTGTTCTGCATGCAGATTAAAAAGGTATGGAGACAGCTTACATCCATGACATACTGCTTTTTTATTTTGAACCATGCAGTGTTTACTGCTCTGTTCTGATGCTGTAAGTATTTATAAGCTCTAATGGCCTAATGGTTAAGGAGTTTCACTGCCAAGTAGATGGTTTGAAAACCAAGGCAGATGGTTTGGATCTACCAGCTTCTCTAAGAGAGAAAGATGACTTCTTCTGCAATCCTGTACAATTTATAGCCTCTGAAAACCTTCTAGAGGGTCAGGTATGAGTTAGTTCTAACTGGACACTAAATGAATTGTCATATATATTTATGAAGCTTTCTCTCAGATAATATAGGCATGTTTTCAGTAGAAGCCTGTCCTTAGAAAGAGATATCATGCTGGGAAAGGTAGAGGGTGAGGAAAAGAGGAGACCCTCAATGAGATGGATTGACACAGAGACTAGGACAATGAGCTTGGGCATTATGGAGATTGTGATGATGGTACAAGATAGGGTAAAGTTCCAAGAAATAGACCCAGGTATCTATGGTCAACTGATATTCGACAAGGAAATCAAAGCCATCAAATGGGGAAATGATATCCTCTTCAACAAATGTTGCTGGCAAAAACGGACTTCCAACTGCAGAGAGAGGAAACAATATCCACATCTCACACCATATACAAAAATCAACTCAAGGTGGATAAGAGGCCTGGGAGTAAAGCCCAAAACCATAACGTTCATAGTAGACAAACTGAGATCGAGCTTAGAAGTGCTAGTCCAAGGTATAAAGAGACTGCCACATACTGCCAAAAATGCACAATCTAAAGAGGATAAAATTAGTGCATGGGATCATCTAAAGATTAAATCCCTGTGCACATCAAACACTTTTTCTAGCTGGGTGAAAAGAAAACCTACAGACTCAGAACAAACAGTTGGTAATACCATTTCAGTCAAGAGTCTTATAACAAAAGTTTAC
>NW_006399973.1:2277762-2302599 GCF_000299155.1 Elephantulus edwardii | reverse complement strand
AGAAATTCTATAAGACACAACTATTCCACTACTTAGAATACACCCAGAAAATATGAGAACTGAGGCACAAACTGAGATTTGTACACCAATATTCATAACAGCATTATTCACCATCACAAGAACATGGAAACAGCCCAAATGTCCAACCACAAATGAATGGATTGAGAAATTATGGTACATTCACACAATGGAATACTATGCAGCATATAAGAGCAATGATTTTGTAAATTATTACCTATCTTGGGAAGGACTGGAGAGTACTATTCTGAGTGAATTAAATCAGTCCCACAAGGATAAATATTGTATAAAACCATAGTTGTAGAATGACTATAAGCATTCAAGAGGAGTGGGAGAGGTTGGAAGCAGAGGGATATGGATGTGCAGGGGGAGGTGGATATTAATCATCAGGTTGTACAATTTGATGGGGAGGGGGTGAGGGAAATAATAATTTGTTTCAATTTATAGTCAAATTTTATAAATAAACTACTAGGGGGAAAAAGATACGGTAGGTTTCAAATCTATTGTTCATAGGTTGTGAATCTTGTTAAAGGCACCTAACAGCAACGTATATATTATACATGTTAAGAGTATTGCCTTTGGCTACTATTTCTGGATGTACTGACCAAGGACTCAGTAGATGGATCTTGATTAAATGGGAGGGGGGAATATGTAGAACAGAATTAAAAATTCATATAAAATTCAGACTTATTTGACCCGGTATGACTAGAGGAATCCCTGAATCTATTGCCCTGAGAAAACTTTGAACCAAAACCAACCTATGAAGCCAACAATCTAGCTCAACCAGTCAAGAATATTGGTCTCAAACAGTTCATATTTTTAAAGAATTATCTGTATAAAATAAAACTAACAAAAGTAACTCTAAACCACAGAGGAAAAGTTGAAAGGGCATGGAATCTAAGTGAAGGTGAAACAAGGTGGGTAGAGACAGTGAGAAAGGGATGTAGTGTAGACTGTAACCAGGCACTGTACATGTTGACAATGTTGGGTGGGTGTATGTTTTATTATGTATCTTTTCACCAAACATGTATCTCTCTGGTTTTGTCCCTAAGGACAAAAGAATGTGTAATACGTAAGGTGACATGTAAGAAGTTGCTCAACTTTAAAAGGAATAAAGAAAATACAAGTTTTATTAAGGGTACAGTGAGCTGGAATCAACCCAATAGCAATGGACTTCACTTGTGAAATGTAAAACATGAAATGAGTGAAAACAACAATATATTATTGCCTTTAGGAAGAAGAGAGAAATGAGAGTTCTTTATAGAATTAAGAGATATAAATAATAAAAATGAAGTCATGCAGAGAATAATGATTGTATTTAAGGATATGACCAATATAATTTCTGAAGTTTAAAAGGAAAGATAAGAAGCGTGTTGTGGTTGGTGAACAATTGGTGGTGTTGCGTGCTCAAAATCTCAGGTGTGTGTGTGTGTGTGTGTATGTTTAAGGTTGATGCTGGAGGAATAAGCAGGGGTCAGATTGTGAAGGATTGTAGGCAATAATCTAAGGAATGTAGGTAATCAGGAGTTAGTAAAGTATTTGGAGCAGTTGAGAAATGTAATCATTCGAGTTTGTTACAAGGCTGTAGAGGGTGGATTGGGTGAAGGAGACCACTTAGAATTACTGACCAGTTAGGATATGATTAACTTTACCTTTGCAACTAGGTCAAGGGGTCAGGGAACATTTCCAACAAAGAACCAGATAGTGGGAACTGTACTTGGCTCTCAGACTATGAGCTTATGAGTCTAAGTCAAGAGCGCTGTGTTCTGGGCCAGGTTAGTGGCAAATGGATGTGGAGGGAGGGAGCCAAATCTGGGCATTGCTGAGGGGATGTGACTGACCAGATTTGGATGATGGGGCCACATAGGGCTCTAATTAGAGGTATGGGATCCAGGATTCCAATACATGTTTTAAGGGGACACAACTCAATACGTAAGGTGGCTTTTGAGACCAGTGAAAACATCTAGGCTGTGAATGCAGCTTAAGGAGAGTAGTGGACACTGTTGGTTTCCCACTCAATGTCCATCCCTTCACAGCAGAATTTGTTTTGTACAGGTGCCTGTGAGCCTGAGGAGAAGCATTCCCACTCCCAACACAAGGTGGGCTCTGGTGGCAGAAGCTTTCCAGCATGCCCCATTCTTCGGGGCACAGTCACTGTCACTGGTTTGGGACCAGGCAAATGATTCCAACAGTTCTATCAGGAGGACTCGAACGAAACCTTTGCTGAAAATCCTGGGCCAAATGCATTGTCTTCCTTTTCCTCTGACTGTAGTTGCCTTTGGATGTTGCTTTAGGGTGTGTGGTTGTCTTTTGGATGTCATCTTGCTATCCGCCCCAAACTGAAGCCAACCAGTGAAAAAAAGGGCAAGATTGAAGGAATCTTAGAGAATGGAACCAAAGCCAATGGTTAAGCAAACCCTACAGCCCTCCTTACCACAACTGTGAGACTCTATTCCTTTCCTTATTCTTACAGAATCCTGCTGGCTGCCAACAAGTAGAAACTGATGGCAAAGGGAATCCACAAACGAGATCAGGAAAAGGTAAGGAAGAGTTTTAGGGTCTTGTCACAGAAGCCCAGGGAAGAGAGAGTTTCAATAAGGAATAGTCTCTCTCTTGCTTTCATTACTGTCAAGTTGGTTCCAACTCATAGCTGACCCTCCATTGAATTTCTAAGGTTGCACAAGAGAAGGGAGATTTCCCATCTTTCTCCTATGTAGCTTCCAGTGCTTTTGAACTGCCAGAGAGATGTGAACTTTGGGTTAGTAGTGCAACACCCCACACAAGGTGGGGTGTGAGGGGGAACGTGATGCTATCTATGCTTAGCCAACCTCCTTTGTCCTCTAAGAAATCTAAGAAAATTACGAGCAGTTTAAAGTTTATATCACAGTCATTCACACTGGAGAAGCACAACCTGTGTGTTAGTAGTGAAACTTTCTACGTATGATGCCAGCAAAGTTCCCTGAAAAATAGAAGTGCCAAACGCTGCCAAGCTGACAAATAGGGTGAGATGCGGAGGTTCCTCTGCTTTCTGTTTTAGCAGCTAAAGTGTCATGAAGGTCTCTGTTGTTGCGAGGTACTTTCTCATCAGTTCTGCTTCACGGTGGCCCTACATAGAATAGACCCACAATCTGCCCAGTCCTTATGCATCTCCACAATCATCGCCATGTTTGAGTCCATAGTTGCAGTCACTGTATTAATTCATCTGTCGATGGTCTTCTTTCTTGTTGACCTACTTTAACAAACATGATTGATGTCCTTTTCTGGTTCCTGGTGCCTCCTGACAATATGTCTAAAGCCCATGAGATAAAGTCTTACCTTCCTTACTTCTAAGGACTATTTGACTTTTTTTCTTCAAAGGAAGATTTTTTTTAAATAAATTTTTTTTCATTTTAATTGTTATTTTTAAAAAGTTTACAGGAAAGTTGGATTTTCATTCATTCATTATTGTAGTTTCCACCCTCCTCCACTCTTTCCCTCTCCTTGTTCACTTTTTAAAAAGTAAATATTGATTTATTGATGCACAATTTCCAACCTCTGCCCCCAGTCCACTTTGCTATGCACCGCTTATTCTGGATTGTTGACATCCATTTAATGCCTAACAATACATTCCTTTTAAAGAGTTCTTAGAAGATCTTTTGGCAGCCCAGGATATGTTCACTCTTCTTTTCCAACACCATAATTTAAAAATATCCATTCTTCTTCAGTCTTCCTTAATCATTGTTTGACTTTTGCATGCACATGAGGTGATTGAAAATGTCGTGTTCCTGCCGTGGTGGTCAAGATAGTGGGGTAGTGGTACAACTACAGACACATAGATCAATAGAATGGAACTGAGAACCCAGAAATCAGCCCATCTACCTATGGACAATGGATTTTTATAAGGAGATGAAATCAGTTAAATGGGGAAATGACAGACTTTTAAGCAAATGGTGTTGGCAAAATTGGAAAACTATCTGCAGAAAACTCAAGCAAGATCCACACCTCACACCATACACAAAAACCAACTCAAAGTGGATGAAGGATCTAGGACTAAAACGAAGGCTATAAACTTCATCAAAGAAAAGCTTGGAAGAACTTTAGGAGCCCTTAATCCACAGCATAAACAGTCTTCCAAGCATCCTGAAAAACCTACAATGAGGAGAGGATAAAATAGATGAATGGGCCCTTCTAAGAATAAAATCCCTATGCACATCCAAAACCTTCTCCAACAGGGTAAAAAGGGAAGCCACAGACTAGGAAAAAATATTTGGTAATGACATGATAGATAAGGGACTTATATCTCGAATTTATAAAATACCTGAGCACCATGACAAGATAAAGGTAAACAACCTAATTGAAAAATGGGCACAGGATATGAACAGAAACTTCGTAAAAAAAGACATTCTGATGGTGAACAAATACATGGAGAAATGTTCAATATCTCTAGCTCTAAGAGAGATGTGAATCAAAACAACTATGAGCTATCATCTCACCCCAGAAAGAACAGCAAAATTTGACCAGACAGCAAACAACAAGTGCTGGCGAGGTTGTGGAGAAACTGGAATCTTTATTCACTGTTGGTGGGAGTGTAAAATGGTGCAACCACTATGGAAGGCAGTATGGTGCTTTCTCACAAATTTACAAATAGAAATACCATTTAACCAAGCAATTCCACTACTGGGAATATACCCTAAAGAAACCATAACTGCCACTCAAGCAGATATATGTACACCCGTGTTAACTGTGGTTTTGTTCACAATAGCAAAGAGCTGGAAACAACCCAAACAAATGGATAGAGAAACTGTGGTATATTCACACAATGGAATACTCTGCTGCATTAAAAAACAAAGAACTCATGAAATATTATACAAAATGGTGACCCTGGAGGACATTATGCTGAGTGAAATCTTTCAGTCACAAAAGGACAATTACTGCATAGTGCCACTGTTATAAAACAGGACTGACCTTGCGGTTGGGGGGAATCTAAGAAAAGAAGGGATAAAAAATGTATACTGTATTGAAACAGTGAGGGAGAGAACTATCTGAAAGGGATATATGATTAGGTATTATTTTCATGACAAGAGTCCAGAATGAAAGCTTCACGGAGGAGTGGACTGGGGACAGGATTGTATAATAATGAAAGTTTGCTGGTGGTTTTTTTTTTTTTTTTTACTTTTCAAAGAGAAAAAACAACTGGGGGGAGGGAGTCGGCAGGGAGGAAATGTGTAACAATGAATGAATGGAAATCTAAAGTCTCTATAAACTTTCATTAAAATTTCAACTAAAACACACACACACACACACACACACACACACACACACACACACACGAAAATGTGTTCAGTGCGCTTCAATCCTCAAAGTGACGTCTTTGCTTTTTAAGACTTTAAAGAGGTCTTTTGTAGCAGATCTGCCAAGGCAATGCATAGTATTATTTCTTGATAGCTGCTTCTATGGGTATTGATTGTAGACCCAGCTAAAGCAAAGTCCCTCACTGCTCAGTTGCTAATTGGTTCAGTTAGGGTTTTCTTCTTCTTTAGGTTCACATGCAGTATGGCAGATGGTACAGTCTTTGATCTTCATCTGTAAATGCTTCAAGCCTTCTTCTCTATTCAGCAAGCAAGGTTGTAATTTGCATTTGGTTGTTAACAAGTCTTCTTTCAACCTTTTTACCACATTCTTTTTCATTGTCCAAGTCTAGCTTCCCTGATTATTTGCTCAGAATACAGTTTGAATGAGTACGGTGAAAAGATACAACCCTGGCACACACCTTTCCTGATTTTAAACCATGGAGAATCTCCTTGTTCTGTTCAAATAAAGGCCTCTTGGTCTATGTCCAGGTTTTCCATGAGCACCACTAAGAGTTCTGGAATGCCTAGTCTTCACAACGGTTACCCATAATTTGTTATACTTCATCCACATGGATTAATGTCTTTGAATAGTCAATATAATATTGATAAAAATCTTTCTGAATATTCTCTCAGCAAAATCCACCTAACATTAGTAATACTGCATTTTGTTCCATGTCTTCTCCTGAATTTAGCTTGAATTTGTGGCAGTTCCCTGTCAATGCACTGCTGCAAATATTGTTTTTATTTTTAGTTTTGAGGGCTCCTTCAGGGGAGCAGTGGGGGCAGAAGCCAGATTGCCGCAGCCAGAGGTTAGAAAGCAGAGCCTGTGAGCGTGGACAGCCTGGAGAATGGTGGGCAGGACTCTAGGGAAGAGGCACATTACAGTGAGGTGGTGGAGGTGGGGGGACACGTCAACAGTGAGGGTGCCGGGGAGGACACTGAAAGCCCTCCAACAGCTCAGGTTTACCAGGCCTTACACTGAGAAGAGCTACTTCTTCCTCCTCAACCTCTGGACGCTGCATCTTACAGATGGGGCTATCGTGGGTCAGAATCTATGCCACAGCGACTGGTTTGGTTTGGGAGTTTGTTTGGACAGTGACTCCGGGGTGTAGAACTTTATAGAGTTCCGGCTCCTTCTGAAGGGCAGCCCACGCAGATTCGTCAAACTGGCCGTTCAGGTTTTTCCACTTGCTTATACTTGGACAGGTGGAGGGTCAACAGAAGAGAGGATGACCCTCAACAGGCTGGATTGACACAGTGACTGCAGCAACAGGAGCAAGTATGTCAGAGATGTGAAACTAGCACAGGATGGGACAGGGTTCAGCTCTGTTGTTTATAAGGCTGCTTGCTGTGAGTCAGTCATACTTGACTTGAAGGTACCTAATGATAACATTGTCTGCTTAGACGCCCTCTCTAGTGTGACCATGATTTGTCTGTCATTCTCCCATCAAATGTCTGGACGCTTACTACCTCTCTGCCTTCCCTTTGCTCCTTTGACTTTATTTATAGTTTCTGTGAAAGAAGGGGATTTTAAGTGGATTCTTCAATTAAACCTCTCTGTCCACAGTTTAATCAAATGTTAAAGCAATGTCTGGAAGGCAAAAGGATAGGCTCACACTAAAGCTTAAGAAGCTTCTTTGAAGGAGTGAACTGGGGGGCAGGGAGGGCTGGGCATGGAGAAAAGTGCAACAATGAACGAATGGAAATCCAAAATGTCTGTAAACGCTCATTAAAATTAATAAAATAATTTTTTAAAAAAGAAGCTTTTTTGAGAAGAATCCATACACGAAGGAAGCAAAGGAGTCTGGAGGTTGTTACAATGGTCTAGACCAAAAATGACAAGATCTGAACTAGTGTTGAGGCAGTGAGGATGGAAAGGGCACAACCTGGAGTTGAGTGGGCTCAGTCACAGGATGGGCATCAGGTGAGAGAGAAGGAGCTGAGGATGACCCCAGATTTCTGGCCTATAGTTCCCAGGAGAACAGCCAAATCCAGGAGCAGGAACTGCCTGAATGGTGAGAGAGGGTGATGAAATACGCTTGTGTCACGTGATTTTCAGGAGCACTGGGGCTGCTAACTGAAATGTCACAGATTTGAATCCACCAGCCAGAGGTAGAGGGATAGTCGCCTCACATAAAGATTTACAGCCTTTTATGGGTTTAATAATGTATACTGCACTGAAACAGATAAGGGAGACAACGGTTTAAAAGGGATACTTGATTAGGTATTTTTGTCATGACAGGAGTTCAGAGCGAAGGCTGCATAGTGGAGTGGACCTGGGGGAGGGTTTGTAAAACAATGAAAGAATTTTTCTTTTAGTTTTCCAAGAGGGTAGCGTACTGGGGTGGGAGGGGGCAGGGAAGGTTGGGAGGGCAGAAAAGTGCAACAATGCATGTATGGGAATCCAAAGTCTCTGTAAATTTTCATTGAAATTAATAATAAATTTAAAAAAATGTTAAAAAACCCCAACAACAACAACAAAGAAGAAAAACAAGGAACTCATGCAATATTATTCAAAATGGGTGACCTTGGAGACATTATGCTGAGTGACATGCTCTATTTCTTTAGTATCAATTCAATGCTCTGTATACTTTGATCCAATACTTTGAAATTAATTCTCTCATCCAAGAAGTTTGGAGTTTCAGGAGTCTTAAAATCACTGCCTTCTATACACCACCACCAAAATAATACTCATGCAGTTTCATTGTCACAGAAGCATTGCCTGAAGTGATGCACTGGTGCCACCTCGTGGTAAATACAAGCACTTCAGCCTCACGGGTCACTAAAAATCCTGTGGTCTGTTTACAAGATGTGCTTGTTGCGCAGGCAATTTGTCAAGAGGCATCAGACCTTGGAAAAGATATTCTGCTGTGAAAAATAGAGGCTTGGCAAAAGAGAAGAATACCCTCAGTGATACCCTCAAAGAATACCCTCAACACAGTGACTGAACAATAGGTTTGAGCATGACAGAGATCATGAGGATGGCATTGGATGGGGCAGGATTTTGATCTTTTGTTCGTAGGGTCCCTAGGAATTGTAGCCACTTCTCCAGCACCTAACCACCACCACAATGCTCAGTTCTCAGGCCAAGCCAGTCTCCAAAAGGCACATAGTTTAACAAGCTTCTAATGGTCTAACAGGTTGCAGAAATAGGCATGGACCTGTGAATGGCCAATGTATAGGAGCCATGGTGGTGCAGTGGTTTAAGTGCTGGGCTGCAAATGAAAGGTTGACAGTTTGAATTCACTGCCTGCTCTGTTGGGAGAATGATGAAGGAGCCTGATTCTGTTCAGATTTGCAGTCTCAGAAACCCGGTGGGGCAGTTCCACTCTGTGCTTTAGGGTCACTGAGAGTTGGCAAGTGAGTCTGGATTTGATATATGGGTTTGAATTCAAAAAGCACTTTAATTTTCAGAACGTTGGCTATACCATGGACTTTGAGAAGAGCAAACATATCCACATTTCAATCTCAGAAATACAGCCACGACTTCCCGAAACAGGAGGATGCTGAGACTTTGTCTCACATACTTTGAGTAAGTTAACAGGAGGGAGCACCTGGGGAAGGCCATTATGGATGATAAAGTATCTGTGAAAAAGAGGAAAGTCATTGGCTGTAACAGAGCCTTGATTGTAAGGATGCTGCAGGCCTGGGAAGGGTTTCCTTCTGTTTACATAGAGTCACTACTAGTCAGGGCAACCCTTAGGCACCTAACAATAACTTCTGTGTATCAGGCTTACTGCTGTCAAGTTGGAACTGACTCATAGCTGACCTTCTACTGGTTTTCAGAGCGATAAATCACACGGGAGGAGATTGCTTGTCTTTCTCCAGAGGAGCGGCTGGTGGTTTAAATCTCCTGCTGTTGGTTGACAGCGTGACTCTACCCACTGTGCCACCAGAGCTCTATATTTTAGAATGATCCTCAATTTGTGTTTCTCTGCTGTTCCTTTGTGATTAAAAAAAGTCGTATATTTTGGCAGTAATATTCCAGAAGGGATACTTCCATGCTACATGATTTCAATATGTCTCATTAACGATGACGTTCATCCTGGTTATTTCATTAAATGTCTGCAGGCTGCACCACTATGTTGTCATTGTAGTTATGTGCTGTCAAGTCACCTGTGAGTCATAGCGACCCTATGTACAACAGCCCTAAACCCTGCTCTATCCTGTGCCAATCGCACTGCCTGACACTTCTACTCCTATTACTCCAGTCACTGAATTAATCCACCTCATAGAGGGTCTTCCTCTCTTGTGCTGTCCCTCCAACCTCCCAAGCATGATATCTCTATCCAAGCACTGATTCCATCTTGCAACATGTGCAAAGTATGTCAGACGAAGCTTCAAAATTGTTGCCTCCAAGAAGCAGCCTGGTCTCACTCTCTCTAGGATGAACATGCTTCTTCTAGCAGTTCATAGTATATTCAATACTCTTCTCCAACACTACAGTGAAAAGGCATCAGTTCTCCTATTATCCCTAGTCCATGTCCAGCTTGCTGATGCATAGCAAGTAATTGAAAAGACTATGGCTTGGATCAGGCTCACCTTAGTCTCCAGACTGACATCGTTGCTCTTCAGTACTTTGGAGAGGTCTCTGACAGCAGACTTTCCCCAAGCAATTTGTCTTTTAATTTCCTGGCTGCTGGTGCCAAGAGTGTAAAGGCCATAGTCCTTGATGTTCTGCAGAAAGTGCTTCGGGTCCTTCTCAATTTCAGCAAGCAGGGCTGTGTCATCTGCATAACGCAAATTGTTAATGAATCTTTCTCCAATCCTGATGCCACATTTCTCCTCACACAGCCCAGCCTCCCAGATAATCTGTTCTACATATAGATGAAAAAGATATGGAGATAGGACATATCCCTGGTGTACATCCTTCCCAATTTTGAATCATCGGTGTTTCCTTGCTCTGTTCTGATGACTCCCGGTCCAAGTATAGGTTTCACATAAACATAATCAAGTGTCTGGGATTCCCATTTTTTCTCAGAGTCAGCCACAGTTTGTTGTGACCCACAACACACATGGTCAAATTCCTTTATATACTCAATGAAACACAGATAGACATTCTTCTGGTACTCCCTGCTTTCAGCCAAGATCCATCCAACATTAGCTATAATATACCTAGTACCACGACCTCTTCTAAACCATCCTCCACATCTGGCAGTTCTCTGTTGATATGCTGTTCCAATCAATTTTTTATAATTTCCAGCAGAATCTTGCTTGCATGTGATATTAATTATATTCTATAATTTCCACACTCTGTTGGGTCACTCATTTTTGGAATGGGAACAAATATGGATCTCTTCCAGTCAGTTGGCCAAGTGGCTGTCCTCCAGATTTCTTGGCACAACTTGGTGAACACCTCCAGGACAGTGTCTGTTGAAATATGTCAGTGGTATCCACTCAATTCCTAGAGCCTTGCTTTTTGCCAATTCTTCCAGAGCAGCTTGAACTTCTTCCTTCATCACTACAGGCTCTTACTCATATGTTGTTTCACGAAATTCTTCTGTGTCCACAAATTTCTTTTGGTACAATGACTCTGTATACTCTTTCAATCTTCTTTTAATGTTTCCTGAACCATTTAATATTCTGTCCAAAGCATCATTAAGGATTACAAGTCAAGGCTTGAATTTGTTCTTCAGTTCCTTCAGCTTAAGAAATGCTGAGTGAGTTCGGCTCCTTTGATTTTCTGACTCTAGCTCTTGGCACATTTCATTTTAATACTTTACTTTGTCTTCCTGTGTTGCCCTTTGAAACTTTCTGTTCAGCTCCTTAAAGTCTTGATTTTTTTCCTCCTTTGCTGTGGCTTCTTGGCACTCTCGTGCAATATTCAGAGTCTCATCTGACATCCATCTTGGTCTTTTCTTCCTCCTCTGTCTTTGTAATGACCACCTGCATTCTTCTGGATGATAGAGTTACTCTTTTTCTCTTTGCAGTTAATAAGGATTTTTGGGAGGCAGTATGTGAAAAATAATATAAATATTTTGTAGTAAACTTTTAATTTACTATTATGTACTGCTGATTTCCTATTATAGGTTCAGTGTCCCTCCACAAAATATACACTGATATGATAATCCCCACAGCCGGCTCCCGGAGGAGCCCGAGCTCCGCATCCCTTATGCCTTTTGAGCTTCTCCTTCTGGATTGTCCTCTGTCACCAATGATGAATAATTTGAGACGTGGACTATATGAGAAATGTGGCATTAGGAATAGATGAAGGCTAATCAACAGCTTGTAGTTTGCAGATGACACACATTGCTTACAGAAAATGAGGAAGACTGGAAGCACTTACTGCAGAAGATCAAAGACTACAGCCTTCAATATGAGTTACATCTCAACATCAAGAAAACAAAAATCCTCACCACTGGACCAAAAAGCAACTTCATGATAGATGGAGAAATGATTGAAGCTATTTATGATTTAATTTTATTTAGACTCACAATCAACAGCCATGGATGGTAGCAGGCGCCAAGACCTCAAAAGACACGTTGCTTTGGGATAATCTGCGGGCCTGGATTTCTTCAAAGTGCTGAGGAGCATGGATGTACTTTTAAAGACCAAAGTGTGGTGGGCTGGGGTGTTTTCAATTGCTTTTTATGCATCTGAATGTTGAACAATGAGTAGGGCAGGCTGAAGAAGAATCAATACCTTCGAATTGCAGGGTTGCCTGAGTTTTGAATATCCCATGGACTACAAAAAGACAAACCAATTTGTCTTGCAGGAAGCAGATCCAGGGTGCTCCTTCGAGGCAAGGATAGGGAAACTTCTTAGTATCCAGTCATCTTAGGAGGTCACCCTGACCCTTGGCAACCCACCATGAGTGCTAGGAATCAATCAGGTTCTGCCAGAAGCACTGAGGTCACCAGGAGGTGGTGCTGCTGGATAGAACACTTGACCTTAACTAGCAAATTCTGACAAGAAAGAAAAAAAAAAGTAAGGTATAGGGCAGAAACTGGGAGCCACAAGATCCACCTACAAGTGTTTTCTCTCTGTGTATGTAAGTAAACATATACACATTGTTATTATTGGTTTCCATTGATTTATTTCCTACTTACGACAATCCCACCTGTACAGAGTAGGACTGTTTTGTAAAGTTTTCAGTGCTGCAACCTTTCACAAGCACACTGCCAGGTCAAGTCTTCCTAGGTGGCCCTGTGTGTGTTTCAGTCTTTAGTAGCCTAGTACCTAATGTCCACCCAGGGATGTCATACATGCATAGCAAGAAACACACACACATGCACCCCCTCCACCATGTTGCATTGAGTCAATCTGACTGAGGGTGAGCCATATATTTCAAAGTAGAATACTATTCAATGGTGAGTTGAGTTGCCAGCTCTGCTTATCAGAGCTAATGCACCCTTTCTGGTTACCAGGTCATAAAGATAGCCACCTATGTTTACCGATTGCTTTTATCCATAGGAAAAAAAATACTAAGTGCGAATTTCATGCAGTTTTTCGCCTAACTTTTCTGAATTATATTGTCTGGTCTTCCGCCCCTCCCCCCCCCCCCCGCAAGTTAACTCTTGCTGGGCTTGAACTCTCAATCTTTCAGTTCATAGGTGAGTGCTTAAACATTTATACCACTTACAGGTTGCCCCGCATGAAAAACTAACAACTAAAACCATGACCATTGTGTGGAGTCTGGCTCACAGCTATCTTGACTTGGAAACTCACTGGATTTCCAAGTATAGACATCTCTACTGGAGGAGACTTTCCTCTCTCTCGATCAACTGGTGGACTCAAACCTCCAAACTCTCGACATGTATGGCATGTTACACACTGTGCCACCATGGAAAGCCTCAAAAAATAGATATGCCTGCCATTAAATACCTACATACTTGAAGCACTTGCTGAAGAAGATCAAAGACTTCAATATAGGTTACATCAAGAAAACAAAAATCCTCACCACTGGACCAATAGGCAACATCAAGATAGATGGAGAAAAGGGTGAAGTTGTCAATGACTTGATTTTACTTGGATCGACCAATGGGACCAGCAGTCAAGAAATCAAAAGTTGTGGAGAAACTGGCTCTGAAGCACCTCTTCCATGTGCTAGAGGGCAAGGATGTCAGTTTAAATCCTACGGTGCTCCTGATGTAAACCTGAGTATCTTCAGTTACTTCCATTGCATCTGAAAATTGGACAATGAATAAGGAAGACTGGAGAAGAATTCAAAGCATCTTTGAATGAAGAGTATTGGCTATATCATAGACTGCCAAAAGAACAAACAAATCTGCTTGAACCAGGCACAACCAATGTGTGTCTTAGAAGCAAGGATGGTGAAACTTGATTTAATTTATTTTAGGCATATTTTCAGAAGAAGCCAGTCTTTGAGTGATCCATCATCCTGAGAAACGAAGTGAGTCAATTAAAAGAGAAGACCTTCAGTGAGATAGTTTGACACACAGAAACTGCAGCAATGGACATGAGGAGGTCAAAAATCATGAGGATGGTTCAGAACAGGGCAAGGTGCAGATCTGTAGTTCAGATGGTCTCTACAAGTCATAGTCTTTTCGATGGTAACACCACCACCACCCCCTACACACATGATAGACAGATAGATCTAGATTTAGATGTATATGTATATACCAATGAAATATACACACACATACAAACTCAAAGACATACATGCATATATACATACGTGTGTGTGTGTGTATATATATATATATACAGAGAATCACATATATATACATAATAGTATGTGCTCATAGATACACTTATATGTGTGTATGCATGCTTGTATGTGTATACACATTGATACAGTTGATTTTCATTATTTATAACCCCCACATCAATGTAATGTTTTTGTAGACATTTCATAGGCATTCTACGAGAGTAAATACAAATTAAAAGTATGGAAAAGAAAAAGAGAGAGAGAGGGAAGAGAGTGGAAGGCTTAATTCTTTCTGTTGGAAAAAAAAAAGAGGAAAAGATCCTCCTTGCCTTTGTTAAGGCATCACTTTAGAAAATTTGTGCTTTTCTTACTCTGCCTCTTTGAAATGTATGCAAATATTTTTATGGGCTAAACAAGCCTCTTGCCAATTTTACAACCCAGGAATTTCCACAAGGACTTACGAGCCATTCTTACAAAACACAGTCCATCAAGGAAGACAGCCTCCTAGTCTTTCAGGTTTCTAGGATAGAGCCCTAACTTCAGCTAGTACTTTGTTGTAGTTGCCGATCTATTCATAGTCACAAAGATATGTTGTTGTTAAGTGCCATTGAGTCACTCACAACTCATAGCAACCCTATGTACAACAGCCCAGAAGACGCCCTGTCCTGAGCCAGTCTCACTGACTCTGACACACCTACCCCCATTGCCCCATTTACTGTGTCAATGTATCTCATCTGGGTCTTCCTCTTTTGTGCTTCCTTCCCTAGTTCCAAGAATGATGCCCTTCTCCTGGCCACATGCTCAAAGTATATAACAGAGAGCTTCAAAATCCTTGTCTCCAAGGAGAAACTCAAAGATATGAGAAAGTATTTGTTTTCCTTTGGATAAAGACAATTGGCAAATATAGGTGGCTATCTTAATTACCAGTGAAAATAGGACGCACAATGTATGATAAATAGACCTCCTTACTTGAGGACTAGTCACCATTTGTCTTGAGATAATTAATGAAATGGATTTTATCTGCTTGGTTACATCAAGAAGAAAATTCCCTTCTGGTTTTGTAGTCTCTTTAGAGGATTGTATTTGATGCATAACATATTTTGACTTAAGGCTTACTGAGTAATAAAACTGTTTTCTTGCTTTTGTGGAGTGTTTGCCCAGGTTGTCAGGAGACTTTGTTCCTCAGCAATGAGAGAAGTTGTTAAAAAATTGAGTTGCCCAATGCACACATTCTCAGCTGAGAAGGACCAAGGTTCTTGTTCTTCTTGTCTCAGCACTAATATGCAAACATGTTCTGTTCCTGGCAGTTTTAGTGCCATGTTTTTCGCAGCTGTGGACTTTTTCGTTGGTGATTTCACTAGTTAAAATGGTCCCCACTTAAAAACAACTATGATGTATCATCTCACGTTTAGTAGATTAGGAAACAACAAATGTTGGTGAGGCTGTGGAGAGATTGGAACCCTTATTCACTGAGGGTGGGAGTGTAAAAAGGTGCAACCACTACAGAAGGCAGTATGGCACTTTCTCAAAAAGTTGGAAATAGAAATATCATTTGACCTAGCATTTCTACTACTAGGAATATACCCTAAAGAGACCAGGGCTGCTACCCAAACAGATTCATGCACACCCGTGTTTATTGCTGCATTATTCACAACAATAAAGAGATGGAAGCAATCCAAGTTCCCATCAACCAATGAGTGGATAGAAAAACTGCGGTTATTCACACAATGGAAAACTATGAAGCAATGAAAAACAAATAACTCATAAGATATTACACAACATAGGTGACCCTGAAAGACTTTGTGCTGAGTGAAATGTCTTAGCCTCAAAAAGACAAATACTGCATAATGTCACCGTTATAAAACAGGACTGACATGGGGGTTGGGTGAAACTAAGAAAAGAGATAGATAATGAAGACTGCCTGGGCACAGATAAAGAAAAGAATTGTTTATAAGCAGTATATGATTAGGCATTACTTTTATGATAGTAGTCCAGAATAAGAGGTGCATAGCAAAGTGGACTGGAGAAGAGGTGGGAGAAGAGGGAAGAAATGATGAAACAATGAATGATTTTTTTTTAAGTAAACTGGAGTAGATAAGGAGGGAAAATGTACAACAATAAATGAATGAAAATCCAACTTTTCTGTAAACTTTCATTAAAATCACAATTAGAATAAAAATTTTTATTAAAAAATAAAATAAATGATTATGACCAAGTGTGGTGATGAAGTGTGGGTTAGTGTCCCAGGACCCAAGAGAATGCACCTATGAAATAAGCATCATTCAGTCATGAGTTACAGAGATGTTGGCCAGGAATTCACTGTCAATGGGTAAGCTCGATCTATCAAGTGATCGCTCTCATTGCTATGGGGTCTGAACTGACACATAGCTGACCCTCCAGGGGGGTTTCTGAGGCTGTCTAATGCATGGAAGGAGACTGTTCATCATTCTCCTGAGGAACACCTGGTGGATTCAAACCACCGGCCTTAGAATTAGCGATGAATTAGAACTAGAATTAGCGATGCAACACCACTTCACCAGAGGTTCCTCAATGGATCAGCAATCTATATGAAATAAGCTGTCTATAAATAGAAGCACACCTAGAACAAGGCTATCTATAGATCCATTGACCAGAATGTAGTGACCAGAGGCTCTCAGGAACCTTATTTTGTGTTTCCCTAAAGAGCAAGTCTATGTATTTGCTAATTCAACATTCATAGAACAAAAATGGAGTGATAATTAGAATCGACTTTATGGTTACCCATGGTGGACAGTGTTTGGTGAAGCTCCTCGATTAAAAAAAGCTTGGAAGCAGGAGTGACATCCACTTCCAAAATAGCTTGCCTCAGGAAACTCTATGAACTTCGAGAAATGATGAAAGTTATTCAAGTGTTCAAGTCTTTCATTCCTAGGGTCGCTATGAGTCGTCTACCACTTGACTCGATGGCACTTAACAACAACGATGTCTGTATGTATTATCTGCACCACTATGGAGCTGAAAATGTGTACTCAGTAAGCCTCCCATTCCTATCACTAGAGTTTTCATTAAACTCCGCCTTAAAGTATTGTTTTCGTATCGGACCTTAATAGTTTATAAGAAGAATCTTATAAGTAAAAGATGGTTAACTTGTCTGGGACGAACTTTATGACTTACCCTGCATGAATACCACCCCATGTCCCTTACACACCTAGTGCACATGGTATATGACTGCTACACATGCATTTACTCTGCCTTGAAATGATATTTTGATATGTATAACTTCCCCTTTCACCCCAACAACTCAACTCATTGCTGCCAAGTCGAACAGCTAGAGAAGTGTGCAGCTTTCCTGATTAGCAGAGCAATTCTCCAGACCAGAGCTCTCATACTGTTGGAGACCGAGGGTAAAGGACTTTTATAATTATTAATAATGAGACAGACAACGAGCAATGAGATAGAACAGAGAGCATAAAAAACAGGGGGCCAGCTGTTCTCTACTGAAGACCCCATTCCAGTTTCCCTGTATCTTTATTGAAAATTATCACGAAGTAAATCACAAAGAGAATTCAATGCAAATAAAGCCAAGCTCTTTCAATTGAAAACCTTTCCCTTGACTCAGGAGGGAGGGGTCAGCAAATGCTAGAATCTGGTAAACCCTTAAGGATTGCCTTATTGCCTCAGGGTGAACTCGAGCTTGTACCTCACCTCTCCCATATCCTGATAGCATTTGGTTTGTTACAAATATTTAGTATTGCCTTCCCATACTGTACTTAACTTCTTCTTTAGTAACTCATAAATATGTCATATGCTCTTCCTCTGGGGGTTGAGGCTATCAACCTTTTGATGCCTAGCACAACGCTCAGCAATAAATTACTTTCTACTTCTCAAAGGCTAATGTCTTAACTGTTAGCAGGCCATGCAGTGGTCTGGGGGGTGGTGTGCGTGTATGTTTAAGGACATTTTAACCAATCATTGCCATCCACTGAGTTGTTATTGAACAGACTAGAGCTGCCCATAAGTTATTCAAAGCTGTAAATCTTCACAGAAGATGACGACACATCTTCCATCTACAGAACGGCTGATGAGTGCAAACTGCTGACCATTTTTGTTAACAACCAACCACTTGTGACTTCCCCACCAAGTTTCCTTAGATGCTTAATTGTCCTTAAACACACAAGTCTCGGGAGCTACCCTGTGAGCATCCAGAAGAGCGGCTGTGCTTCTCAAAGTCCAGGTAGGGCCAACTCTCGATTAATTGGCCCTGTGTAGCCTTTATAGCACCTCAGAGGAAATGGTGGTGGGTGATCTTATTTCAATTAGCTTCTTTCAGCCTCGTTTGGGGAGCTAGTGAGCAAAGGTGAACAGCCGTCATGTTTGTTAAACATTAACAGTGAAGTGACTGCATTAGAGAAGGCTGTTACTCACCTATTCAAACAGAGGGCCTGGACATACTCAGGCTAAGACGCAGTTTATGACCCGGGACTGGAGGGAAGACAGGGCCATGGGGAGCCTGGACATATTTTAATAGTGTGGCTGCCACAGTATCTATGTCAAATGTTTAAAACAACTTGCACAGGGCTGCTTTCTCCCTTCCAGGGATACTGACTCATGATTGTATGAAATGCCAATACCCTGCTATAAGACAAGTTAACGTTCTGCCTGCACTATAGCATTCTCCAACCTTCTTTGCAGTTGTTTTTAAAGAGTCAGTGCTTGCCATACCTACTTAAAGAAAGGAGGTCAGCTCACTTATGGCAGGTACCCTCAAAGTCTCCTGGGTTTTCCATCATCTTCTTGGTATTTGTAATTCTCACTGCATAGAATAGGCGGAAGGTCAGACAGCAGCCAGGTGCACTGGGTTCTAACCTGATTCGTGGACTATATGTCTTTGGGCAAGTGTTCAACTTCTCTGAGCCTCATTTTCCATCTCTGATGAATGGGAGTTGATAAAACCTGCTCTGTGTTCCTTTGGGAGCACTGGGAGGCACATTGTGTGTGGAAGGGCTCGGTAAACAGGACGCTAATACCTGGTGTGGGTCATTTCATTATGTTCGGGGTGCTGAGTGCACAGTCTGCTGGGACCTGGGGCCTGAAACTTACAGCTGTAACCACACAGCAGTGCCTTCGCTGTGAGGCTTCAGGCCCTGGCTTCTCCTGCCTGTGACATATTATCACCAATGTCTAATTGGAGGGTGGAGTTGGGAAGGAGTCAGTAAGTTCTTAGCTACTGACCAATTCCTTGCAATGTCCCATTTTCCCAGGTAAATCTGGGAACACACTCTCCGGGGGGAAAATATTTTTTCACTGCTGCTATAATTTTAGTTTTGAAAATGTGAATTTGTTCCAACTCAATTGAGAGATTAGGAAACAATCTGAGCATCACATGAATTTGAAGCTGCACTCTTGTTGATGTGCAAATTCATCCTGAGAAACACTAAGTGAATTCAGGAAACAGCACCAAACATCTTAGAAATACACAAATGGCGCATGTTGACCAGCTTCCTCAGGTCACAGAGTGTGTCAGGAACTGCACACATCTACCTCTGAGGTCACAACTTTACCTCTGGGCACAGTCGTCCTCCTCCTTCCACTTCACAGTAACTCACATGCCGCAGTTCTCTCATGTCCAGCTCTTCATGAAAACTGTGGGTGTTTTCCAAGATGGCAGTTGTTGTTTCTTTGCCATCGAATCAATTCTGAACTGTAGCAACTGAGTGTGACAGAGAAGAATTGCCCCATAGGCTTTCCTTAGCTAATAGGAACAATTGGATAGACTCAAGGTCAATTTTTTGGTTCCTGAGGATTTGATTAAACCTTCTTTAGTTTTATTTGGAACTTGTATATGAGTAGTTGGTGGTCTCTTCCACACTCCGCACCTGACCTAGTTTTCACAGCTGATACTGAACTTCTCCAAAGATTTCTTCCACAGATGTAATTGATCTGATTCCTGTGCATACAATCAGGTGAAATCTGTGTGTATATTCTGCATTTATGTTTCTTATAAGAGGTATTTGCAATGAATAAGTCATTGATTGTACAGAATTCTATCATTTTATCTCCAGCTTTATTTCTGTCCCCAAGCTCATGTTTTCTGACTACTGATCCTTCTTCCCTGTTCCCAACTTTTGCATTATTACTTATGCCTCTTTATTGCATATTTGATCGATTTCTGGCTGCAAAAGTTGGTAGAAATAATCTATTTCCTCCTCTTTGACTGTGGTTGTTGCGTATATTTAATGAAAGTGGTATTCATTCAACTTCCTTGTATGTGTATAGACATTATCCTGTCACTCACAATGCTGTATTTCAAGACGGATCTAGAACTGATTTTTAACTATGAAAGTGACTCCATTTTCCCTCACCTTTTCATCTCTGGCATAGCAGATCATGATTGTCTGATTCAAAATGTCCTATGCCAGTCCATCTCATTTTGCCAATACCTAGTATGTCAATATTTATGTGTTCGATTTCTTTCTTATCTATGTCCAATTTTCCTACACTTATGCTTCTCACATTCCATGTTCCAGTTGTTAGATATAAAAAAAAGAGTGCAAGGGGGCGAGGGAGAGAAACAAAGAAAGAAATTGGTCCCAAGAAATGAACAGGCCTTTATTGAGCGGTTTGAGAGGGATGCCAAGTGACCCAGCCGCATGGCATGCAGACAGGATCCAAATGGCGCACGGGCAGTTTGGGGGATTTCTTTTTTTATGGGGGTCCTGGGGAGGACTAAGATGTTACTTCTTGGAATTTGGCATGTTAATTTAGTTAGGTTTTAGCTTTTTGTTGTTGTTGTTGTTTTCTCAAGCTCAGACTCTTACCAGGATCCATTGTCTGGTGTGGGCTTTTACGTGACCAGCTCGGGTGTGATTAAGTTTCTCAGCAAGTGATCAAGCTTGGGGGTGGTGGAGCAACTGTCATATTCTTCCTTCACCAGTCACTAGGGTCTGCTTACAGCTGTTCCTCCACCTTTGTATTTTCATACTTGAGGGCTCAGTCTCAGTTGCCATATCTGCTAGTCTAATTCAAGTGTGCTTTACTGTACATAGGGTTGAATCTATCCCACTTGAATTTAAAAGCCATCTCAGGAACAAGTTTGAACACTAATAAGCAAAGACCAGACGAGTTGTGGGAGAATACAAAGAATATCACTTACAAAGAATGCAAATGGTCATTACAAAGTCAGAGGATAAAGAAAAAAACAAGAAGGATGTCATAAGAGACTCTGAATATTGCACCAGAGTGTCAAGAAGCCAACACAAAGGGAAGAAATAGAGAAGTTAAGGAGCTGAACAGAAGACTTCAAAAGGCAGCATGCGAAGACAAAGCAAAGTATTATAATGAAATGTGCAAAGAGCTGGAGTTGGAAAATCAAAAGGGTTGCATTCCCTCAGCATTTCTTAAGCTAAAGGAACTAAAGGACAAATTCAAGTCTTGAGATACAATACTTAAGGATGCCATGGACAGAATATGAAATGATCTGGGAAGCATTAAAAGAAGATGGATTCACTGTACCAAAAGGAATTGGCTGACATAGAAGAATTTAATGAAACAACATATGACCAAGAAGGAATGGTGATGAATGAGGAAGTTCAAACTACTCTTCAGGAATTGGTATAAAACAAAACCCCATGAGTTGATGGCATACCAATTGACATATTTCAACAAATAGGTACTTCACTGGGCTTGCTCAGAAGGTTGTGCCAAGAAATCTGAAGGACAACTACCTGGCCAACTGACTGGAAGAGATCCATATTTACTCTTATTTATAAAAAAGATCAAATGATAGTGTAGAAATTATCAAACAATATCACAGATAAGCAAAATCCTGCTGAAGATTATCCCAAAACGACTGGAATATTTTATTGACAGAGAACTACCAGAAACACAAGCTGAGTTTAGAAGAGGTCTTGGCACTAGAGACATTATCACTAATGTCAGATGGATCTTATCTGAAAACAAAGATTACGAGAGCAATGTCTATCTGTGTTTCATTAACTATGTAAAGGCATTTGACTGTGTGGATCACAATAAATTATGTATAACATTGAAGAGAATAGGAATCTCAGAAAACTTGATTGTGCTCTTGCAAAATCTATACTCAGACCAGGAAGCCGGAAGCAGTCCTCAGAACAGAGCAAGGAAACACTGCATGGTTCAGAATCAGGAAAGGAGCGTGTCAGGGATGTGTCCTGTCTCCATACCTTTTTGATCTCTATGTGGAACAGATCATTTGTGAGGCTGCACTTTATGAGCAGTAGAGTGGCATCAGGATTGGAGGAAGACTTGTCAACAACCTAAGTTATGCAGATGATACAACCTTGCTTGCTGAATCAGAGGAGGACATGAAGCATTTGTTGCAGACGGTCAAGGACTGTGGTCTTAAATGTGGAATGAAGCTTAACATCAAGAAAATAAAGATTTTCACCAGTGGGCCAATTGGCAGCACCATGATGGATGGAGAAGAGACTGAGGTTGTTAATAATTTCAGCTTTCTTGGCTCCACAATCAACACTCTTGGCACCAGCAGTCAGGAAATCAAAAGATTAATTGCATTGGGGAAGTCTGATATCAGGGACTTCTCCAAAGTGCTGAGGATTAATTATGCCAGTCTAAACATGAAGGGTATGGTCTTTTCAGTCACTTGCTATGCATCAGCGGGCTGGACAGTGAATAAAGATGACAGAAGAAGAATTGATGCCTTTGAGCTATAGTGCTGGAGAAGAGTATTGAACATACCATGGACAGCCATGTCTGTCTTGGAGAAGGTGAAACCAAGTTTCTCCTTGGATGCAAGGATTTTAAAGCTCCATCTCACATACTTAGGGTTCGTGGCCAGGAGGGACCAGTCCTTTGAGAAGGACATCATGCTTGGGAGGGTAGAGGGACAGTGCAGGAGAGGAAGACCCCAGATGAGAAGGATTAATACAATATCTGGGGAGATAAGATTAGATGTGTTGGAGTCAGTGAAAGTGGCTCCAGGTAGAGTAGGGATTAGAACGGTTGTACATAGGGTTGGTGTGAGTTGCAGGCATCTCAACAACAACAAAACTAGGAACAAATCACTAGATCTTTCTCCTGTGGAGTCACTGGGTAGATTTGAATTACTTGTGTTTTAGTTAGAGAGGTTAGGAGGTGTAGTGCATAGGAAACTGCACTGCTAATCCAGGGGTAGCATTTCTCTGGTGGTTTGAATCCACCATTGGTTCCTCTGGACAGAGATGGGTAATCTCCTCTCATGCAATTTACAGCTTACCCAAAACATCCTGGATGGTCAGCTGTGAGTCAGTTCTGAGTTTGTTCTGGCAATGAATTTGAGTGCTTGAATAGACCTTTCGGTTAGGAGTTGAGTACTCAATCATTTGTATCAGTAGGACTCCTTATTTCCCCCAAAGAGCTATATTTATCATAGTATTGTGTTTTAATTTTTTCCCCTTAACCATATAACATGTAAAATTGTACTATTGTTTTTATTAGTTCTTATCATTTATTTTATATGTGTCACTGATAACATTTCAAGAGCCTTTATCGCCATTTTGGAGTCACTGGTTAATGCAAAATGTTAACACACTCAGTTGCTAACAGAGCCTCAGAAGTAAAAAGGCACGTGGTCTGCATCTGAAAAGGTGTTGAGACCTCTATGAAGCAAAGTTCTACTGTGAACACACGTGGGATTGCCTTGAGTCAGAGTCGACTTGATGGCAAATGTTGTTGGGTTTGTTTTTTTATTTCAACTTTGTATTATTGTGTTTATTTGTGTATTACTAGTTTTCCTATTTATCTTATGCTTTATCTTTTTCATTTTTACTTTTTTATAGTTGTTTATTTACAAAGTTTGTATACATTGTTTTTCACACTAGACCTTTCCCATATGCTTCACCCACCCCGCCCTCCACTCACTAAATTGTGCGACTCTATTATTAACCACTCCCCCACCCATCCTCACCCCTCTGCTCTGCTCCACCCCACACTCCTCCCCTTGGACTCTCATACACATTCTACAACAGTGGTTTTATACAATGTTTGTCCTTATGAGACTGAGTTAGTTTACTCAACATGATGCTCTCTGGTCTCTCCCAAGTTAGATAGTAATTTACAAAATCATTGCTTCTGCGTGCTGTGTAGTATTCTATTGTGTAAATGTACCATAATTTCTCAACCCATTCAATTGTGGTTGGGCATTTGGGCTGTTTCCATGTTCCTATGATGGTAAATAACACTGCTATGAACATTGGTGTACAAGTCTCCATTTGTGCCTCAGTTCTCATTTTCTTAGGGTATATTCAAAGTGGAATAGTTGGGTCATGTGGAATTTCTATGTTCAGATTTTTGAGGAAACAGATGATAAATGGTTTTTAACTCTGTTTCCTCATAAGTTCATGATGGATCATATGATTTTGCGATTTCTAACCTATGTGATGGTGCAGCAGAACTGACTCTCCATGAACCCTGACCAGAGTTTATGGGGACATCACTAACTGACTGTGCTGCATTTTCTGCATATGCTATTTCTTTAACTGAATGATTTCTGTGCTGTTCTGGCTGATTTACACTTGTCCATTCATTGAATGTTCACAGGATCCCTATGAAATTGGTACTAATAATATCCTTACTTTACAAATGAGCAGAATTACCGACAAATGAGACAGCTTGTCAAAGGTCACACAGCTGGGATTTGTGATTGAGCCTCAGGACTCAACTCTGCCTGCATTTAGACTAATCAGACCTTCTGCTGTAGAATTGATTGCTGACTCATGGCAACGCTCCATCAGGTTTCCGAAGGTACACATTTTTTTTTTAATTATTTTGTGTGCGTGTACCGTCAAATCAGATCTGACTGGTACAGGAGGATATTGCGCCTCCTTCTCCAGCAGAGCATCTGGTGGATTCGAACCGTGTTCC
>NW_006399973.1:2274345-2277150 GCF_000299155.1 Elephantulus edwardii | reverse complement strand
GTATTCTCTTAGCTACTTCTGCTGAAAAGGGACGCTGTAGGTTTCAGGGTGAAGATCTCTCACTACTCTAAAGGGCCCCTTTGGCAATAGGAAAACACATAGACTATTATGGAGATTGATTTTGGAATTTAGATGTACTGTTATCAGTTGTGCTTAGCCGTACATGTTCCTATCCTTGAAGATGTATCATGGAAGTGTTGCAGCCTAGAAGACACAAATTTAACAAGTTAAAAGGACATGAGTCAAAAATTAAAAAGCAATAATATTCCAAGTAGAGGCTCTAATAGTGGCACAAATCAAGTTACAGAGGGAAGGTAGTTCTTACCATAAAAGGCTTATTGACTAGCACTTTGTCTATTATAGTATAAAGGTTAGGAACCACAAGATGTAGAGGCTCAACTATGTCATTTATTGTTCTTAAGTCCTGGAGCAAATTCCATCTACCACTGAGTTGTTTTACAACTCAAAACTCCACATGCAAGGCAGAGGTGAAGTAAGGAACTGCTTATGAGATTTTCTGTCAATTCCAACAACTAAGAAATAGAAGAGTTGGGACCTCAGAAGGCTTTTAGGACCGAATAGTAGGCTCTTATGTCCAGGAGAAAACGAATATACTTACCAGTAATGTTAATGCTCACCCACAGCTCTTCTGGGAGGATCTAAATCGTTGAAGCATACAAAATTTCTTAAATTCATTTTTGCTTTGTATCATTTTAATTTCTGAAGAGTACTTTTTAACCATCTTCCTGTTTCATTTTCATATGATTTCATTTCATACGTTTAGTTTCTTTTTCAATTTCTCTTGATATTGTTGTGATGGTGGTTAGGTGTTGTCAAGTCAAGTATGACTCATCGTGCCCCTCGGGCACTAAAGGAGATCTGGGAATTTTCCACGAAGGAGGTGCGAACACCAGATGTTTACGTTGACACCAGGCTTAACAAAGTCATTTGGGATAAAGGAATAAGGAATATTTCATACTTCATCCGTGTACGCTTGTCCAGAAAATGTAAGAAGGATGAAGATTCCCCAGACAAGCTGTATACACTGGTTACCTATGTACCTGTCACCACTTTCAAAAAATCTACAAACCTTCAATGTGGATGAAAACTAATAGCTGATTACCAAATCGGCTGTTAATTGCTCTTGTAATGTGCCATCAAGTTGCCTGTGACTCATAGCAACCCTATGTACAACAGCCTTAAACCCTGTTCTATCCTGTGCTAACCTTATAATCTCCAATGCACATACCCCCCATTACCCCAGTCACTGATTCAATCCATCTCATCGAGGGTCTTCCTCTCTTGTGCTATCCATTCAACCTCCCAAGCATGATATCCTTCTCCAAGGACTGGCCAGTCCCTCCTTGCAACATGTTCATAGTATGTCAAATGGAGATTCACAATCCTTGCCTCCGAGGAGCAGCCTGGTCTTACTCTCTCCAGGACAAATCTATTTGTACTCCTGGCAGTCTATGTTATATTCAATACTCTTCTCCAGCACCACAGCTCAAAGGCATCAGTTTGCCTATCTTCCCTAGTCATTAAGCTTTCTGATGCATAGCAAGTAATAAGATCTATATTTGAGATCTATATTTGTTCCCATTCCAAAGAAAGATGACCAGACAGAGTGTGGAAATTATTGAACAATTTCATTAATACCACATGCAAGCAAGATTCTGCTGAAGATTATCCAAAAACTACTGAAACAGCGCATCAACAGAGAACTGCCTGAAGTACAGCCTGGGTTTGGAAGAGGCTGTGTTACTAGGAATATTAAAGTTAATGTTAGATAGATCTTGGCTGAAAGCAGGGAGTATCAGAGCAATGTCTATCTGTGTTTCATTGACTATGCAAAGTCATTGGACTGTGGATCACAAGAAACTGTGATTGTGCTTATGCAAAACCTATACTTGGACCAGGAGTCAGTCGTCAGAACAGAGCAAGGAAACACCGCATGGTTCAAAATTGAGAAGGGTGTACACCAGGGATGTGTCCTATCTCCATACCTTTTCAATCTATATGCAGAACAGACTATCTGGGACGCTGGTATCTATGAGGAGAAATGTGGCATCAGAATTAGAAAAATTCTCATCAACAATCTGGGTTATGCAGATGACATACCCCTGCTTGCTGAAACTGAGGATGTATTGAAGCTCAACATCAGGAAAATAAAGATTCTCACCGCTGGACCAATTGGCAGCATCATGATACATGGTACAAGTATAGGTTTCACATAAAGACAATCAAGTGGTCTGAGATTACCATTTTTCTCAAGGTTAGCCACATTTTTTCCTCTCTCTTTTTGTGATTCACACAGTAAAATGCCTTTTCATAATCAATGAAACACAAACATTCCTCTGGTACTCTTTGCTTTCTGCCAAGATCCATCTGACATTGGTGATAATGTCTCTAGTGCCACAACCTCTTCTAAACCCAGCTTGTATTTCTGGTAGTTCTCTATCAATGTACTGTTCCAGTCATTTCTGGATAATGGAGGTTTACTTAAATATAATAGAAGGGGACCAGAAGAATGGCTAGACGTAGAAGAAAAACAAGACTGGTCAGTAGTGGAAAAAGATCTGAACTGTTTAACAAATAAATACAAGGCAATTTAATACATAATTTTATTTTCATACCATTTTGAAATGTAGAGGGCTTTTTTTAAACAATGGAGTTATGGTCTTAATAGAGGAGCAAATGGGGGGGAGGGGGGAGGGGTTTGTGCGGGGAGAAGGGTGCAACAATGAATGAATGGAATCCCAAAATCTCTGTAGATGTTCATTGAAATGAAAAATAAACAACCTA
>NW_006399973.1:2266876-2271425 GCF_000299155.1 Elephantulus edwardii | reverse complement strand
TTGATACGAGATCCTTGTCTGAGTTGGTATTACCAAATGTTTTTTCCTCAGTCAGTAGATTTTCTTTTCACTCTGTTGGAAAAAAGTTTTTGATGGTCCCATTCATCAATTTTATCCTCTCCAGATTGTGCATTTCTGGCTGTATTTGGCAGTCTCTTTATACCATAGACTAGGCTGTCTAAGCTTGATCCCAGTTTGTCTCTGATGAACTTCACAGTTTTAGGCTGTATTCCCAGGAGTCTGATCCACCTTGAGTTGATAGTAGAGTTATATGTTCATAGCAGCATTATTCACCATGATAAGAACATGAAAACTGCACAAATGCCCAAACACATTGAATGGATTGAGAAACTATGGTACATTCACACAATGGAATATTATGCAACATGCAGGAGAAATGGTTTTGTAAATTACTACCTAACTTGGGAGGGCCTGGAGAGTATTATGCTGAGTGAACTCAGTCTCATAAGGACAAATACTGCATTACTGTAGAACGTGTATAAGGATTCAAAGGGAGGGAGAGGGTGGAAGCAGAAAGATGAGGATGGGAAGAGGGATGGTATTAATCATAGGGCTGCACAATTTGATGGTGAAGGAGGAGTGGGTAAAGGAAATGGGAAAGATTCAGTGTGAAAAACAATGTATATAAACTTTGTAAATAAACTAGTATGAAATAAAAAAATTATTTAAAAAATGAGGATCATGTCCAATCCAATTACAAAGTTTAAAAAGTTGATTGGTGACTAGTTATTTGTTAGGTGTGATCAAGTCAAGTATGACTCATAGCAACCCTACGAACAACAGATCTGAATCCTGTCCCATCCTGTGACATCCTCACAATCTCTGATTCACTTAAGCCCATTGCTGCAGTCACTGTGTCAATCCATCTGGTTGAGGGCCTTTTCCTCTTTCACCATCTTTGCAAGCATAATGTTCTTCTCCAAGAAGTAGCCTGTTCTAGCAACATGCCCAAATAAAGTTTTATCATTTTTGCCTCCAAGAAGCACTCTGGCTGCACCTTATCCAAGATATATTTGTTTGTTCTTTTGGGTATTCTTCTCCAATACCACAAGTCAAAGGTATCAACTCTTCTGTCATCCTTATTCATTGTCCAGCTCTCAGATGCAAAGCAAGTTATTGAAAGATCATGGCCTGAATCAGGTATACCTTAGTCTTCAAATACATATCATTGCTTCTCAGTAATTTGTGGAGGTCCCTGACTGCAGACTTTTCCTGTATAATAAAAGAGTCTCCTGATCTCCTGACTTCTGGTACCAAGTGTATTGATTGTGGATCCAAGTAAGATGAAATCTTACAGTTTCAATCTTTTCTCTGTCTATCTTGATGTTGCCTATTGGTCCTATTGGAAAATTTTTTGCTTTCTTGATGTTGAGGTACAATCCATATTAAAGACTTGTTCTTTGATCTCTTGCAGCAAGTGCTTCAAGTCCTCCTCATTTTCAGCAAGCAAGGTTGTGTCGTCTGTGAAATGTTATTTAGTAACCATTAAGTAAACATAAATACTTCCTTTAGTAAATATTAGTACTTAAGAATAAAATTTTTAAAATTGCTATTTTATTTCACTTTATGTGATTATTTTTAATTTGTCTATTAAGTTACAACACACAAGTATTTATTATTTGAACATAACTACCTAACAGATGTAATTGCTAGATACTACTTTTGGTTTTCTGGTTTCTGTAAGCAAAACTATATCCTTTCTGAGTGAAGGTAATGTTATTTAAAGGCGCATATTACCTCTATACTTTTCACACACAATATTTAGCACTGAGTCAAAGAAATATAACACAATAAAAGTCAATCCATGAGTTAAAACTTAGAAAAAAACGAGAAAGTAGAAACAGACCTATAAGAAAACTTTATAATGGACTTATTTGTGATGAATATAACTTGGCTTCATAATCAATACTCTTGGCTCCAGCAGTCAGGAAGTCAAAAGATGAATTGCACTGCCATCAAGATCCTCTTCAGAATGCTGAAGAGCTACGATGACAGTCTAGAGACTGAAGTACACCTGATCCAGGCCATGGTCTTTGCAATTACTTGCTATGCATTAGAGAGCTGGACAATGACTAAGGATGACAGAAGAAGAATTGGTGTTTTGGTATTTTTGAGTTGTGGTGCTAGAGAAGAGTGTTGAGCATACCATGGGCCACCTAGAGAACAAATAGATGTGTCTTGGAGAGTATGAAACCAAGTTTCTCCTTGGAGGCAAGGATTTGGAAGCTTCATCTCACATGCTTTGGGCATATGGCTGGAAGGAACCAGTCCTTGGAGACGGACATCATGCTTGGAAGGGTGGAGCGACAGCTTAGGAGAGGAAGACCCTGGATGAGATGGATTGACTTAGTTACTGGAGTAATGGGGGTAGGTGTGTCAGAGAAAGATTGGGTCGGGACAGAGTAGGGTTCAGAGCGATAGCGCACAGAGTTGCTATTAGTCACATGTGACTAGATGGTACATAAAAGCAACAATATTAAATAAATGTAAAAACAAAACTAAGAAATTTTCCCATAGAATGGAAATTATTAAAATAAAAATAAGTACATAGAAATTATTTAACTGAGATGAAAACTCAGTGGATGATTCTAACAGCTGAAAACTTATAGTTGAAAGACATATAAGAAGAAAATAGCCAGACTAAAGCTGAGAGAAAAAAGATTGAAAATACAAAAAAGTATATGAGATAATTATGAAATATAGCGGGAAAAAGCTAATAGATATGTAAGGGGGTCTTAAAGGGAGAGGAGAAAAATGAGGTACACATATAATGACACAAAAAGTATTGACAACAATCTGGAAGAAGAGATGCACTGCAAACTGGACTAAGGGAAGGGTGTACGGAAAAGGAAGAAAATGTGCAACAATTAAAGAATAATTTAAAAAATATTAAAACAGCAAAAATAAAAAAACCCCAACAAAACCCAAAACCAACCCAAAAGGCAGAATGGTAGAAGTTGGGGTCAGGGGGAGGTTAATAACTGAGAATTATTAAAAAAATGACAAGACATTAATCCCAAATTACAATAATGATAATGAACTTCAACAGGGTAAGTTCAAGGAAACTGATACCCAAGTACATGATAGTAAAACAGCTAAAAAAACTAAACTCAAAGAAAGACAATCTTCAGATAAGTTGTAAGGAATTTGAAGCTGACTTCGCAAGGGAAGCCAGAAGACAATGGAATGAGATTTTCAGGTCAGAAAGTAATGACCAACTAGGAATTTTGTAGCAAGAAAAATATGTTTCAAAGATAAAAGCAGAAGAAAAACATATTTAACCATATTAGAACCAAAAGTATTTAATACTAGAAGACCTACACAAAAGGAAATTGTAGAGTTGTTCTTCATTCAGAGAAAATGATTTCAAATGGAAGCTCAGAAATATGGGAATAGGTACATTTTTTATTAACTGATAAAAGACTTAAGATATTTGGAAATTAAAAGATATTTAGATTAAAATATGATTATGATAATAGAAAGAGTTTTCTGAGAGTTTATTGGTTTCATAGAACTGCTGTAAAAAGAACCCCACAAACAGGGTTTGTAAGGAGACTGATTTATTTTCTTACACCTCCAAAGGAGCTTAGGGTTCTGTAAGTTGAAAATCACGGTGTTGGTAGAACTATGTTATATCCAAAAGTTAGAGAGGAAGTCTCTGTCGACATCTGATAACCCCAGGCATTCTTTGGTTTTCAGCTGCAATATAACTTCATTGCCACATAATCATCTTCCCTCTTTCTTGATCATTTCTCTTGTCTGGCCTTTCTCCTCTTTCATAGGACATCATTCAGATTGGATTAAGATTTACCTTACTCTGCTATGAAATTGTGTTAAATGATAACATCTTCAAAGATACTATTTCCAAATAAAATCACGCTTACAGGTTCTGGGCTTTAGAAGTTCAACATAATTTTTTTTAAAGATAGAAACAATCTGAAACAGACAGTAAATGAATTTAAAGCATTCAGGTGTTCCTTCATTGGAATGTAGTGGAATATTAAAGATTCTAACTGTATTATTAAAACTATTCTTGTTGTTCATTACCCTCAAATTGATTGTGACTCATTAAGACCTAATGTACAATAAGTGGAACCTTTTGCTTCATCCTGTGAAAATCTCACAATCTCCGCTATACTTCATTCAGCCCATTATTTCAATTATTCTCTATAGAAGAAGACCTCTTTAAGGTCTTTTTTTCCATTGCTAATGCTCTGTTTTCCCAAGCATGATATCCTTTTGCAGGAATTGGTCCTTCCTATTAACTAACATGCTGCGAGTCTTCCAAGACAGGTATAACCTAGATTAGATTTTAGCACAACTCTGTCAAGACTGGATAGAAAAATTTCACTCCCAACTCTATTTGCTCCAAATTAGTGGTTTATAGATAATTTAAACAATATAATGAATATTTCCCCCCTAATTGACGTATTTGGAAGCAGGAGAGGCATCCACTTCCTAAACAACTTGCCTCCAGAAACTATGAACTCTGATAAATGTCAATAGTTGTAAAGGGGATTCAAGCCTT
>NW_006399973.1:2263877-2266606 GCF_000299155.1 Elephantulus edwardii | reverse complement strand
GTGTGATTGATGAGCCATAAAGAAGTTGCTTAACTTCTGGCGTCTCTGAGGTGTGGGAGATCCTGGCCAAACCGTGGCCATCGAATTAGTTTTCCCTGCCCCTTTATCCCTTCCCCAGAAACTTCTGAATAAAAGGGTTTGATCTAAAAAAAAAGGGGGGGGGGAAGTAAGCTGCCTAGAATATCAAAGACTAGAAATCTCACAGATTGTTTCTGTGGCCACAGTGTAATAAAGGTATGAATCAGTAACAAGAAGGTAAATAGAAAATCCCTTTGTTTGGAAATTAAACTATGTCTAAACAAAGTAACACTGTGTACTTGGGATTTAAGGAAGAAAATTACTGTCAGGAAATGAGTGTTTTTAGTTTTCTGGATAATTTGTACTGGTACTCAATTAAAAAAAAACAAACCTTAAATCTTAAAAGAAATAGTAAGAATAAATTGATCGCCTATCTATATGTGTGTTTATATTTCAGAAGGGAGATGAAACTACAACAAACCTCGAAGATAATCTATTGTTGTTGTTGTTGTTTTTATGTGCAGTCGAGTCATTTGTGACTCATAGCGACCCTATGCACAACAGCCCTAAACCCTGCTCTATCCTGTGCCAATCGCACTGCCTCTGACACACCCATCCCAATTACCTCAGTCACTGATTCAACCCACCTCATAGAGGGTCTTCCCCTCCTGCGCTGTCTAGGCATTCTTAATCCTAACGGGGGTGGGGGGGTGTTTTATCTCTTCATGGACACATTTATTCCAAAGGACAAGGATCTGAGATGCTTTCCTTTTCTTCCCAAGGAAAATTTATTTTTACAAGTGGGCAAATGTCTCTTCCTGGATCTGAGGAGATGAGAAAGAAATGTATGTTTAGTTCCTAGATTAATAATTTTGGCATTTTCCTTTCATAGTATGATTCCTTGAACCTGTAGCATGGTATCTGACTCTCATCACATGACTACAGAATTGTTGCTGTGGTTAGGTGCCATTGAGTCAAGTACGACTCACAGACCCTAGAACAGCCAACCTGAAACCCACCCCATCCTGTGCCCTCCTCCTTGTCTCTGAGACACTAAAACCCTTGCTAAAGTCACTGTGCCAATCCATCTTGTTAGAGTGTATGTGTGTCTTCCTTTCCTTCACTAACCCTCCATCTTTCCAAGCATGATGCTTCTTTCCAAGGAGGAGCCTCACCTAGCTACATGTCCAAAGTATGAAAGACCAAGCTACCAGAGAATTGGGGTAAACAGAATTAATTAACCTTATGATACAGGCCATGGCCTTTGCAATCACTTGCTATGCATCAGAGAGCTAGAAGATGACTAGAAATGATAAAAAGAGAATTGATGCCTTTGAACTGTGATGCTGGAGAAGAGTATTGAATATACCATGGACTGCTAGAAGAACAAACAGGTTCGTCTGGGAGAAAGTTAAACCAGGCTTCTCCTTGGAGGCAAGAATTCTGAAGTTTCATCTGATATACTTTGGACATGTTGCAAGGAGGGACTGGTCCTTGGAGAGGGATGTCATGCTTGGGAGGGTAGAGGACAGCACAAGAGAGGAGGACCCTTAATGAGATGGGTTGATTCAGTGACTGGGGTAATGGGAGTAGGTGTGTCAGAGATGATTAGTTCGCACAGAATAGAGCAGAGTTTAGGTATTTTGTACATAGGGTTGGTATGAGTAGCTGGCAACTTGATGGCACATAGCAACAACATAATCTTTGGAGAAATGATTGTTTTTCCTCAGAAACCTTATTAGTAATAACACAAAATAACTTAGATATTAAAAAATGATCAATAGTCTTTTGTACAAATAAGAAGCGACAATACCAATTAGATTATATTTTGGACTGGATAGTAATAAAAATATAAATCCAAATTTGTGAAATTCAGGTAAAGCCATATGTAAAAGGAAACTTGTGATGGTAATTCATGAATATAAGTAATCTAAGTATTCATCTCAAGGTTAGAAAAAGAATTACTAAATGTAAAAAGTAAAGTAAAAGAAAGAAAGATACTATTAGAATTAATAAAACAGAAAACAAGCTCACAATAAAAAAGGATTACAAAATTCAAGGTTGTTTATTTCAAAACTATAAAAGTTAACAAGACAAATAAGAAAGAGTAAAACACAGTTATTATTGCAGCTGTTGTTGTGTGTCATTGAGTTGGTTCTCACTCAGAGTGACTCTGTGTACAACAGAATGACACGCTGCCTTTTCTTGAGGTGTCTTTACAATTGCCGACGTTCTGGAGTTTGCTGTTGGAGTCACTATGTCAATAGCTCTCGTTGAGGGGTTTTACTGTCCTTCTACTTTACCAAGCATGATACTCCTCTCTAAGAGACTGTTCTTTCTTTTATTCATATTTTTCTTATTAATTTTAATGAAAGTTTACAGAGACTTAGGATTTCCAGTCATTCATTGTTGCACTTTTCTCCCTCCCCACCCCCCCAATTCACTCTTCGCCTTGAAAAGAAAGAAAAACTCTTTCATGTTATGCAATCCCTCCCCCCAAGTCCACTCCACTGTGTAGCCTTCACTCTGGACTTCTGTAATGACAATGACATATGTTCCTTTTAAGAAGATCTGTCCCTCATCTGTTTCAAAGCAATAGACATCATTCCTCCCCTGCTTTTATGTCTTCCCTCAACCCCAATGTCAGTCCCATTTTACAACAGTGGCACTATGTAATATTTGCCCTTTTGTGATCGAGATATTTCACTCAG
>NW_006399973.1:2231089-2263223 GCF_000299155.1 Elephantulus edwardii | reverse complement strand
ATTCTAGATATAAATCCCTTGTCTGATATGTCATTACCAACTATTTTCCCCCCAGTCTGTGGCTTCCCTTTTTACCCTGTTGGAGAAGTTTTTGGATCTGCATAGGGATTTGATTCTTAGAAGGTCCCATTCATCTATTTTATCCTCTCCTGGTTGTAGATGGGACCGTTCTTTCTTAAAGAGATGTCCAACATATGAAGTCTCACTATCCCCACTCCTATGAGGCATTCTGGCTGTACATCTTCCAGGACAGATTTCTAGCCAATGGCTAAAGAGAACAGAAGAAGAATCCATGCTTTGTGTTCTGGTGATTGAGGAGAGTATTGAACATACCATGGACTGCCAAAAGAACAGATGTATCCTGGAGAGGCAAAGATTTTGAAGTTCCTTCTCACATAGATTGGGCATGTTGCGAGAACAAACCAGTCTTTGGAGAAGGACATCATACATGGAAGGGTGACGGAACAGTGCAATAAAAGAAGACTCTGGAGGAGATGAATTGACACAGTATCTAAAGTAATGGGGCTAGGTGTGTTGGAAACAGTGAAATTGGCTCATGATAGAACAGGATTCAGAGCTATTGTGCATAGAGTCACTATTATTCACAGGTTATGAATCACAGGCAATTTGATGACATATAACAACAGTAACATAGTATATTCAGTATTCTTTACCAACACCATAATTCAAAGGTATCAGTTTTTCTTCTAATTTCTACATGCTTATGAATTGATTCGGAAGGTTATGTCTTGGATTTGTTGCACCTTAGTCTTCAAAGTGGTATCTTTGCACTTCAACACTTTAAAGAAGTCTATTGCAGAAGATTTGCCAGCATAGAAATTTATTATCACAAATATTTAAACATTTATTATATAATTGAAAATCATATTGATTTTTCATACATTCTCAGATTTTTTGTATGTTTTGTAACTTTAATTCCATTGATCAATGTGGTTAAGTTTTAAAGCTTTTCTGAAAGAATTGGGGGGAAAAAGGCTCCAGGATTTGACAGCATACCAATTGACATATTTCAACAAACAGATGCTGCCTTGCATATGCTCACCAAAGTTGTGCCAAGAAATCTGGAGGACAACCACCTGGCCAACTGTCTGGAAGAGATCTATATTTGTTCCCATTCCAAAGAAAGGTGACCCCAAACAGTGTGGAAATTATCCAACAATATCATTAATATCACACGCAAGCAAGATTCTGCTGAAGATTATCCCAAAACTACTGGACCATCAACAAAGAACTACCACAAATACAGGCTGGAGTTAGAAGAGGTCGTAGCACTAGTGATATTATAGGTAATGTTAGATGGATCTTGGCTGAAAGCAGAGAGTACTGGAGGAATATGTCTGTGTTTCATTGACTATGCAAAGACATTTGACTGTGTGTATCACAACAAACTACTGCTAACTCTGAGAAGAACGGGAATCTTAGAACACTTGATTGTGCTTATGCAAAATCTACACTTGGACCAGGAGGCAGTCGTCTCACAGAGCAAGGAAACACTGCATGATTCTAAATTGGGAAGAGTATACACCAGGGATGTGTCTTATCTCCATACCTTTACAATCTATATGCAGGACAGATCATCCAAGAGGCTAGGCTCTATGAGTAGAAATGTGGTATCAGGCTTGAAGGAAGACTCATCAACAATCTGCATTATGAAGATGGCACAATCCTGCTTGCTGAAACTGAGGAAGACCTGAGCGCTTGCTAAAGAAGGTCAAAGACTGAGCCTTCAATATGGATTGAAGCTCAGCATCAAGAAAACAAAGATTCTCACCCCTGGGCCAATTGGCAGCATCATGAAAGATGGTGAAGAGATTTAGATTGTTAACAGCTTTAGTTTGCTTGTCTCCATAATCAGCACTCTTGGTACCAGCAGCCAAGAAATGAAAAGACAAATTGCATTGGGAAAGTCTGCTGTCAGAGACCTCTCCAGAGTACTGAAGATGAATGTTGTCATTCTGGAGACTAAGGTGCACCTGATGCAGGCCATAGTCTTTGCAATTACTTGCTATCTGTCAGAAAGCTGGACAATGATTAGAGAGAATAGAAGGAGAATCAATGCCTTTGAGTTGTGGTGCTGGAGAAAAGTATTGAATATACCATGGACTGCTAGAAGAACAAACAGGTTTGTTCTAGAGAGGGTGAAGCCAGGCTGCTCCTTGGAGGCAAGGATTCCGAAGCTTTATCTGACATACTTTGGACATGTTGCAAGGAAGAACCAGTCCTTGGAGAGGGACATCATGCTTGGAAGGGTGGAGGGACAGCACAAGAGAGGAAGACTCTCAACGAGATGGATTCATTCTGTGACTGGGATAATGGGAGTTGGTGTGTCAGAGGTGATAAGGTTGGCACAGGATAGAGCAGGATTTAGGGATGTTGTACACTAGGGATGCTGTATATGAGTCGGAGGCAACTCAATGGCACATAACAACAATAATCAATCCCTGAAAAAAAGAAATATTTGCTTATAAAATAAAAAAATGAGATTAAATTAACAAATTCTAGAAAAGCATAAGCTGCCTAAAATTGAGAAAGAAGAAATAGAAAACCTTGTATTCTGTAAAAATGTAAATTTATTAAAAGACATAAGAATTATTATTTGCTTATGAATGGTGCAAAATTAGACAGTAGCTGGAGGCAGCCCCTGCATTACATCTTTGGGCCCATGGTACATTTCCCCCAGAATTAAAAACCCTAATTTCTATGGGACATATTTCTAATCTTCCAAGAGACATGTAGCAAATTTTTAAGCTCGGAAAAAGCCTTGGCTTTACTTTCTCCCATTCTCAGGCGTACCCATGCTCCTTTCCCCCCTCTTCATATGGATAACTCTTACTTTTCCTCCAAGTGCCAGGCTGGATGTCCTTTCCTAACAGATAATCTTTCTGTCTGCCATTACCCTACTTAAATCTGATTAAACTACCCTTATAATCCTGTGTAGGTCTTTGGAGTCCTTGTTACATGTTGTCCTTGCATATTTTTCTGTGGGTCTCTCACTCTTGAAGAGATGTTGAAAGTATGTGAGATGAATCCTCATGTCTATAGAATATTCTGACTGTACAACTTCCAACACAGATTTGTATATTCTTCTAGTAGGCCATGGTATCTTCAGGGTTTTAGTTGTTTTGGGTTTTCCCCCCCAATATTATAATTCAAATATGGCCTAGTGGCAAGAGGGCACTGCAATCTCGACGGCACATGGGTCGAGGCCACCAGCTGCTCCACAGGAGAAGGATGGACGATCTCCTAAGTGATCAACTGCCTCTGAAAATCTGCTGGAGGGTCACCTATGGGTCAATTCCCATTCTGTGGTAAACAATGATTATAATTCAAAGGTATCAATTCTCCTTTGGTCTTCCTTATTCATGATCTAACTTCCATAAGTAAGGAAGATCTGTAAAAGACCACTTGAAATTTAGTAGCTTAAGACAAGGCTAAACATGTATTAACTCTCATGGTCAGTTTGTTGCATTGTGGCGATGTACATGTTGCTCTGAGACTGGAAGCTATGCCAACAGCATTTCAAATACTTTCAGTAAGGCACCAGTATTTAAAATACTTTGATGGCCTACAACCAGGAAAAGATAAAATAGATGAATGGGATCTTCTTTATTTTCTTAATTAAATTTTGTTAATTTTAATGAACATTTACAGAGATTTTGGGTTTCCAGTCATTCATTGTTGCACTATTTTCTCTACCCTCCTCCCCAGTTTGTTCCTCTTTTTTTTCCCCCCTTGAAAGTCTGTTTTAATTGTCCTATTGCCACAGTGCTTGTCAAAGCCAGTTCTGATTAATTTCCTTTGTCAGTGTTTCCTTTGACATTCCCTATCACTCCTCCCTGAGAGAGACTTCACCCTGATTCATAAGGAAAAGGGGACGGCATATATTCTTAGCTACTTCCTGCTGAAAAGGGACACTGTAGGTTTCAGGGTGAAGATCTTCTCTCACTACTCTAAAGGGCCCCTTTGGCAGTAGGAAACACATAGACTATTGTGGAGATTGATTTTGGAATTTAGATGCACTGTTATCAATTGTGCTTAGCCGTATATGTTCATATCCTTGAAGATGTATCATGGAAGTGTTGCAGCCTAGAAGACACAAATTTAACAAGTTAAAAGTACATGAGTCAAAAATTAAAAGCAATAATATTCCAAGTAGAGGTCCTAACAGTGGTACAAATCAAGTTACAGAGGGAAGGCCTATTGACTAGCACTTTATATATATTTATATATCTATCTCTATCTCTATGTCTCTATGTATCTATATATCTATATATCACTATTATAGTATAAAGGTTAGGAACCACAAGATGTAGAGAGGCTCAACTATGTAATTTATTGATCTTAAGTCCTGGACCAAATTCCATCTACCACTGGGTTGTTTTACAGCTCAGAAGTCCACATGCAAGGCAGAGGTGAAGTAAGGAACTGCTTATGAGGTTTTCTGTCAATTCCAACAACTAAGAAATAGTGAGAAGAATTGGGACCTCAGAAGGTTTTTAGGACCAAATAGTAGGCTCTTGTGTCCAGGAGAAAACGAATATACTTACCAGTAATGTTAATGCTCACCCACAGCTCTTCTGGGAGGATCTAAATCGTTGAAGTGTCCTTTGTTTCCAGCTGGGAGCTGGGGCCTGTCAGTCCTGTCAGCCACAAGGACCTGATGTGGGCCACCCTTGGCCATGTGTCCTTCAGATCCACACTTAAAGCAAGTGAGTGGGAGCTTCCTCTCTACTCCCTTGCCTATCTGTGGCTCTCGTCTGTGACACTGTCTACTGAAGTGGCCCAGCTTTCCACAGTGGAAGCAGTTCTGACCTCCTTTATTACCTTTGGGTGGCACTGTTTATGAGTAAGACTTCCTTTTCCTGACACAGGCCCTAAACTGGCAGCAATAGCTGCCCCAATAATTTTGGCCATTCTTTGGTCTTTTCTCTTCCCTTTAGATCCCAGTTGTTAAAAGAGGGAAAAATTGAAACAAATATATAACAAATAATTTTGAACAATATAATCTTTTAAGCTTAAGGTTAGAAATATTAACAATATGATCCTTTCCAATCCAGAGATACATGTTCCAATGTAGTTCCTATTTTCCATAAATGGTTTTGGTAAGAAGAATATTGTAAATGTGGACACAGTTCCACTATTCCTCCTCCATGCCATGATATAGTGTTATTAGCATGAGAAGTTATAAATCCATTGCCATCCTTACTCTAACTTAAATTTTTTAATATTGTATCCTTATTTTATATATTTTTTGTATATTTTATATTGTATTGAGTACATAGTTCACTATCTTCTACTTAGCATTTTAAATCAAATGCCAGAGTTTCCTGTGTTTGCAAGGCACTTTGGGGCAGACAACCACCATCTGGTTTTCAGTTTCCTTTTTAATCTTAAACTGACGGGTGGTTCCTTTGCTTGCTTAAGAGCATGGAATGACTTAAATTGACTGTCATCTCATTTTATATCATATTCTTTGGTTTATTTGGGATTTTTGTTGATTTTGTTTTGGTTTGTTTCACAGCCAACTTTTCCTCATTCATTTTTTTAAGGAGAAATAGTCTATAATATATTTAATAAGTTTTTTACATTATCATGATATTTTATTTGTTTGCTTACAGTTTATTTACATTGTGTTTCACATTGTTCTTCATTCACATAGTGGTTCATACAATCATTCTCATGCATTTTGTTTTTTTAAATTAATTTTAATGAATATTTACAGAGATTTTGGATTTCCGTTCATTCATTGTCAAATGGATCCTGGCTGAAAGTGGAGAATACCAGAAGAACGTCTATTTATGTTTGATTATGTGAATCATAACAAATTATGGCTAACATTAGAAGAATGGCAATCCCAGAACATTTAATAGGACTCATGAGATATCCATACCTAGACCAAGAAGCTATTGTTAGAAAGAAGCAAGGGAACACTGCAAAGTTTAAAATCTGGAAAGCTGTGGGTTAGGTATGTATTCTCTTTCCATACAGATTGAATCTGTATGCTGAGCAAATAATTCATGGTGTATATGAAGAGGGCTATGGCATCAGGATCAGATGAAGACTCATCAACAACTTGCACTAAGCAGATGACACAACCTTATTTATTGAAAATCTAGAGGATTTGAAACACTTTCTGCAGAAGATAACGGATTATAGCCTTCAACATAGATTTCATCTCAACCTCAAGAAAACAAAGATTCTCAACATTGGACAAATAGGCAACAACATTATAGAGGAAGACAAGATTGAAGTTGCCAGTGATTTCATCTTACTTGGATCAACAATCAACATCTTTGTCACCAGCAGTCAGGAGATCAGTAGACATATTGCATTGGAAATCCACTGTCAATGACCTATCCAAAACATTGAAGAGAAATGATGACAGTTTGTAGACTACTGAGGTGCGTCTGATTCAGGCCATGGTCTTTTTCATCACTTGCTATGCATCTGAGAGCTTGACAATGAATAAGGATAACAGAAGTAGCATTGATTACTTGAGCTGTGGGGTCGAAGAAGAGTACTGAATGCATGGACTACCAAAGAGTACACGTACTGCCAAAAGAACAAACAGAAAACGTGTAGCCAGAATGCTTCTCGGGTGCAAAAATGGTGAAGCTATGTCTCTCATACTTTGGGCATGTTGTCAGGAGTGGCTGGTTCTTGGAAAAGGACAACATACTTGTAAAGATAGAGGGTTGACCAAAGAAAGAAAGATCCTAAAGGAGATGGATTGACATAATAGCTACAGCAATGGACTCGACTATATCAGAATTAATGAAGATGGCACAGGACGGGACAGGGTTCACTTCTGTTGTTCATAGGGTCACCCTGAGTAGTACTCAGGTCTGTTGTTCATACGGTCACTCTGAGTAGTACTCAACTTGATGGCACCTGCTGACAATAACAACAACAGACTTGTGCAGCCTAAATTGATAAAACATGCACTTAAGAAGTCTTAGTAACAATTGATGACTGGAATACAGAAGTTGGAAACAAAGAAGAAAGATTAGAGGTTGGAAAATATGGGCTCAGTGATAGACATGGGGATGGAGATGACGTGATAGAATTTTTTATGACTAAAAACTTATTCATTGCAAACTTTTTAAAAAAGAAAAGGGGGAAAAAAGAAGCCCATGTAAATAGCATTTATACATATGAACCTTGCTGAACCGTCTATAAGAGTCAAATCACTAAATATGTGGAGACAATTGTATCTTCAAGTCAACTCATAATGACCCTATGAACAAACAGATTTGAGCTTTGCCCTGTCCGGTGCCTTCCTCACAAGTTCTGCCAGGCTTGAGCCTATTGTTACATTCACCCTATCAAACCATCTTGTTGAAGGTCTTCTTATTTTCTGACTTTCTACCTTTCCCAGTGTGATGTCTTTTTCAAGGACTGGCCTTTCTAATAACAGGCCCAAAGTATGTGACCATAGAAAATCGACCAGAGAGACAATAGAGAAACCCAGAATCCTCAATCAGAATAAAAAAGGCCAGGGGTGGACAGTAGAACAGGCTATAAATTAATCAGATGCAAGTTCAAGTTGAAGCTGACAGTATGGAATGAATGGATGATCAGACACTGTATGTATTGTAATTAACATTGTTGTTGTTGTTGTTATGTGCCATTGAGTCGCCTAAGACTCATAGCAACCCTATGTGCAACAGCCCTAAAACCTGTTCTATCCTGTGCCAAATTTATTGTCTCAGACACACCTCTCCCCATCACCCCAGTCACTGAATCAATCCATCTCATTGAGGGTCTTCCTCTCTTGTGCTGTCCCTCCACCCTCCCAAGCATGACGTCCCCCTCCAAGGACAGGTCCCTCCTTGCAACATGTCCAAAGAGTGTCAGACAAAGCTTCAGAATCCTTTCTTCCAAGGAGCAGTCCGGTTTCACCCTCTCCAGGACAAACCTGTTTGTTCTTCTAGCAGTTCACGAGATAGTCAATACTCTTCTCCAGCACCAAAGTTCAAAGGCATTAATTCTCCTTCTGTCTTCCTTAGTCGTTGTTCAGCTTTCTGATGCATAGCAAGTAATTGTGAAGACTATGGCCTAGATCAGGTGCACCTTAGTCTCCAGACTTACATCATTGCACTTAAGTACTTTGGAGCTATCTCTGACAGCAGACTTTCCTAGTGCAATTTTCTTTTAATTTTCTGGCTGCTGGTACCAAGAGTGTTGATTATGGAACCAAGCAACTAAAGCTGTTAACAATCTCAATCTCTTCAACATCTAGCATGCTGCTGCCAATCCAGCAATCCAGTGGTAAGAATTGTTGTTTTCTTGATGTTGAGTTTCAATCATTAGGACACAAAATGGATGATTTATGGGAAAAATAATACACTTTGTAAACTTTTACTCAAATTACAACAAAATTTAAACCAAGAAAAGTCAACCTTTTACCAGAATTTGATCTCTATAAGAGTATCATGCCTATGGATATTTACTCACTATTTCCTCTTGTGGGGCCTGGAGCAAAGGAAGTGGAAATTTACTGAGAGGGTATTTAAGAAGCTGGCACCTCAGTTTGGAGCCCTAGTAGCCTAGTGGTTAGAGAGTTGCACTGCTGACTTAAAGGTGGCATCTCTTTGATGCTTTGAATCCACCAATGGCTTTGAGGGAGAAAGATGGTCAATCTCCTCCTATGCTATTTGTTGTTGTTGGTTGCCGTCAAGTCAAGCACGACCCTATGAACAAAAAGGCCTGAAGCCTTTCTATAACTGCATTTATCAAAGTTCATAGCGTTTCCAGAGGCATCCTTTGAAAAATCCACTAGAGGATCAGCTGTGGTTTTGTTTTGATTCAATGACAATGAGAATGGAACAAAATGAAACGGTGGCCTAGTCCGTAGGGAGCTGTGCTACTACTCCAGAGGGCGTGCCTCTCTCATGATTCAAATTCACTAGTGCTCCAGAGGAGAAAGATGACCGATCTCCTCCTGTGTCATTTACAGCCTCGGAACACACTCTCAAGGACCAGCTAGGAGTTGCTACTGACTGGACAGCAATGAGTTCAAGGTTTTGTTGGTTTTTTACCCCTTTCAGTCTTGAAAAACTAGAAAACTTCCAGGGAATGTTGTTCCATTTGCTGGGATGTATAAATCTCTTGTAATAAAAGATTAATAGGCCCCCCCACCCCCACCCCGAGACACAGGCATATTTGACCAGAATGTGAGATTTATTTATTCTCCGGGAACATGGTGAGAATGTGATAGAGACCAATATTATGAAAATTTAGAGGTGGAAAGATCCCAGAGACCACTTGGTTCAATACTCACGTTTCAAATAAAGAGTGTAGCTGCCTCAACCCATACAGTCAATTCCCTGAGTTCCGAGAAGGCTTGCGTCTGCTGAAAACACACTTCTGTCAGCTCTGATGCCTAATTAATCCCAAATTATCTTTCTGACTCTTCAAATTCTGGTAGCCTCTGGCTTGTCTGCCTTTCTTATGTACATATTGTTTTTTGGGGATGAGGGTGGAAATAAGACTTGCGTGATGGTTGAAAGGAAAGATTAACTAGTCGTCAGCAGGATGTCTTGTTTTCTGCAAGACAGCTACAGGCACTACAAAAGTCAACAGTTGCATAAGAGAAATGAAGCTCTCTGACACTCCTGCCAAAGAGCCCTTCAGCTTTAAGGAGATATTTCCACTTCTTGGTGCCCAGGGGGAGTGTTAATGGATATGTGTGTCAGTGCTGTTGAACTTTGGCAAGGAAGTCTGCGTTTCTCATGCAAAAAAGCAGATTCAGTGTCAGCCAAGAGACTGCAAATCTGTAAAGTCAGAATTGCTGTAGCATGCAGGGTCAGCCGGACTGAGCGACACGCGTCTGCAGGGCAGACAGTTAGATGTTGGGTCAGGGCAAGCTCGCAGCCTGGCCAGGAGAATTCACGTCTTGTTAGAGTTAGAGAGCAGAGTTGCTTGGGGATACATCTGCTCTGTGTAAGAGAGACAAGCGGACAGGGCTGGCTTCACGGGTGTGTGCCCTGTACAGTCACATGGGTTCCCACAATTAGAAGGCCCTTCATTCAGCCTGTGTTAGTGCTCTGCTGATGCCGTCGTGATGTATTTAATCACTGAGTACTCAAAATCATATTCCATATACTATATGGTGTGGTTTTTTTTTGTTTGTGTTTTTTTTTTTAGTTAAAACTCTTGTTTAGAGTCAACAGACAGATTTGGCAGCAGGAGTGGCATCCGCTTGTGGAAAAACATGCCTCTGGAAACTCTATGAACTTTGAGAAACAACGACAGTTATATAAAGGCTTCAGGTCTTTTGTTCATAGGTTCGCTATGAGTTGTGCTCGACTCAACGGCGATCAACAACTCAAATTCAAAACTCATTGCCTTCCAGTTAGAACCAACTCATAGCTGACCCTGTAGTGGCTGTTCAGAGGAAAGGGACATCATGCTTGGAAAGGTGAAAGGACAGTGAAAGAGAAGAAACCCTCAATCAGATGGGTTGACCCAGCAGCTACAGCAATGTCCTTGACTGTGTCAGCATTGTATGCATCAAACACATTTTATCATCAGCTAGAGGACATGAGCCTCTGGTGGCTTAGTGGTAAGAAGCTGCACTGCAATCCTGCAGTTCGAGGCCACCAGCTGCTCCGCAGGAGGATAGACAATTTCCTCCCGTGCAATTAACTGTCTCTGAAAACCCACTGGAGCTATGGGTTGGATCCCACTCTACGGTATACAACAACATTCCATTGTATGGATAGAACCCATCTTACCTGTTTGTCAGTGAATGGACATTTGACTTGTTTCTCCTTTTTTAGTATTATGAATACTGTCTCTATGAAACTCATGCATAAGTGTTTATGTGGATGTATATTTATGTCATTTATAGGAGCCAAATGTAGTCCCTGGAGAACCTCTACTGATGACACTAAGTAAACAATATGCTTGGGCTCATTGTGTCATCTGTCAAACAGGGTGTGTGTGTGTGTGTGTGTGTGTGCGTGTGTGTGTGAAAGAGAGAAAGATAAAAAGAGAGCGAGTGAGCACAAGCATAAGAGAGATAAAACACTAGAAAGAAAAACAGAGAGAGAAAGAGACAGAGTGCAATGAGGGTGAGGGGCAGGGATTCTAACCAGCTAACAGTCTGAAACACTGACAACTAGAGATTTTTGGAGGAGAACAATTTCAGGTAAAGAACCTCTTCCTTTCTCTTTGATTCTCTATTGAGCTGGCAAATGATACAGGTGAGAAGGGTTTAAGGTAATTTGAGCTCAGGCCTCACACTGGCACGCTTTGAATAAGTGAACATGGATTCCTGCCAGTCCGGAGTCAGCCAGCAGGCACCGCCTTCCTCCTCCCCCCGTGGCCCCGCTCCAACCGGATCCTGGCCTGGCTCCTGCATCTACTATGTGGGACCAACTGTCAGACCTGACCTGGAATCCCAGGAGAGGTAGCATTCCACTTTCCACCCTCCTCTGTGTGTTTCAGAATGGTGTATACCTCTGGCTTCTTTTGGAATAATAATATTTAGTACAAATTATTCAGATTTTTCAAATGCAGTTTGACAGAATGTAAAGAGCATAAACTTTGAGAGGAGACTTGATTAAAATCTTGGGTTGGACATTTACTAGGTATATGACTTGTGTGCCATCGAGTTGGAAGGAACTCATAGCTGACCCTCCAGCAAGTTTTCAGAGGCAGTAAATTATGTGGGAGATTATCCATCTTTCTCCTGTGGAGCAGCTGGTGGATTTGAACCACAACTTGATGGAATCTAACAATAAGCCTTTGGGATTGCAGTCCAGTTCTCACCACTAGGTCACCAGAGCTAAGTCATAGTTGTATGTAGTAAGATCGAATAGTCTCTTCAGGTCTCATCCTCTCTACCTTCATTTGTGAGATTGTGCAGATAATAAGATAATGAACATTGAATGTCCACGTAATAGTCAATACTGTTGTTAACAGTCAATACTGTTGTTAAAAGTCAATACAGTTCTCTGAGAAAGTTATCATTTCCTACTCGTCTCTGGTGGCCTAGTGACAAGGAGTTGCACTGTCAACCCAGAGACAAACGGTTTGAATCCACCAGCTCCTCTATGGGAGAAAGATGGCCAGTCCCCTCCCATGTGATTTCCTGCCTCTGAAGACCCACCGAGGGCCTAATTGATGACACATAACAACCACCACCACCACCATAAAAAGGAATTTAATATTCTTTATCTTATGTTCTCCTCAATCCTCCTTTAGGCTTTTGGGTAGAAGATGAAGATCCAGGTTTATTCGGCTTTCCAGTTGACATGCATTATTTTAAAAAATTATTCTTCCCCATAACCTTGTGCATTTCCAAGGGAATGGGAAGAAGAAACCATCCAAGCATTTTACAAATATTTATTCACCAAACTAGTACATATTAATCCATCTTGTAGGTCTATTTCTCTGTTTGATATAGAGGAAGGAAAGAATTTGAAGGGTGTATAAAATATAGACACTTTCCCACAAATAAACCTAAGACTGAAAGAGGAAAAGCAAACAAACAACAAACCAAAAGGAAGAAATCCTGTCTCCAGATTCCTAGCTGTGATTTTTAGCTGTGGTGTTGCTGCTGTTTCACTGTGTAGACCTAGGAAAGTCACTCAGCCTTTGACTCACCCTTCCTTTAACTGGTAAAATAAGGTGCTTGAATTAAGTGTTTTTAAAGACCTCTATGCAATCATAACATTCAAGGCTTCCATGAAAATGAAATGCTAGGTAATAATATTCTAAAAGAATCCTCACCCCAACTCTCAAAACCACAGTCATCTTCATTCTTTAATGGGCAGAGGCATACACAGCCTGATATCTGAGACAAGTTATTCTGACTGGCTTTCCTGCTTTTATATCTTCATCATTTAGCACCTGCTTTTGACTTACACTGATGGCTTTCTCTCTGTGGTCAGAACCAGCAGAAGTGCTTTAATCTCTGGACCTGGGCTCATAGTTAGACAAGCTCAGAGAAAATAAAAAATACCCCCACCCTTCTTATTGAGAACTCTGTCATTGTGCTTTTAATTTTTATTAAGGTAATATTAGAACATTATCAAAGGAAGGACAGTATAATGCATATTTCTGTATTCACACTGAACTCCAATAGTTAGCTTTCTCCCACTTTGTTTCATCTATCCTTCTCCTCCAACATACTTTGTTATTATTATTATTTTGCTAGGTATTTTAAAGCAAATCTCAGACATTTCATTATTTCACTTGTAAGTAATTCCACATGGGTCCTAACAGAGATATATAGCTGCACATCCCTTTATCATAACAGATTTAACATCTTACCTACTATCTAGGGAGCTTTGGTGTCCTGGTGGTAAGGAGCTGCACTGCTAACACAAAGGTAGATATTCTGTGGGAGCAAGTTGAACAATCTCATGTGCAATTAACAGCCTCTGAGAGCCTACTGGAGGGTCAGCTACAAATCTGTTCCCATTCTACAGCACATAGCATATATCTTCTAAGCAACTGGCATAACTGGTAGGGAGTTCCACTGTTAACACAAAGGCAGCACCTCTCCCATGCTTTTAATCCATGAGAAACTTTGTGGGAGAAGGATGGACAATTTTCTCCTGTGTGATTTACAGCCTCCAAAAATCTGCTGGAGGGTCAGCTATGAGTCAGTTTCAACATAAGAGCAATGAAATATATCTTCTCGGAGCCTCCACTCTGGGAGTTTGGCTGCTTGCTGGCATCTTGATAGCAGTCCTGAAGGGAAATTTTTGGGGTTGTGTTTGATGTGTATTACTTCTTTTTCCCCCGCAAGTGTGAGTGTCCTTGAGCCTTTGCCTAGTGTGGAGATCTGCTCAAATGTGTGGGTTTAAAATCCCACAGAGCCTCAGGCCAAATTTATTAATTTTCAAATGAATATTCCTTAAATGATACAGCAATCTTTTATCTATTTGCTGAACTGAACAACTTGATGTTGCTGTGATGCTGCACATTGTGCCATAGTCTTGTCAAATACCATAATGGTTATCCATTATATACAATGTTTGGATGAGCTTCCAGATTGATTTATTCTGGGAAGCAGGGGTGGCAACCACTTCCATAACTAGATGCCTCTGGAAACTCTACAAACTCTCTAAACTCTACAAACTCTCTAAATGTACAGAAATTATGTTAGTTATAGAACAGAGTTCTGTACAGAAATGATGTTAGTTATAGAACAGAGTTCAGGACTTTTGTGCAAAACTTACTTTCAGTACTATTCAACTTGACGACACTTAACCACCGCTAAATGAAACTAGTGCTGTTTATATTTGGAGGAACACTCTTCCACTTTTTACACCACTCTTTGTCAATGTGCAGTATGAAGTAACCTGGGTTAGCTGCAGTGCTGAACCTTGTACCATCGGGGTTTCAAATGCCAGAATGATTTTCCAATGTGGACAGTGTTTGGTGGAGTTCCCAGTTGTAAAACAGGTTTGGTGGTGCAACCACTGTGGTAGGCGGTATGGCGCTTTCTCAAAGAGTTGCAAATAGAAATACCATTTGACCCAGCAATTCCACTACTGGGAATATACCCCAAAGAGACCATAACTGACATCCAAGCAGATATATGCACACCCATGTTTATTGCTGCTTTGTTTACAATAGTAAGGAGTTGGGAACACCCTAAGTGCCCATCAACAAATGAATGGATAGAGAAGCTGTGGTATATTCACACAATGGACTACTATTCTGCATTGAAAAACAAGGAACTCATGCAATATTATTCAAAATAATAGAAATATTATGTCATGAGGTGACACTGGAGGACATTATGCTGACTGAAGTATCTCAGTCACAAAGGACAAATACTGTATAGTTCCACTGTTGTAAAACAGGACTGACCTTGGAGTTGGAGGGAGATTGAGAAAGATGGGTTCAATAATGTATACTGCATTGAAACAGATGAGGGAGAGAACTGTTTAAGAGGGATATGTTATTAGGCAGTTTTGTCATGACAGGAGTCCAGAGTGAAGGCTGCATAGTGGAGTGTACCTGTAAAACAATGAAAGAATTTTTCTTTTACTTTTCTAAGAAGGTAGTGTATTAGGAGGGAGAGTTGGGAGGGGAAGGGAGAAAAGTGCAACAATGAGTGAATGGAAATCCAAAGTCTCTGTCAATTTTCATTGAAATTAATAATAAATTTTTAAAAAATAATCAACCTAAAAAAACCCAAAAAAAACCAAACCTGTTTGGAAGCAGGAGTGGCTTCCACTTCTTAAACCTCATGCCCCTGGCAACTATGAACTTGGAGAAATGATGATAATTATGGAAAGGCATTAATTAGGTCTTTTGTTCATAGAGTCACTAGGAGTTGCGCTCGACTTGACAGCAATCAACTACAGCAACAAGAGCCCAATTATTAATTTATTCCTGTAACTAACATTTATAATATCTTTAGTAGATGGCCAAGTCTTCTAGGAGTTCATATTGCTTTTGTTAGGTGCTTTTGAGTCTGACTCATGTTGTTATTGTTGTTGCCATGTACCATTGAGTCAGAACTGACCCATAGCTGACCTGTCAGAGGGTTTTCAGAGGCAGTAAATTGCACGAGAGGTCACTGTTCATCTTTCTGTCATAGAGCAGCTGGTGGATTCGAACCACATGCCTCAGGATGGCAATGCAGCCTCATAGCAACCCTATAAATAACAGATCTATACCTTTCCCTGTCCTGGGTCATCATCACAATCTGCTCCATGTGCAAGCATATTGTTATAGTCATGATGTCAGTTCATCTTGTTGGGAATCTTCCCCTCTTTTATTGACTCTCAAAGCATGATGTGTTTTTCCAAGGCCTGAGTGCTCCTGGTAACATGCCCAAAGTGTGTGAGATAAAATTCCACCATTCAGTGTCCTGGATGTGTATTTGTGGAAGGGATACCACAAATTAAGAAGCATCCTGGAGTTCACAGAAAAGACACACATTCACAGCTGCAAAATAGTGTGCTAGAAGCATACTAGATATTGAAACATGACACGATTGTGTTGAAAAGAAGGGCATGACCAGTTTTCCAGGAGGGTTAAGAGAAGAGTTTTAAAATCAGGGCTGAGCTGTGAAGACTGAACACATTGGCAGACAGGCCGCACCAGGCACAGAAAGTGGTATAGGAAAGGCTGTCGGGCATCATACTGCAGAGTTTATTCCGGTACAATGTTCCATGGTGTGAAGGGGAAGGGAACCAGAGAAGAAGTGCCTCATTTCTATATATCTGCTGGCCAGGAGTCTTGAAATTTTTAAAAAACCGATTGAGCCTCTTTCTAAAGCTTCTACAAAGCTTACAGTGAGCATTTTCATATTTGAGGCTGCCCATCAACGGACTCCCTTCACATGTGTTGGAAATTCTCCCTCTTTAGGTTGTGGTGGAAGACAAATCATATCCTTTGTACCCCACCCTGTCCCCTCATCCCCACCACATTCCTCCTCAACCCCCCTCACCCCAGCTAGAGAAGCCGCATGTGGTGTTCTTAAAAGCCCAGCGGCTTAGCAGTGAGAGGCTGGACCCCGGAACTCCTATCACCGGTTTAGAGCCCGTCTCTGACTCTTGTTAGCCCTGTGAGCTGGGCAATTTCCTTTCGTTCTCTATTCCAGTTCCTCCTCCTAGCTCTCTGTGTGAGGATTAAAGGAGGTACTGTTTGGAAGGCTCTTGGAACAGGGCCTGGGGCTAAATAGGCACTCAGTAAATATCCCTTCCACAAATTCATGTGCCTGGTGCTCTTCTAGGCCAGCGAGCAGGAGAGAGGAAAATCCCCAACCTTGTGAAACTTACAGTATTGTAGGGGAGGACAGCAATGATGTAATGGGGGAGAGAAAGAAGGAGGGAGGAAAGAATGAAAAAGTTAAAATATAATCGTGATGGGGAGCACAAAATAATGAAGTGAAGGATATTGGGTTGCTGGAGTCAGGGTTAGTGGCAACTTACAATAGGATGGCAATCAGGGTAGGAGTGATCAGATGCTCACAATTCTCTTTTTCTCTCTTTGTATAAATGAAGACATACCCCAACCATTGACCCCCTCCCCCAATTAAAATAGAGCAATATTTCTAGATTTTGGTCAAGAGAATATAGTTGAAATCAATGCATCAATTCCAGGCTTGGCCATCAGCTCCTGTGAGGGACCTTCTATGTCCTTTGTTCTTCCCCAACAACAACCGTAGTCGCAGAGAGGACTGGAGATGGCAGCATCACTAGTTGGAAAGAGTTGGAAGGATCCCTGAGTCACCAGCTTGGAGCTATATTTAAAACCCGGAATTGTGAAGCTAATTTACACATTCATGTTGTTGTCTGCTTTCCTAACAATATCCTGCCACTCAGTGACCCTCTTGCTGCCTCTGGCTCTGATGTTTTTGTCGTTTTTTTCACAGGGCTGGAGGAGCAGCTGCCCAGAGCAATGAGAATAGGCCACATGCCCGCATGACGCGGGCTCGGACACGCCATCAGGCCACCGGACCTCCACCGCCACTGCTGCAGTCTGGCCTTGTCTGTCAGCAAGCCATCACTTACTTAGCAAACTTGGCCCCGAAAATTTTACACCAAACTCAAGTTCTACAGGAAGCCACAAAAATAAATCCAAGACGCTGCTAGCGTTATTTATAAGCTACGGGTTTAAAACAGAACAAGAATGTAAACATAACCCTTCATCCAAACGGCAAGTGACTTTTGTCCTCAGAATCTGGAGCAAGTGCTGACTGATTTCTCTCCTATTACATGAAAGAGTTGGCCTCTTTCACTGTGATAATAAAATAAGAAAAAAATCCTTTGAAAATGAGATTGATTCCAAACAGACTAATGAATAAAGCTAATGAAAATATTATTGCTTATTCTTTAATGAAGACCGTCTCCTATTAGCCACATCAGTTACTCTGGCTGAGCTACTTTGGCAATGTGAGATTTACTTTCCATATATATCCTTTGAAAAAAAAAATACTTCCTTCACAGAGTTGTTTTAAAGATAAAAGGATGTATGGTCAAAGTGCTCAATACAGCACTTTAATACACTCTAAAGGCTTAGCAAATAATAATAGCTTCCTCTCCTAAAGTGTGGGGCTCTGGTGGCATCCAGAGTAGGGACCACACAGAACAAACATCTGGTAGTTCAAGTCCACAAGTCCACTAGCAGGTCCAAGAGAGAAAGATGAACAATCTCCTCTTGTTTTATTTACAGTCTTGGAAACCCAATAGAGGATCAGCTGTGAGCTGGTTCCGACTTGATAGCAATGAGGTTTTTTAGTCTTTAAGGTATTAAAGGAACCCTCATGGTGTGGTGCATAAAGCGTTGGCCCATTAACTGAAAGGCAGACAGTTTGAATCCTCTCCTGGAAAGGATGATGGGCAATCTCCTTCTGTGATAACCTACACTCTTGGAAACCTGACAGGTGCTCGCTGTGACTTGGAATTGACTCATGATAGTGGCTTTACTTAAGGGATCCTGGGTGGTGAAAACAGTCTAATGTTCTCGACTGCCAGCTGGAAGGTTGAAGGTTCTAGTCTGCTCAGAGGTGCCTCAGGAGAAAGGTCTAGTAGCCTCCTTTCAAGCAGTCAGCCACTGGGAACCCTGTGAATGCAGTGCTACCCTGACAACACAGGAGGTCACTAGAAGTCAGAATCTACTCAACAGCAACTCTTTTTTAAATTTTTTTTTCTTTCAAAAGACAAAGCCTAATTCATTGTCCTCTCATAGCTGACCCACCAGCAGGTTTGCTGAGGCTGTCAATTGCATGAGAAGAGACTGCCCATCTTTCTCCCGAAGACTTGCTGGTGGATTCCTCCATGGAGGTGGCACCTTTGGGTTAACAATTGTTTTCCTTTGGGGATAGTAAGGATACAGACAGAACGTAAAGGTGTGAGGATCTGGATGCAGTTACCAAAAGCAGAGTTCCAAAGCTACAATGAAAAGGATTGCTATAGGTGTGGTTGTTCAGTGCTGTGGAGTCAAGGGTGACTCAGAACAGACTTGAACCCTGTCCTATCTTGTACCATCCTCATAATTTCTGGCTCACTTGTGCCCATTGCTGCAGTCACTGTGTCAATTCATGTTGTTGAGGGTCTGTCTCTCTTTTGCTGGCCCTCCACATTTCCAGGTTTAATATTTCTTTCTTTTTGTGTGTGTGTGAGAAAAACTTACATTTAGAATTAGCCAGCTGGACTCAGTTTAGATGATCCCAATTTTGTTGGCAACATCCAAAGCACCATAGTCAGGAGCAAGTCGAACATAGGTGTTGACCTTAGCCACATCAATGTCATAGAGCTTCTTTATAGCTTGTTTAATTTCGTGTTTGTAGGCCTTGACATCCACAATGAACACAAGTGTGTTGTTATCTTCTATCTTCTTCATAGCTGACTCAGTGGTCAGGGGAAATTTGATGATGGCATAGTGGTCAAGCTTGTTTCTCCTGGGAGCTCTCTTCCGGGGGTATTTGGGCTGCCGTCGGAGTCTCAGCGTCTTAGGCCGTCCGAAGGTGGGTGACGTGTGGATCTTTTTTTTGACTGTGGACGCCCTTCAGGACTGCCTTCTTGGCCTTTAATGCCTTTGCTTTGGCTTCAGTTTTGGGAGACGCAGGTGCTTCCTTCTTCGCTTTTGGCGCCATCTTCGTAGAAAGTAATATCTCTTTCTTAGGAATAGTTTCTCCTGGCAACATGCCCAAAGTATGAGAACTGAAGCTTCATCTTCTTTGCCTCTATTGATCACTAGGGCTGTGCTTGCCCCAAGGCATGTATGTTTGTTCTTTTGGCAGTCCATGCAACATTCAGTACTCTTCTTCAACACCACAACTCACAGGAATCAATTATTCTTCTGTCATCCTCTCTCAGATACATAACAAGTGATTGAAAAAACCATAGCCTGACTCAGGCACACCTTAGTTTTCAAACTGCCATCATTGCTCGTCAATATTTTGGATAGGTTCTTACTGGTGCGTTTACCTAATACACTATGTCTGCTGACATCATGACTGCTGGTACAAAGTTTGACAAGTTCAATCCTTTCCCCATCTATCATCATGTTCCCTATTGGCCCAGTGGTGAGAACCTCTGTTTTCTTGATTTGAGATGTAGAGGGACAATGCAGGAGAGGAATCCCCGGATGAGATGGATTGATGTGGTAACTGGGACAATGGGGGTTGGTGTGCTGAAGTCAGACTGACTCAGCTCAGGACAGGGCAGGCTTCAGAGCTTTTGTACGTAGGGTCGTTATGAGTCACTGCTGACTTGATGGCATATAACAACAGTAACTACAATCCACATCGTGGGCTGCAGTCCTTGATCTTCTGAGACAAAGACAAACGTTTCAGGTCCTTGTCATTTTCAGTAAGCAAGATTGTGTTATCTGCATAATGCAAGTTGTTGGTGAGTTTTCTTCTGATGTTTTATGAACTTTGTAGAAAGAATTCTTTATGAGTCTTATATAGGTATATTTATGTACGTATTTGCTGATGTAAAACATACACTCTGAATTTGAAATCAGAATTCCTTGGCTCCAGGGCCTTGTCACTTTACAGGGCCTTTGTTTTTGTGGCTTTTTTCCCCAAATATAAAATGAAGTTAGTAAACATCTATTTCTCTTAGCCACTGCAGTGATAGAATGAGAAAGTGTGTGTGTGAGCAATTTGATCAGGGAAAATGCATTTCAGATAACTAAAATAACAAACCAATTGCCATCAAATCAATTCTGACTCAGGGACACCCCATGTGTTACCAGGTAGAACTGCTCTATCCGTCTCTATACAATGACACACTCATAGTCTTGGCAATAATCTTTACAAAGGTAGATCACCAGGCCTTTCTTCCTAGGAATCTCTGGATGGATTTGACCTCCAATCTTTATTTGTGATACCCAGGGACCTTTTCACATGTTATTGTTGTTGTTAGGTGCTGTCAAGTGAACTACATCTCACAGTGACCCTGTGAACAACAAATCAGAAATTTTGACCTATCTCGTGCCTTCCTGACTATCTCCAACACGCTCATGTTACAGTTATTACGTCAATCCATCTCTTTAAGATCTTCCTCTTTTTCTCTAACACTCCACCTTTCCCAGTATAATATCTTTTTCCAAAGATTGGCCCCTCCTGACAACGTATCCACAGTATGTGGGAAGAAGTTTTACCACCCTTGTTTCTCAGGAACATCGTTTGCATCCTCCGAGATAGATTTATTTGTTCTTTGGCTGTCCATAATATATTCAATACTCTTCACATATATCATAATTTAAAGGCATAATTTTTTCTTCAGTCTTCCTCATACATTGTTCAAATTTCAGATGCGTAGGAAGCAGTTTCAAACACGATAGTCAGGTACACTTCAGTCTTTAAACTGATATCCTTGCTCTTTAGCATTTTGAAGATGTTTTTGTCAGTAGCTTTCCCCAATGCAACAAGCCTTTCGGTCTCTTGACTGCTGCTACCAAGGATATTCCTTGCGGAGGTGGTTTGAAAGTTGGCAGAACAGAATTGTTGCACACCACAAGTGGTACATTGGAAATCATTACAGAAATATAAAACCCTAATAACTTGGAAAGGTGACAGCTTTTCATCTTCTCTCTCTCTCTCTCTCTCTCTCTGCCTCTCTCTCTCTGTCTCTCTCTCTCTGTGTGACAGATTTTCCCCTAAGAATTATAAAAACTCATTAGGAGTTTGGTATTTTCAGTTTTGGTCTTTTTCTGACTCCAGGCAGAATCAACAGTACCATGGCTTCTACTTGATACCAATATTAAGTGCCATATTCACCCTCAGGGAACCAGGAATGACTCATAACACATTCTCATTAATTAAAGTCACAAATCTTTCAAGGAGTTAAAAGGGGAATGCTCTTAAAAGAAATCAAGGTACTTGGCAGACCTAGATTAGAAAGAAAAGTTTAAAGAAAATTTAAGTCAATTCACATCATTCAAGAGTCTTCTTGGGGAGCTCTGGTGGCCTAGTGGCAAGGAGTTGCAACTACAATCCCAGAAGTGCATGGTTCAAATCCACCAGATGCTCTGCAGGGGAAGGAGGGACAATCTCCTCCTGTACCAGTCAGATCTGATTTGACGGTACACTCACAGAAAAATAATAAAATAAAAAAAATTTTTAAAAAGAGTCTTCTAAGAATTAGCGAATGAATATAGTTAAAACCATCTTCATGCCTCTTCTACAAGAACTTTCTCACTGTTTTATATTTGTCTATTGATAACACCTATATTCCCTGCCACAAGTTTGAGAGATTAGCAGACTGTACTGAATTTTTCTCATTGCTGCCTCCCCATAGCTAGACGCAGGGGAGAACTTCATGCATGTTGAAACCAAATTAGTGGTTGCATACAATATTAAGCAATGTAGGGAACTCTGGTGGACTAGTGGTAAGAAGCTGTGCTGCAATCCCAAAGGCTTGCAGTTCAAATCCAGCAGCTGCTCCACGGAAGAAGGATGGGCAATCTTCTCCCATGCAATTTACTGTCTCTGAAAACCCGCTAGAGGGCCAGCTATGCATTGGTTCCAACTTGATGGTACAACAACAAACAGCCGAGTTGCTATGAGCCCTAGTTGAATTGATGATACCCAACATCAACATTTGTTAATAGTTTTTGTTTGATTTAAGTAAAATTTTTATGCAATAAAATGCATAAATAATAAATGCACTTTCACAGAGTTTTGACAAATGCAAACACTGGGTAATCTAAACTTCATAATGATAAAGTGTGTTTAACAGGGAATTAGGCTGCTTTCCCAAAGGCAGTGCCTCTCTGGACGATCAAATCCACCAGGGGCTCCACTGGGAAAAGATGAAGAATCGCCTTCTGTGCAATCTCCCACCTGGAAATCTTGTGGAGGGTTAGCTTTGAGTCACTTCTGACTCAATGGTAATGAGTTTTATTTTTTAGCATCACTGCAGAAAATTCCCTTATGCCACTTCCCAATCAATCTCTGCTCTCAACCCCCAGAAGCAAAACAATTTTGATTTTTTTTCCTACCGCAGACTAGTTTTTCTGAGCCAGCATTTCACAGAAGTGAAACGCTAGTGTGTATAATCTTTTGTGTGCAGCTTCTTTCACTCAGCAGGATGTTTCTGTGATTCTTCGTCCGTGTTGTTGCTTTTATCAGAAGGGCATTTCTTCATTGTGGAGAAATATTCCACTGTCTGACTCTACCCTGCTTTATCCATTCTTCTGCTGTTGGACACCTGGGATGTCTCGAGCATTGGGAAATTATGAATAAAGCTGCTATAAATATTCTCGTTCCTTACGTTTGGTTTCTCTTTGCTCCCTTAATAGATCTGCCACGTTATCCTCAAATTGCCCTCACTACCATATCTTTAATTGCCAGTGATGCTGTGCATTCTACCACCCCCCCCGACTGATATTAATAATAACTTTCACCTCTTGAATTCTCCCTACAATGATGGGCTCACTAATTTATCCTCATAGAATCTTGAAAAGTGCATATAATTATATCCATTTGACATATGAAGGGTCAAACGTGGGCTCATTAAGCCAGCTGGATGTGTAGATTCAGACCCATTACAGAAGTGAGGCTCTCTCCAGACCTTGACTGTGGCTCCCAGCTTGTCACAATGACATCTGAGGAAACCACCTAGACAAGGCCTAATTTATCTTTTGTTCATTCCTTGAAGGGGTACTCTGGCCTGTAAATTATACAGTTTATCAATATTAATCACTTTGGTCATAAAAATCTTTGTAGGTACAGTGGTGACACATTTTTTTGCATTCTGTTATTTTCTTTTTTAACATGTATTTTGCAGTACAAAAATTTATTTATTTAGGTCCATCTAGCTTGTTTGATGACAGGCTCAATTTTTCAAGAACCAGAAATATATCTTTATTCTGGTACCAGAATAAACATGAGGTATTATTTCCTTCTTTCTTTTGTATGCTTTTTGACTTCAGATTTCTGACCTTTTTTCAAATGTGTTGTCAATGATGGTGTGAGATTGGAAGTTACGTAAATTTAGGAGGAGTGCCTGTCTCAGTAAGTAAATCATGAAATGGAAATGCTGTTTTCATTTCATAGGTGGGAAATAGAATCCAAGAGAATTAAAGCCTGTTTCTTAAAATTGTGAAAGCCTGGTAGCACAGTGGTTAATGCTAATTAAAATTTCTGTAGTTCAAACTCACCAACTGCTCCTTGGGAGAAAGGTGTGACAGTCAGTTTCTATGGCGAATGCAGCCTTGGGAATCCACAGGATAGTTTCACTCTGCCCGATAGAGAGCTCTGGTGGCCTAGTGGGTAAGGACTTGCACTGCCAACCCAAAGGCATGCGATGCAAATCCACCAGCTCCTCCACAGGAAAGGATAGGCAGTCTCCTCCCACTTGATTTACAGCCTCTGAAATCCAATGGAGGGTTCAGCTATGAGTGGGTTCCAGCTCAATAGTACACAACAACAATACGGTCCTATGAATCAGATTCATTTATAATACTTAACTTTAAAGAAGGATCATCTGGTCAACCTCATGCTCCTTAGAATCATAGACCTTCCCAGAAGTTCTATGAATTAAAGAAACTGATTCTTGCTTAGGCTTCCTTCTTCTACTCTCTTTTTTTCTTTTAAGCTTCTCTCCTATTTATTTTGAAGTTCAAAATTTTAGCAGTTTATAAAATCAACAAATAAAAGCTTGCTGAGCTGGGAGGGGCCTCCTAAGGGTAATTATCCAGCAACACTGATTAAGTCAGTCTTATGATGTAGAAAGATGTATAAGATCTGTGGCTGTAGTTACTGTTAGACACCTATGTCAAGCACCTTATAGAGGCAATGTATGTGTTAAACAGTTTGCTACCTTGCCCCAGACGATATCCCATCTTCACAATCTCTGCTTAAATTGACACAGTCACTATGTCAATCCATTTTATTGAGGGTCTTACTCTCTCCTTCTTTCTTCCATAGAGCAAATGCGAAGCCTCATCATCCTAGCCTCCCAAGTGCACTTTGGCTACATACTCTCCAAGACATATTTTTCTGTTCTTTTGGCCGTCCATGGGATGTTTAGTACTCTTCTCCAACACCACAACTTGAAGACATCAATTCTTCTGTAATCCTTCTTCATGGTCCAGCTCTCAGATGCGTAGCAAGTGACCAAGAAAGCGGCCTGAATCAGTCGTACCGTAGTCCTCAAACTGACATCATTCCTTCTTAATAATTTGGAGAGGTCCGGGGAACTCTGGTGGCCTTGTGGTAAGGAGCTGCAACTACAATCCCAGAGGTGCACGGTTCGAATCCACCAGATGCTCTGCTGGGGAAGGAGGGACAATCTCCTCCTGTACCAGTCAGATCTGATTTGACGGCACACACACACACACACACACTAAAAAAAAAATAATTTGGAGAGGTCCCTAACTACAGACTTTCTTGGTGCAGTGTGTCTCCTTATTCCGTGACTGCTGGTGCCAAGGGTGTTAATTGTGGATCCAAGTAAGGTGAAACTGTTAACAGTTTCAATCTTTTTCTTCTCCATCCATCATGACGTCGCCTATCGGTCCAGTGGTAAGAATCTTTGTTTACTTGACCTTAAGATGTAATCCATATTGAAGGCTGCATTCCTTGGTCTTCTGCAACAAATGCTTCAAGTCCTCCTCACTTTCATCAAGCAAGGTTGTGTCATCTGCATAGCACAGGTTAGGTCAGAGTGTAGGCTATAGAAAGATCACTCTGGCTGCAGAGCAGTGGATGTGTTTAAGAATGATATGGAAATAAGGAGGTGGTTTGGAGATAAGTGGTCGTTTGTAGTAGAATTCTATCTTTCATGAGGGAGACCTAGATTGAACTCCAAGCCAATGGACCTCATGTATAGTTCCCACTTGTCTGTAGAGGAGGCACATGTGTTGTTATGATGGTGGACATATTCTAGCAGACATTTCAAAATAATATAGGCTAGGAAAAAAGGTTTGATGATCTAATTCCAAAAATCAGCCCATGAGAACCATAGCAGTTTGATCCTGTGGTGTGTGGGGTTGTCCTGAGCTGGGAGATGACTCAAAAGTGTTAGAAACAACAACAATGACAATATTATTTCAGCAGATGTGCTAGAAGTGTTAAGACACAAACCAAGGTCAAGGTAGGAGTGCAAAGGAGAAATATTTAGGAAGTCAAAACAGTAGGACTTTGTGTTTGACTCACCGACAGGGAAGGTGAGGGGGAGGAAGCAATCCTGAGTGAATCCCAGATTGCTAAACTAGCACCAGGGTGCTGCCTACTTGATGAGGAAATAGAGAAAGATACACATGTTTGAGGGGAAGCTATGATTTCTGATTGTGACATTTGAGCTTACCGTGACCGACGGCCACATAGGTAGGGGATGTTCACTAAAAGAGGAATGGACGATAGAAGGAGAATCTTATCTACTGGCCCAGCTTTGAGAGCAGTCAGTAAAATATTTGGTAGTTAAATCACCAGCTGATGAAATATTCAAGCAGAGTGAGCAGATTGGCAGATGTGGACAAATCCTTTCAACATTTAAAAAGGAAACAACAGAAGAAACAGCCCAAGAAGAATAGGAAAGTCAAGAGAAGCCGTGGAAACCAACATAATAGTGAATTTCAGGAAGCATAGAGTTGTTGAGAGCTGCTGACAGTAGAGACATCTGGAAAGATAAAGCCTGGGGAAATGTCTATTATATTTGGTAGTTAAGAGGATGCTGGAAAACTTAGAAAGAACTGTTTCAAGGGAATTGGGGATAGATGAGTGGTGTAAAAGTCAAATCACAAGTTACTGAATGATAAATAAAAGAGCATTTAGTGGAGACGGTGAATATATTTTTTAAGAGGTTTGAGGACAAGGAAGAGTAGGAGACTAAATGATAATTATCTGTGTTTTATTAACTATGCAAAGGCATTTCACTGTGTGGATCACAAAAAACTGTGGCTAACCCTGAGAAGAATGGGAATCCCAGAAAAGTTGATTGTGCTTATGTGAAACCTATACTTAGACCAAGAGGCAATCTTCAGAACAGAGCAAGGAAACGTTGCATGGTTCAAAATTGGGAAGAGTGTACACCAGGGATGTGTCTTATCTCCATACCTTTTCAATCTATATGCAGAACAGATTATCTGGGAGGCTGAGCTATATGAGGAGAAGTGTGGCATCAGGATTGAAGGAAGACTCAGCAACAATCTGTGTTATGCAGATGTCACAACCCTGTTGCTGAAACTGAGGAGGACCTGAAGTGCTTGCTGTGGAAGTTCAAGGACTGCAGCCTTCAATATAAATTGAAGCTCAACATCAAGAAAACAAAGATTCTCACCACTGGGCCAATTGGCAGCATCATGATAGATGTGAAGAGATTGAGATTATTGACAGCTTTAGTTTGCTTGGCTCCACAATCAACACTCTTGGTACCAGCAGCCAGGAAATTAAAAGATGACTTGCATTAGGAAAGTCAGCTGTCAGAGACCTCTCAAGACTACTGGAGAGCAACAATGTAATTCTGGAGACTAAGGTGCGCCTGATCCAGGCCATAATTTTTGCAATTATTTGCTATGCATCAGAAAGCTGGACAATGACTAAGGATTATAGAAGGAAAATTAATGACTTTGAGCTGTGGTACTGGAGAAGAGTACTGAATATCATGGACTGTTAGGAGAACAAACAGGTTCTGGAGAAGGTAGTCAGGCTGTTCCTTGGAGGCAAGGATGAAGCTTCTGATATACTTTGGACATGTTGCAAAAAGGGACCAGTCCTTGGAGAGGGAGTTCATGCTTGGGAAGGTGAAGGGACAGCACAAAAGAGGAAGACCCTTGATGAGATTGATTGAGTCAGTGACTGGGGTAACGGGAGTAGCTGTGTCTGAGACAATAAGATTGACACAGGATAGAGCAGATTTTAGGGCTGTTGTACATACGGTCGCTATGAGTCACAGGCGACTTGATGGCACATAATAACAACACGGAAAGTTCAGGGCAATTTTCTTTTGAAGCTTGGGGTAAAGGCTGGGAGAAAAGAATCTAAAGAGGCTGAAGATACTGAGGGGGTGGAAGGAGGAGGGAATAACTCCTGAGAGAAGGTGGGATTAAGGGCCTCCTTGAGGGCTAGGCCGTGGAACTGAAAGGGACACTGCCTCTAATGAAAGTGTAGGAGAGAGAAGGTGAAGCTGGGTGGAGATGTTTGTATTTGTAGGAAGAGGAGATTGCTTAGTAACACATGTGTTCTCAACTGAGCAGGAAATAGTGCCTTCTTCTAATCAGGAATTCCAGAGGTGGGGCTTGAGTGTCAATTGGGAGCAATGCAGAAGATGAGAGGCATCTGGCATGAATAAGAGCAAAAACTAGCCTGGAAAAAATGACTAGTCGGTAGAATTAAAACACAAATTTCTAGGGACAGTAGTCTTGACAGTGTGAATTTTTTGAACAGTGTAGATTATGATGTAATCTTATTGCTATTGAGATGAAACTGACTTATAGTTGACCATGCAGGAGGAGGTTTTTGGAGGCTGTAAATCTCTTGGAAAGGGGCTGCCCATTTCCCCTGCCTCCCCTCAGAGCCTTTGGTACATTTGAACTGTGAAAGAAGCTTCACTTTTGGACTCAAAGATTGTTTTGTAGTTGGTACAAATCTCTGTTCTCAAACTCTGATGAGCAAGAAATAATAATCACACCGAAAAAAAAAAGTACCTTCCAGCTACCTATAGCACTAACATTTATTGAGTACAAGCCATATTCCCGTAGCAAATAGTTTGTGGCCAACTACTAATGTGCAGTTTGGAAAGTCAAATATATCCAGTGGTCTGTGAAGGAAAGTCTATCAATTTGCTTTCCTAATGATTATAACTCAAAAAAATCACAGAGTAGTTCTATTCTGTAACACAAGGGTTGCCATGAGCTGGAATCAATTTACTGACAAGTTTAGGGGTTTGGGTGCTAAATTCTAGGCAGTGTTCTAAGTATTTTGCATAAATAACCTCATTTAATGTATGATGTTAATACTATTTGGTCCCAGGGTGACAAAAACTAATACTATTAAAAATGCGTTCATGGTTGGTTACTGAATACGGACAGAGAGTGGGGTGGAGCTCCCCGATTGAAACAAGCTTGGGAGCAGGAGTGGCGTCCACTTCCATAAAAGCTTGCCGCCGGAAACCCTATGAACCTGGAGAGAGAATGAAAGACACCCAAGCGTTGAGGACTCTCCTTCATAGGGTCGCTATGAGTCTTCTGCAACTGGATGGCACTTAACAACAACGACAAACAATATTCAACTATTAAACTAAAGGTTACCATTTAGCACCCAGTCAATGACATTGTGGAAGAACAATATGGCAATTTGCTTCCATACAGATTGCTGTTGTTGTTATTGTTGTTGATTGCTGTTGAGTCAAACATGACTCATAGAGACCCTATGAACAAAAGACCTGAAGCCTATCGTCATTGTTTCTCAAAGTTCATTGAGTTTCCAGAGGCATGTTGTTTAGGAAGTGGATGCCACTCCTGCTTACACCATACAGATTACAGTCCCCAAAATCCTGTGAAGCAGTTCTGTTCTCAAATTGTCATGTGGAATCAACTAGATGATAACAAGTTTTGGTTTTTTGTTTTGGCAGAATTATTATACCCATTTTATAGATGAGAAAATTAAAACACAGAAAAATCAACACATTCCCCAAGGTCATCCAGGTAGGAAGTAGAAGACAAGCTTAGGTTGTCAGGCCCTTGGAGCCTGACACTTCTCAACCTAATGCTCATTTCCCTCTATTGTTGTTGTTATGTATTGTTGAGTTTGCTGAGCCTCCAGCAGGTTTTCAGAGGCCTTAAATCACACTGGAGATTGCCCATCTTTCTTCTGCAGAGCAGCTGGTGGATTTAAATCATGAGCGCAACTCCTTATCAGTAAGCCAATATCTTTCAATCCCATGCTATCCGGTGGAAGAAACGTAATTCAGGATTTTTAGTTTGTCTCCTAAGACTACCTATAATCCTTTCCTCCAAAGTTAAGTTCCAGCAAACATATGACATGTAAGACCTTGCAGGGTCAGAGTATGTAGAGGGTGAGCAGAGATGTCTTTGTGCTTGAGGGGTAGAGTGGCTTCCAAAGCCTACTAAGATGTTCTCTATATTCCGTGTCTACACTGCACCTTTCTAGCTCCTGACAATGTTCTAACAAAACATTTTAGCTTCTCCAGTGACCTAGTGGTAAGAAATGGCTCTTCAATCCCAAAAAAGCATGTCATGCTCTGCAAAATCTGCTCTGCAGGAAAAGCATAGGCAATTTCCTGAGTGATTTACCGCATCTGAAAATCTGCTGGAGACGCAGGTATGAGTTGGTTCTGACGTGATGGCATACAATAACTACCAATACTCCTCTTGGGTTCACTATATACACTTCTCCTGGCCACATCCTTCTTGTCTCGCTGGGCACTCTTACCCTTATGTTATATTTATTTCTACTCTCCTGACTAGTGATCCCACTGGGCAAGGGGCACACTGCCTGGCTTCCTCCCCAAGACTTAGCTGGAGCCAGGTCTTAGTTTATCTTGGATTCTTTAAACTTAATCTGGATTTTCTAGGGTGGTGTTTCTTTGAATAGTCTAAATTAAAAGTATGGGCAAATAAAATATATAGCCATGATCTTTTGGGCTTGCCATTTGTTTAAATAGAATCCACAGTGGAAGAAAACTTGTTAGAAATCTGGTGTCTCCCTTGGTCTGTGTGTGATGTGAAAATGTCCTGAAGTTCTTGAACACTCCAAGGAAGAGTGGTTTGAGGCAAGTGGCTCGGGCTGCAGAGCTTGCTAGAGACCCTTGAGGCCAAAGGGCTAGACCCTCATAGGAATACAACTAGATGTGTGAGGTCCCCTGGAAAAATGGGTTGAACCAGGAAAGTGGGCCTTTATCTCTGGAAGTGCAGAGTTAAGCCCTGAAGTCCAGAAGGACAAGAATTAAAGGGCAGGACAACACTGGAAAATTATAAATCTGAGGCTCCACCTGTTTTGTTGCCACAAGCCAATATTACTAGAATCTAAGTGGAAACTCTGACTTGATAGGACCTGTTCTTGTGTTTGCACACTTGAGCTGTTCAAAATGCATGCCAATTCAAAGGTACCAATTAAGAATGGGATAAATTACTGCAGTGGGAAGCCACCTCTTTCCTCCCACTCTGTATGTTGAGTGTCTGCTGGTTTGTTGGCACTCACTTCAGTCTTTCTGCTCACATCCAGCCTACAGCTTCCTGGGGATGAAGCTCTATAGAGCTCTAATTCTACAAGTCAAGGGCAAGGTTACAAGGATCACAGATCTGGGCCTTGGGTTGCTGGTGTGTGGTTCCAATGGTTCCAGCATTTACGTGACCAGCTGCTCACAAATCCTGGGGAAATAGAACATGATGATATCTCACTTTCAGATTACTTTCATGTGGATCTTCTGCCTTAGTGAGGCTGGCTCCCTGATTATCCCTTATACTCACAAAGTTCATTCCCTTTGCCCATGCTCAAATGTCCTGCCACTTAAAAAAATTCTAATAGATCTCAGGTGCACTTAATTGGCTAGGTAATAATCCCAAATGTGTGATGTTTTGTCAGTATTGGTTCTTCTACCACCCTCCCATCTATTTTTTTGCATCATATTTTAAAGTAAAATAATATATATGTATAAAACCACGAGCTGAGAGCCAGGACCCCACCATGGCCCACACCCACTGTGGGATCCTCCCCACTCCACTGCCTGCCAACTCTCCTTCAAGGTAGAAGGTAAATCTTGTGTGCATCCTTCCTTTTTATAGACCTAAATACATCTATGTATATTCATGCATCTATTAAATTTAATTATTTTGACCTACTTTATGGTTGCTGCACATAATCTTTTAGGATTTTTAAATTACTTAATCTATTAGGAGTCAAATAAAATATTACAATGAAATGTGCAAGGAGTTGGAGTCAGAAAATCAAAAGGACAGAACTCGCTCAGCATTTCTTAAGCTCAAGGAACTGAAGAAAAAATGAAAACCGTGAGTTACTATAATCAAGAATGTTTTAAGCAGAATATTAAATGATCCAGGAAGTATTAAAAGAAGATGGAAAGAATATACTGAATGACTGTATTGAAAGGAATTGTCAGACACAGAAGAATTTCATGAAACAACATATGAGCAAGAGCCTATGGTGATGAAAGAAGAAGTTCAGGCTGCTTTGAAGGAAATGGCAAAAAATAAG
>NW_006399973.1:2219669-2229874 GCF_000299155.1 Elephantulus edwardii | reverse complement strand
AGTCCTTGGAGAAGGACATCATGCTTGGGGGGGGGAGTGGGGGTGGAGGGAGAGAGCGGGAGAGGAAGGCCCTCTATGAGGTGGATTGATTCAGTGACTGGAATAATTGGGATGGGAGTGTCAGAGACAGTGAGATTGGCAAAAGACAGAGTTTAGGGCTGTTGTACATAGGGTCGTTATGAGTCGCAAGTGACTCTACGGCACATAACAACAACAATAACAACATTAGGAGTCCTAGTGGCATAACACATAATGAGCCAGGCTGCTAGTTGAAAGGTCACTGGTTTGAATGCACCAATTCTTCAACATGGGACAGATGAGAATATCCTCCCGTAAAGATTTACAGCCTCAGAAACCCCATAGAGTGTCAGTTATGAGTCAGAATCAACTTGAGTGAAGTTGAGTTTAATATTAATTTCATAAGCATCGTCCACATTTCATTTTGCCACCGTTGTCCATTGATGTTGATGGTTGGATGTCTTTTCATTGTTTGAATATATCTGCTTGCTTGTTCATCTATTTGTGGATGTTTGAACAGCTCTGCTATGAATCTTTTTGCTCATGTACAGGAGTTTTTCCTGGGTAAATACCTAGAAGTGGAATTTCTGGCTCATAGGGTATGTGAGGGGAGTCTGGTTGCCCAGGTCATAGGGAATTGTACTGTTAACACAAAGACCACACCTCTCTGGTGTTCCAAATCCACCAGTGACTCTGAGGGAGAAATATAGGCTGTTTCTGTGTGATTTATACCCTTGGAAGTCCTGTGAAGTTCAGCTATGGGATGATTTTGACCAATACTTAAAGAAAACCTATGGATACAAAACTTCTTCAGCACGTAGGTCTTATCAGACTTTTTAATACATGGTATTTGAATGGGGCCAAAATGCTATCTCTTTAGGTCCTGTTTTACTTCTCATTAAGTTTCTGTCCTTCCTTCCTTCCTTCCTTCCTTCCTTCCTTCCTTCCTTCCTTCCTTCCTTCCTTCCTTTCTCTCTTTCTTCTTGCTTTCTTTCTCTCTCTCTTTTAATTTTTCTACTAGTTTATTTATAAAATTCAAATACAAATTTGAACAAATTCTTTCAATTTCCTTCACCCCCCCCATCAAATTTTACGACCCAATAATTAATCCCCCTTCTCCCTGCACATCCACATCCCTCTGCTTCCAGCCTCTCCCACCTTCCTGGATTCTTATACTCATTCTATAGTAACAGTTTCATATAATATTTATTCTTATGGGACTGCGTTCACTCAGCATAATGCTCTGAAGTTAGATAATAATTTACAAAGTAATTACTCCTGCGTGCTGCATATTATTTCAGGTACGAATGTACCATAATTTCTCAATCAATTTGCCATTAACTTGCTTTCTAATCCACAGTTCATGAACAACCTCACTTAGGAGTCCCTCCTCAGCCAGCATTCCTGTCTAGTTGCTAACTTGATTGCTATGAGCAATGGTTTCATGTCATATCCTTACTAGATTCTTGGCTCCTTAACATAAGAGGAGTTAACATCCTTCTACCTCCACCATCATGTGCAAACACCATAATATGTTGTGAAAAGAAAATCCTTCAATTCATTATCATTGTAAAAGAGAACTCTTGTTTATGAAGAGAAAAGAAGTCAAATGTCGTTGACTCCAGAGTCAGCAGAGTCCCTAAAGAGACTGGGAACATGAAACTCGTGATTGTGATTGTAGGTTGAAGTCGGGCCAGGTGAGACCATAATTAGCCACTTTTTGCCGGCTCTGCAGGCAGCAGTCGTTGTTTGGAGGCGTGTGACTTCTCCCAGGAGGCTCAGGGCATGAAGGCCTCTAGGGGTTGAGCCATATCACGGGTCAGGAGCTGATATTTTGCCTAAGAGCACAGACTTTGCTCTCTCTCTGAAGAGGAATAGTTAAGCATGCTGTGAGTAGGAATTGCCTGTGAGTCCGAATTGACTGGATGGCAATCGGATTTTAGTGTACTTAAGTCACAGTCTTTGGCCACTTGAGTGGTACAATAAGGAGCAAGGGACATTTAGGCTTAGCCCATGTGTCCAGTGGAGGCTTTCAGCATGAGGGCATAGAGGGGCTTCCTGCTGATTCCAATCTACAGTCACAGTGATGGAGACAGGCAACCTTCCTTGTACCAACCCAGGCAGGCAGGGCTGAGGTAGTGTTGAGCTCCTGGGTTGGGTGCTTGGGACATTAGGCAGGGATAGGGGGACACTCAGAATCATGAAGCCTGCTTGAGGAGAGTTTTGTTTCTCAAAAGAAGGGCAGTAGTTCACAGGAAGTATGGGCTAGGCTTTTACTTGATGTCCTCAAGTTGGTATCAACTTATGACTGTTTCTTCAGTGTGTTTCTGAGGCTGTAGTTAGTAAGGGAGGAGATAATCTATCTGCCGAACTGCTGGTAGATGAGTTAGCATAGGATGCCAGGATCCCACCATATCCACCCCTTTTTAATGAACTAGAAGGTTTTCTGTCAAGAGTTTGTGTTCCTCTGGGGGCTGTTTTTGTCAGCTCAGGAAGTTGAGGCTATGCACGGAAAGCAGCTATGGGTGGGGGAAGAGACACTTCCGGTTTTTGTTCTTCTAAACCCACCCACTATGTGTGTATTATTAATTGGTAATGTGTCTTGGCCTTAGTTTTTCCTTATCTTCCCATTACAAGCCAGGGAAGCCTAAACAAGAACCTCACAAGATATTATTCCAGGATTCTGTGGTTGATACAATGATATCTTTCATTTTTCATAGGCTTTATCTGTTTGAAGAAGTATCTCCTCTACCTCATTTGCTCCTCTCAGTGTTTTATTGCCACAGATTTTTCTTTATGTGTCCCAGTTTGTTACTTTCTGGTGCTCTTGGCAGCACTCTCTTCCACAGGCCGCATCCCTTTCCTATAATGAAGAAGAATTTTAGAAGTCAGCTGTAAAAAGTGTCAAACTACTCTAACTGCTGAGTAAGGGAACCTTGTGTCCCAGTGACACGGAATATGCTCACTGTAACAGCCATGCGGTGGATACTTGCTTTGCGTGTACTTAACTCTATTAATCTATTTTAGGTTCTCTCTATTTCTCTCATTCAGTTAACAAAGATTTCTAAAAGAACTATGATGTACAGGCAGTCTGAAGGGAGTTGTGATGCTAACTCAAAGGACATGACTCTCTCTGGTTCAAATCCACCAGCAGCTGGGGGCAAGGGTAAGATGTGCAGTCTTCTCATGTGTGATTCACAGCTTTGGAAACCCAATGAAAGGAACCTATGAGTGGTTCCACATCAGTGGGAGTGAGTGAGTGAGCTTTGATGTTAAGGTGGAGGTGTTCTTAGGTGCCGTCGAGTCAAGTACAACTCATAGATAGTGACCCTATGAACAACAGATCTGAACCCTGTGCTATCCTATGCTATCTTCACACTTCCTGTGTCAGTTACTGTGTCAATCCACCTGGTCAAGGGTCTTCCTTTCCTTCACCAAACCTACACCCCTCCAAGCATCATGCCCCTCTCCAAGGAATAGGTCCTCCTAGTAATATGCTCAAAGTATGTGAGGCGAAGCCTCATTATCCTGATCTCCAAAGAGCACTCGGGCTGGTCGCAGTCCATGGGATGTTCAGCTCTCTTCTCCAACACCACATCTCAAAGCATCAATTCTTTTCTTCATCTGTGTTCATTGTCCATCTCTCAGATGCATAGCAAGTGATTGGGAAAACCATGGCCTGAATCAGATTCACCCTGTCTTTTAACTGACAACATTTCTTCTCAGTAAATTGGGATAGTCCTTAACTGATTATTTTTTAATATTTTTTATTGATTTTCATATAATACCTTTACAATATGTTTCATTCAGATACATTATTTTATACAATATTTCATTTACATTGTGTTTTGTATAATCATTCTTCTACATTCTATTTTACATTTTTTTATACTAGTTCGTTTACAAAGTTCAAGCACATTGTGTTTCACACCAGATCCTTTTTGTGCCTCAGTTCTCATTTTCTCAGGGTATATTCCAAGCAGTGGAATAGCTGGGTCATATGGAATTTCTATGTTCAGCTTTTTGAAGAAGTGCCAAGCTGCCTTCCAGAATGGTTGTACCATTGTACAATCCCACAACAATGTATAAGAGTTTCTATTTTGCCACATGCTTTCCAATATTTATTACACGCTGTCCTATTAAACTTTGCCACTGCTACTGGAATGAGATGGTATTATTGCCAGTGATTTTGTGCATTTCTTATTGCCAGTGATTTGAAGCATATCTTCGTGTGTTTCTTGGCCATTCAAATATCTTCTACTGTGAAAATTCTTTCTATGTCTTTTGCTTATTTTATAATTGGGTGATTAGTCTTTTTCTTGTGTAGTCCCAGGAGTATTCTGGAAACTTTTGTTATGAGACTCTTGTTAGAGCTGGTATTGCCAAATGTTTGTCCACAATCAGTAGGTTTTCTTTTCATCAGGTTGGAAAAAGTTTTTGATGCACACAGGGATTTACTCTTTAGAAGGTCCCATGCATGAATTTTATCCTCTATAGACTGTGAATTTCTTTCTGGCTGTATTTGGCAGTCTCTTTATACCGTCGACTTGGCTTTCTAAGCTTGATCCCAATCCTAACTGATTATTAATTGTTCCTGATAAAATAATAAAGGAGGAAAATGTACTTTAAACTCTGAAGGAAGTAAGAATCACATAAGCACACCTAAGAGATATTGCAGACTTGATTCCAGACTACCTAAATATCTTGAAAGGAAAAAAAAGTGAAGAGTGTAATAAACAAGTGTCATATATTTTTTGGCTTTCTTAGTGCATAGAGAACTTACATTTATGCTATAGTCTTTTAAGTGCTTAATAGCAAGATGAGAAAATGTGAGCTATTGTGAGAATTACTAAGATACGACACAGGAACACAAACTGAGAAGCACAGGCTGTTGGAAAAACATTTGCCAGTAGATGAGCTCTATGCAGGGTTGCCACAAACCTTCACTTTGTAAAAAACATAACATCTGTGAAGTATAGTAAAGCCAAGTGCAATAAAATAAGATATGCCTATAGCAAACAGCTCTGAACAGAAACCAGGAAGGGTGTGAGTTAAGTTACCTAGAAGCAAATAGCCCACCATTTGGAAGTATATAGACCTACTTCTATAGTTTAGCAATATTGTGGCATTAGCCAAGTTTCCTAACATTCTCAGTCTTCTGTATCCTTATCTCTAAAGAAAGATAATAGAACTATTATTTATCAAATGCCTTCTATGTGTCATATGTTTCCTAATCATTATGACAGTGAATACTCACAACACCTATTTACATGGCAGAGTTGGGAATCCAGTCTATTAATGTTTGACTTCAAAGTCCACACTTTTTCTATTCCTGGACGCTGCCTGTGATGGGCTTTTTGCATTTTCCCAAAAGATAACACTAATATTTTAAGGCCCAGTATGTAAGCCCTAGAGTTTCCTTAGAAGGAGCGAATGAGTTAATGGGAGCTCTGGTGGTTGGAATCCATCAGCTGTCCTTGGGAGAAAGATGGGCAATCTCACGTAAAGTGTGATTTACAGTCTCTGTAACCCAGCAGCGGGTCAGCTATGAAAAAACCCCACAGGAGGGTCAGTTCTGACTTCATATCACACAGCAAAAACATTAGTTGGTTAGTATGAGCTCATACCAGCGTAGGATGCACCCTGATCCAGTATGTTATTGTTAGCAGCTACAGAGTTGACCCCTAACTCATGACAACTCCATGCAGAAAAAGATCGAACTGTTGCAATGAAAAGAATTTTCATGGGCTGATTTTGGGAGCAGATTGTCAGATCATCCTACTGTGTCTAAGCCTGGAAGTTGTGCTGAAGTCTGCTCAGTATCACAGCAACACCTATGTTTTCACTGACAAACATGTGGTAGCTATACCTAAGTGCTTACATACATTGACTGGGAACTGAACCCAGGTCTCCCATGTGGAAGGGAAGAATTCTATCACACAGAAGCAATCTAGTAAATATATATTGCTAAGAGAACAAACAAATTCATCCTGGAGAGAGCGAAACCAGGCTGCTCCTTGGAAGCAAGGATACTGAAGTTCTGTCTGACATACTTAGGGTATGTTGGCAAGAGGAACCAGTTCTTGCAGAGGCGCATCATACTGGGAATGGTGGAGGGCCAGCGCAGGAGAGGAAGACCCTCGATGAGATGGATTTATTCAGTGGCTGGGGTAATGAGGTAAGTGTGTTAGAGACGATGAAATTGGCTCTGGATAGAGCAGGGTTCAGAGCTGTTGTACATAGGGTCACTATGAGTTGGAGTAAACTTGAGCACACATAACAACTATAAATATATATCTCCAATGTGAGTAGTATCCTTATAAGAGGAAGAGAAGACACAGAGGGAAGACTGCTGTTTTGCCATGTGATGACAGAGACAGAAGTTGGTGTGATGTGGCTGTAAAAGGAGGATGGCACACTTGGGGTTACCAGAAGCTCTAAAGACAAGGCAGGACCTTCTCCAGAAGCTTCTGAGACAGGGTGGTCCTGCTGACACCCTACAGAATTCTGCCTCCGGAACTATGAGAGAACAACTTCTATTGTTTTAAGGACCCGTTTATGGCACTTTGTTTTGGCAGCCCTAGGATACCTCACTGGGCAGTTGTGAAGATTAAATTAGTTTTGTTTATTTACTGATTGTTTTTTCCTAATGCAAAGTGCCTAAAACCAAGCCTGGCTCCCAGCAGGTTCCTGCTCTAAACAGCTCTTGCAGTCTCACAGCCCAGTCACCTCCAGCCATCTCCACTCTAGCATGCTGCCTCCCAGATGAAGCAGATGAACACATTTCCCCCTCATAATAATTAATACACGTGCCAACATGTTTATGGAAAATAGCTTAGATGGTGTCTTTCATCTCTAAGAACCCAATCATGTCTGGCAAGCAGGTTCTTAGATGTGGAGGCCAGGTTCTTTCAAGCACACAAAGGGGAGGAAATCATCCAGGAAACTCTGACAAAGAAACCAATTACTCCAGTCTGACTCATACGGGCCACTCATGCCAAAGGTGGGCCCTTTCGCCTGCATTACCTGAGTGATGATGTGTCTGTGTAGACCCAGGCACAGCAGGTTATTTTTTTTTGTCAAATCTTTTGGAGCAAAAAAACACTATCCAGACTAGGCTGAGGTAAGACTGTACCTGTCCTCCCTACAGTTGTGTCAAGTTATCCTGAACCCCTCCTCACCCCAAAGCTTTAGCAATTGTGCCACTGGTAGAGGGTCTCTCCCATCTCCTTTTCTGGAATCTTCCTCTCCCCTGAGGCCCCTCTGACTTCTCTGTTCTGCCCACTGCAGGCGCTTGCCTGGACTTGGTGAGCTGCCAGCTAATCCCTCCTGGGGATTATCCAGCCTAGGCCGACTAGCGTTTCAGTCATAATAATGCTTCTTACGTTTCTGCCACACTTGGCTTTCATATCCATTATCTCCTCTGATCCTCACAGCAACCCTGAGAGACAGGCATTAGTGTCACCATTTCAGAGGGGGAACAAAATGAGAAAGAAAGAGTAGAGGTCTATCTCAGGTCACCAGGCCAATAAAGGACAGAGCCTGGACCGCACAATGGTGAGAAACCTAGAACCCTGGTTTCCTGATTCCTCATCTTGCTTTCTTTCCATCATCATGCATTTGGGCTCTTGGAAGAACATTCAAAACCTAGGAGAATGACGCTTCTAAAGATTTTTAAAACTTTTGAAAATAGGCACACCCAAACATTTGCCAGCACAACTTCCAACTTCCACATTTGCAACTAATAGCATTGATTACATTTTTCACACTGTGCCACTATTATCTCTATTCATTTCCAAAACATCTTAACATAGTTAAAATAAGTTTGACTCTGCTTAAACAAAAATTCTCCACATCTCCCTCCCTCTACTCCAATAACCATTCATACTCTTTGGTTTCTATATCTTTGCTTACTTTATGTAAATGAAATTATACAGTATCTATCCTCTGGAGACTAATTTGTTTAATTCAGTATAACGTTTTCAAGGTTTGTCCAATGTGGCACACAGCAGAACATATTTTTCCTTTAAGGCAACATCATTTTCCACGCATATAACGCATTTTGTTTGTCGACTCACCTGGTGATGGACAGTCTGGCCGTTTTCACCGTTGTCTGTTGTGAAAAGTTTGTAATGAATATTGGTGTGTAGGTTTCTGTGTTTCTGTGTTCACTTCTGGGTATGTATATAAGTTTGAGGTTGCTTGGATCGTAAGATAGAAAGTACACTTTTGACAGAAGGACTTTAGACCCCCCTGAGAAAAGATGAGGAAGTAGTTATGAAGTGTGTAGAACCCTGGTAGAGCAATGGTTAGAGTTCCCAGCTGCGTGGTTCAAATCCTGCAGTTTCTTTAGGAGAAAGATGTGGCATTCTGTTTCTGTAAAGGTTGTTGTTATTATGTGCCATCGAGTCACCTGCGACCCATAGTGACCCTATGTACAACAGCTCTGAAGCCTATCCCGCCCTGAGCCAGTCTCACTGACTCCGACACTTCTAGCTCTATGTTGCTGTGCCAAGGATCTTCCGCTCCTGCACTGTCCCTCCACTTTTCTGAGCATGATGTCCTTCTCCAAAGATTGGTCCTTCCTGGCCATATGCCAAAAGTATGTGAGATGGAACTTCAAAATTCTAGCCTCCAAGGAGAAACTGGGTTGGAAACTCTACAGGACAATTCTACTCTGTCCGATAGGGTCATTGAATTAAAAAAAAAAACAACTGGACAACACAGGATTTGGGTTTGGTTTGAGGTGCTTGTCCAATTATCCCCACAGGGAGCTGCCACCTCATGGTTTTGGGGTGGGGCACAGACCTATTTACTCATAGTTTCCTAAAATGAGATACCATCTTCCTGGAGGAGTTTGGAATCTAAGACAATCAATTAGAAATGCAGATAGAAGGCCACACAAACCTGATGCTTAGTGATGCCATCTGGTCCTGAAATGGTGAAGCAAGTCATCTGGTTTGGCATCTCCCCTGGCAGAGATACTTTGCTGACACTGAGCTGAATGACAGTTGTCACCTTGGATAATTAGAGCTTGTGGAGCACCTTTCAACAAGAAAGTCATTCACCTTCCCCACCCTATGAAAAGAGAGAGAAACTATTTCAAATGGGTGAACGGAAGGCCCTGATGATCAGATGGTCTTCTCTCTTGTCGCTGTACCCTGTGCCCCACCTCCTCCTCCTCCACATCACTCCAAAGCGTCACTTGCCCAGAGGGGACCAAATTATCAAATTGTGTGTATTTTATCTTTTCAGGGGCATCTGCCTACCTGTTGCCCTGTTCACATTCTTCAGTGAATAATTTCCAATCTACCACTCTTCTTTTTGAAAGTGCTACATTAAAAACAAGGGGTTTAGCTACTTCTTTCTCTATGCTCCCTCCTCTACCCATTCTTCTATAGCCATTGGGAAAAGAGCTATTAATACATCATCTACCAATCTGTGTTGGGAAGCCTTAGGGTGCTGGGAATGGTGAGGAGTTGGCAAAGTTAAATAATTTGTACTTAGCTTACAAGCTTACTTAATACCTTAATTTCTCACCGAGGTCTCGTGCTGTCATCCGTATGGAGTTGCAGTGCTAATCCAAAGGCTATGCCTCTCTGTTAGAATATACCAGCAGTTCGGAGGGAGTAATTTACAGCTTCAGATACCCAAAAGCGGGTCAACTGTAAGGAAGTTCCAACTCATGATAATGATTGACTAATTTCACTTGAACATTCTGGACCTGTGAGATAATTACCTTCTTTTCCATGTCCCGCAAGGCAGTTTCTCCCCAAATAGAAAGCCCTAGAATTGCAATAAAAGTGCCCTTGGGAGAAGGTGGTTCAACGATACCAACTTGCCCTCTCCATGTGGGAGACTTGGGTTTGATTCCTGAACAACACACTTTATATGCAGTCGCCGGCCATCTGGCAGTGGAAGGTTGCGATGATGCCGAACTTGTTTCAGAGGAGCTTCCTGACTAAGATTATGAAGAAGAGCCTAGAGAGCCACTTCTGAAAATCATCCAGTGGAAGCCCCAGGGATCACAACAGTCCATGAAGTTGTTTCATTAGGAATGGGGCCGTATGTTACAGGCTAGAAAGACACTATACCAGATGCTCTGCTGGAGAAGGAGGAACAATCTCCTCCTGTACCAGTCAGATCTGATTTGACGGTACACACACACACACACACACACACACACA
>NW_006399973.1:2208804-2216822 GCF_000299155.1 Elephantulus edwardii | reverse complement strand
GAATTTTGTAAATAAACTAGTAGAAAATATTAAAAATAAAATGTAATAAGAAGAAAAAGAATATCAGCTTAAAAACTAAGGTGTGCCTTATTCAAGCCATAGTCTTTTCAATCATCTGCTATACATCTGAAAGCTGGAAAATGAATAAGGATGACAGTAGAAAGATTGGTGGTTTTGAGTAGTGGTGCTGGAAATGAAACAGACTGACACAGTGGCTGCTGCAATAGAAAAGGGTATTAGAGATGATAAGGATGGCACAGGACATGATTTAGATTTGTTGTTCCTAAGGTTGCTGTGATTCTTACTAGACACAACAACCACAAAAATTGGCTAACTGCCTAAGGGTGTTCTGGTGGCATTCCTGTCTTTAGCTTTAGTACCATGTCCCTCTTGGTACCATCAGTTAGGATATCAAGAGACATTTCACTGGGGAAGTGCACAGTCAGGGGCCTCTCCATATTATAGAAGAGCAATGAAGTCAGTTTGAAGACCAAGGTGCACCTGATTCAGGCCATGGTCTTTTCAGTCACTTGCTATGCATCTCAGACCTGGACAATGATTAAGGATGACTGAAAAAGAATCATTGCCATTGAGCTGTGGTGTTGAAGAAGGGTACTGAATATCATGTGGACTGCCAGAAGAACAGATATATTGTGGAGAAGGTGCAGCTAGAGTGCTCCTTGGCGGCAAAAATTACAAAGCTTTGTCTCACATACTCTGGGCACATTGCTAGATGAGGCTACTACTTGAAGAAGGACATGGTGCTTGGAAAGGTGGAGGGTCAGTGAAAGAGAGGAAGACCCTCAACCAGATGAAATGACAGACACAGTGACTGCAGCAATGGGCTTGAGTTTGTCAGAGATTATGAGGATGGCACAGTATAGGACAGAGTTCAGATCAGTTTTTCATAGGATTGCTGTAAAACTTATTGGACTCCCTGACCTAAGAAAAACAACCATGCAACCAACCTATTCAACTGACAATGCCTTTCTAACAGACCTTTACTTTTCCTATTTTCTTTTTATCCTTTTTATTTTTTTTTACTGGTTTGCTTGAAAAGTTTGGTATACATTGCATTTCCCACTATTCTTCATTCACACTATGTTTCACCTGCATCATGTTTCATAAAATCAATCACCATGGGGCCTTGTCCATCATTATCTGTCATTTTGCCTGGATCCTTCTGCTTTCCTTGCTTCCCTCCCTCCACCCAACAAATTGTGCAAACTTTGTGGTTTCATCCCTGACTATCCTCTTTTAGCCCCCATACACATTTTACTAGTTATCCTTCTATTTTTACAATAATGGTCATATACAATATTTGTCCTTATGAGACTGTTAGTTCAGTGAGAATAATGCTCTCCAGCCTCTCCCAAGTTATGTAGTATTTTTCAAAACTGTTGCTTCTGCGTGCTGCATAGTATTTCATTGAGTGAATGTATCACAATTTCTCAATCCAATCAGGGCTGTTTCCATGTTCTTGTGATGATGAATAACACTGCTATGAACATTGGTGTCTAAATCTCTGTTTCTCAGTTCTAATTTCCTTGGCATATATTCTTAGTAGCAGAATAGCTGGGTCATATGGAATATCTATGTTAAACTTTTTGAGGAAAAACCACACTGTATTCAAGAGAGGTTTTATCATTTTACAATCCCACCAGCAGTGTATAAGAGTTCCCACCTCACAATGAATGAATGGAAATCCAAAATCTCTGTAAATGTTCATTAAAATTATCAAAATAAAAAAAAATTAAAAAAGAGTTCCCACCTCTCCACATGCTCGCCAACATTTGTTGCTTATGGCTCTACTAAACGTTACCACTGCTGCTGGGATGAGATGGTATCTCATTGTAGTTTTGATTTGCATCTCTCTTATTGCCATTGATTTTGAGCATTTTTTCATGTGTCTGTTGGCCACATGAATGTCTTCCTCTGTGAGAAGTCTTTCCATATTTTTTGCCTATTTTGTAATTGAATTAGCAGTCTTTTTCTTCTGGAGGACCTCTGGTATTCTATAAACTTTTGTTATGAGACCCTTGTCTGAGATGCTATTGTCAAATGTTTGTTCCCAGTCTGTAGGTTTTCTTTTCACCTTTTGGAAAAAGTTTTTGATGAGCACAGATATTTAATCTTTAGAAAGTACCACTCATCAATTTTGTCCTTTCCAGATGGTGCATTTCTGGCTGTATTTGTCATTCGCTTTATACTATAGGCCAAGCCTTTTAAGCTTGATCCCATTTTGTCTCTTACAAACTTTATAGATTTGGGCTTTACTCTCAGGTCTCTGATCCACCTTGAATTGATTTTTGTGTATGGGGTGAGATGTGAATCCTGTTTCAACTTTCTTCAAGTAGCAGTCCAGTTTTTCCAGAACCATTTGTTGAAGAGGTTGTCATTTCCCCATTTGATGGGTTTTATTTCCTTGTTGAATATCAGTTGACCATAGATAAATGGGTCCATTTCTGGGTTCTCAAATTCTGTTCCATTAGCCTATGTGCCTGTCATTGTACCAGTACTGTTTTGGTTACTTTTGCTATGTAGTAGCTTTTGAGGTCAGTGAGTGCTATACCTCCCACCTCATTTTTGTTTTTCAATACTACTTTGCTTATTAGGGGTCTATTTCCTCTCCAAATAAATTTGACAATTTCCCTATTGATCTCCTGGAAGAATGCATTTGGTATCTGTATTAGGTTTGCATTAAACAAATAGATTTCTTTTGGTAGGATTGTCATTTTCACAACATTGAGTCCTTTTACCCATGAGCAGGGCACATTTTCCCTTTTATTTAGTCTTTCATTGTGTCTTGCAGAAATGTTCTCTAGTTTTCTTTTTATAGGTCTTTTGTATCTCTAGTTAAGCTCACTATCAATTGTTTCTATTTGTGGTTAGCAGTCTTTTTCTTGTGGAGGCCCAGAAGTGTTCTGTAAACTTTTGTTATGAGACCATTTTCTAAGACGCTATTGTCAAATGTTTGTTACTGTTGTAAACGCGATATTGCTTTCTTAGTTTCCTTCTCTGAGTTTTCTTTGTTACTGTAGGGGAATCCCATTGACTTTGGATATTGATCTTGTATCCTGCAATCTTACTAAACCGGTTCACTAGCTCTAACAGTTTTTAGGCTGAGTCCTTGGGTTTTCTGTGTACAGTATCATATCATCTGTATATAATGACAGTCTAACCATGACTTTGAAGACACATTTTATTTCCTTCTCTTATCATATTGCCCTAGCAAGTTCTTCCAGTACAATATTGTATAGAAGTGTTGACAATGGCCATCCTTGTCTGGTCCCTGTTCTCAAGGAAAATGTTTTTAATCTTTCTTCATTGAGAATGATGTTGGCTCTTGGTTTTGCGCATATACTTTTCATTATGTTGAGAAAATTCCTTTCTATTCAAATTTTGCTGAGTGTCTTAATCAAGAAAGGGTGTTGAATTTTTATCAAATGCTTTGTCTGCATTAATTGCTAATATCATATGATTCTTGTTATTTGCTTTGTTAATGTGGTGAATTGCATTGATTTCCCCCCTGTTTCTTATGTTGAACCATCCTTATGAATCCCGCTTGGTCATGATGGTTTTCTGTTTTGTTTTTAACAAAAGCAATGATTTCTCGGTAATGGTAGTAAAGGAAACACTGAGTCTTCGGCATCAATCGAGTGTCTGTCCAGGAGATCTCACTGCAGCTGCTCGTCCAGTGTCCTTCTTTACCTTAGTGACTTTCTCCTTTTTTGCCAACTCCTTGTTTGAAGTCATTCATATTTGTTGCCTGGACCAGGGTATCAATAAACATAAAATAGGAAATTCTTGTTGTTTCTTCTTGACCTTGATTGGACTGAACAAATGTAATTACATGGTTAACATTCTCAAGCTTAACATAATGAAGTAAGACAATACCATCTTCTTTACTACAATCTTGTGATAGTTCCAGGGCTTGAGTTGACTCTCTTCTTTCTTCTGCCTCAAAATCCATAGACTGAAAAAAAAGAAAAAAAATTCCATAGATTGGAGTAGGTTGATAAAAATTTTTACATATTTTGGCCCCTGACCATTATCTGATCCTTGAAATTTCATAGAACAAAGCTTAACAGGTTGATTAAATGCCACAGTAATAAGCAGCTGCTCATCGCAGTCAGATGGGTCTGTTGTTCAACTGTTCTACCTCTGACCATGTCAATCTGGGTAGGTCATGAGTTTCAAAGAATTTGCCAATTTCCTATAAGTTTTCAAATTTATCAGAGCATGTTGTTATTGTTGATTGCCGTTAAGTTGAGCATGACTCATAGCTACTCTATGAACAAAAGACCTAATGCCTTTCCAAACTATCATCAATTCCAAGTTCATAGAATTTCCAGAGGCATATCTGCTTCCAAACCCGTTTTACAACTGGGAGCTCCACCAAACACTGTCCACATTGGGAAGCCATTCTGGCATTTGATACCCCAATGGTACAAGGTTCAGAATCACAGCAATCCAGTTTACCTCATACTGCACATTGACAAAGAGTGATGTACAAAGTAGAAGAGTGTCCCTCCAGATAGAAACAGCATTAGTTTCATTTAGCAGTGGTTAAGTGTCACCAAGTCGAATACAACTGAGAGTAAGTTTTGTACAAATGACCTGAACTCAGTTCTATAACTGACATAATTTCCATACAGAACTCTGTTCTATAACGAACATAATTTCTGTACATTTATAGAGTTTAGTGAGTTTGTACAGTTTAGAGATTTTGTAGAGTTTCCAGAGGCATCTGGTTTAGGAAGTGGATGCCACTCCTGCTTCCCAGAATAAATTAATCTGGAAGCTCATCCAAACATTGTACATATTGGGTAACTATTATGATATTTGACAAAACTGTGGAACAGTGTGCAGCGTCTCAGCAACACCAAGTTGTTCAGTTCAGCAATAGACAAAAAGATTGCTGCTTCATTTAAGGAATATTCATTCAAAAATTAATAAATTTGGCCTGAGGTCCACAGGCCTGAGGGCCCTGTGGGATTTTAAAGCCAACGCCTTTAAGCAGACCTCCACCCTAGGCAAAAACTCAAGGACACCTGTTCTTGAGAGAAAAAGAGCATCAGTACATATCAGACATAACCCCAAAAACCTGTGTCACACGCCCATCAGGACTGCCATCAGAAGCAGCAAAACAGCCAAAGTCCCAGAGTGGGGGTTCAAGACCCTAGCCAGCAGTCCCTCCCCCTCCCCCTGCAAAACAGAGTATAGTTTTTCATAATATTCTGATAGTATAGATTTAATTTCCTCTGGTTCTGTTGTGATGTCACCTCTATCATTAATTAATTGAGTTATTAGTGTCTTTCCCTTATTTTCCTTTGTTAAGCTTTTGTCAATTTTACTGACTCTTTTGAGAAACCAGCTTCTGGTTTTGTTGATGGTTTTAATTGTTTATCTGTTTTCTGTCTTGTTGAGTTTAACTCTTGTTCTCCTAATTCCTTTCTTCTAGAGGCTGTGGGGTTATATTGTTCTTTTTCTATTTGATGAAGGTGTTGAGTTAGATCATTAACTTTGCTTCTTACTTTGTTCTTTATGTGTTTGTCTATTCCTATAGACTGCCCTTTGAAGATTGCCTAAGTTGCATCCCAGAGGTTTTGGTATGTTATTTTTATTATCATTTGTTTCAAGGAAATTTTCTACTTCATTTTTTATTTCTTCTATAACCCAGTCATGTTGTAGCAGGGTGTTATTTAGCTTCCACATTGGTAGTTTTATAAGCTTTATCGTCTTGTGGTTCTTATCTAGATTTATATCATTGTGGTCTGAGAAGATACTTTGTATAATTTTAACGTTTTGAATTTTTTGAGGCTGGCTTTGTGCCCTGATATGTGATCAATTCTGGAAAATATGCCATGTTCACTTGAGAAGAAAGTTCATTGAGTTTTAGTTGGGTGCAGTACCCTGACTACATTCACAAGGTCGAGGTGGCTAAATGCATAATTTATATTATTTCTGCAATTTTATTAAGCTTCTTTTGAGTTGACTTATCCTTTAGTGAGAGTGGTGTGGTAAAGTCTCCCACAACTATTGTAGCGCTATTTTTTCCTCCATTCAATTCTGTTAACAGTTGTTTTATATAGTTAGCAGGTCTATTATTTGGCACATAGATATTGACAAAGGTATGTCTTCTTGATCTATTGTGCCTTTAATCAGTATGTAATGCCTTTCTTTGTTTTTTATAGTGGTTTTCATTATGAAGTCTATTTTAGCTTTTCATGAATGGCATTTACTTGGTTTATTTATTCCAGCCTTTGATTCCAAGTCTATCTTTCTCTTCATTTCTTAGATGTGTCTCTTGTAGATAACATATTGATGGGCTTTGTTATTTTATCCATTCTGCTATTCTTTTCCTCTTGATTGGTGCATTTAGCCCATTCACACTAGGTACGATTATTGACAGGGCAGGTTTTATTGTTGCCATTTTGCTGTGTTTCTTATTCTGTTGTTTCTGGGTTACTGTGGTCTACCCACTTTCCTTTGGTGTCCCTGTGTAAATGACTTCCCTTAATTAAAAGTTCTTGTAGATTTGGTCTTGTTTTCACAAATTCCTTAAGTTCCTTCTTTTCTGCAAAGAATATGATTTCCCCTTCATATTTGCTGGAGAGCTTTGCTGGATACTTGGTGCTGAGTTAGCAATTATTTTCTTTCAACTTTTTGCATTTTCTATCCCATCGTCTTCATGCACATGGTTTCTGTTGAAAAATCATTAATCTAATTATTTTTCTTTTATAGGTAACTGATTTTCTTGTGCTGCTTTCATTATTCCATACTTTTTCTTAACTTTGGAGAATTTAACTACAGTATGTCTTGATGTCTTCCTTTTGTTGTCTAGTCTATTTGTTCCTGAGCCCCCTGAATGAATGTGGATTTCCTTGCTCTTCATAATACCTGGTAAGTTTTCTTCTAGTATCTCTTACATAATTTTCCTCAGTGATTTTCCCGCATTCCAATCATACTTATGTTATTCCTTTGGATGTCATCCCCCATGATTCTAATATTTTCTTGTTTCTTGTCTTACTTCTGCTTTTTCTTCTAGTTTGTTTCTGTAGAGATTCTTATCTTTCTGTTCACTGACTCTGCTCCATCTCCTCTGTTCTACCTTTTTGTCCTTTAATCATGTTGGATGATTCCACCATTTTGGTCTTAATATTCTGGATTGAATTTTCATTCATTTCTATTATTTCCAGTACTATGTTGGCTGTACTCTGTATCTTGTGGTGATTTATTAAATTCTTGTATCTCGATCTATATTTCAATTCTTTCTTCCATCTTCTGCACTTTTTTCCTGCTGTTTTGCAAATTCCTCCTCATCAATATATTTCTTCTGACTCATTATTCTGGATCGTTTGCTTTCTTAGTGGTGCTTCTTTCATCATGTGCACCTTCTTCCATAGCTGTTCAAATAACCCTTCATCAATATATTTCTTCTGACTCTATACCTCTAGGTTATTTTCCCTTAATTTGTGATTTCTATTGTTTCATCTATCATTTGTACTTTCATTTATAGTTGTTAAACGTCTCCATATCAACATATATCATATGCCTTCTTGACTCTGGGATATTCAGGAGGTCTCCAATATTCTCTGCTTTTTTTGGGAGAAGGCTTAATTTGTTTTTTCACAGTGTTTTAAAAGTGTTGAGATTTTTCTTGACAAGTTTTAGGCTGTTTCTATTATGTCTGCGAAAGATTTTGGTTCTTATGATGTTACTGATAAGGTACCAAGTCAAAATGTTCAATTTATGGGATAAGCCACTCATTCTACTGAAAATCCTTTTTGGAAAAATTTGCCATATGAAAGTTCAAGCTGAAGTTGAGGAAAATTAAATCAAGTCCACGGGAACCAAAATTTGATCTTAAGTCTATCACACTTGAATTTCAAAACCATCTCAGGAACAGGTTTGAGGTCTTGAGCACCAATGAGCATAGACCAAATGAGCTCTGGGAGGATATCAAGAAAATCATCCATGAAGAATGCAAAAGATCATTACAAAGGCTGAGGAAG
>NW_006399973.1:2207457-2208704 GCF_000299155.1 Elephantulus edwardii | reverse complement strand
ACACACACACACACACACACACACACACACACAATAATAATAATAAAATAAAAAAAGAAAGACACTATAACCTGCCGCATGTATGTTAATGACATATTAATGATATCCCTCTGTATTTTGGTAGACTTATCTTTTAAGTCCTTGTGTTACAGGATACATGATGGTTACAACACCACAAAACGGTGTATGACAGTAGACGGAATAAGAAAGAATATGAAAGTCTACCACTTACATGAAAATACTTGAGAAAAATATTATTTGTGTCTTGCTAAGCATTTGACTATCTGGATCATAACGAATCATGGCTATCTTTGAAGAGAATGGGAATCTCAGAATGCTTAATTGTACTTATATGAAACCAGTATGTACCTAGACCAAGAAATTGTTGTTCAAATAGTTCAAGAGAATACGACATAGTTTAAAATCAAGAAAGATGTGTTTCAGGACTATATCCTCTCTCCATACCTCTCAATCTGTATACTGAAAAAATCATTCAAGAAGCTGGACTTTATGAAGAAGGATGTAGTATCAGATTTAGAGAAAGACCCATCAGCAATCTTCCTTATGCAGATGACATAACGCTGCTTGCCAAAAATGAAGAGAGCTAGAAGCACTTGATGAAGAAGATCAAAGACCACAGTCTGCAGTATGTATTACATCTCAAAACTAAAAAAAAAAAAAAAAAAAAAAAAAGACCCTCACCACTGGGCCAAAAGGAACATCATGATAGATGAAAAACAGATTGAAGATGCCATCCTTTCATCTTGCTTGGATCCACAATCAACATCATCTGTATCGGCAGTCAAGAAATCAAAAGATGTATTGCACTGGGAAAGTCAGGGACCTCTCCAAAGTATTGAAGACCAAGAATGTCCAACAACAAATGAATGGATTGAGAAATTATGGTACATTCACACAATGGAATACTATGCAGCACAGTAGCAATGATTTTGTAAATTATTACCTAACTTGGGAGGGACTGGAGAGCATTATGCTGTGTGAACTCAGTCCCACAAGGGAAATATTGTAGAATGAGTATAAGGATCCAAGAAGGGTGGAAGAGGTTGGAAGCAGAAGGATGAGGATGTGCAGGGGAAGGGGGGGATTAACCATTGGGTTTTATAATTTGATGGGTGGGGGTGAGGTAAATCGAAAGAATTTGTTCTTGAAAACAATGTATTTGAATTTTATCTACAACAGCTCCACGGTCAACACTCTTGGCACCAGCAGCCAGGAAATCAAGAAAC
>NW_006399973.1:2206588-2207062 GCF_000299155.1 Elephantulus edwardii | reverse complement strand
GATTCAGTGACTGCGGTAATCGCGATGGGTGTGTCAGAGGCAATGCGATTGGCACAGGATAGAGCAGGGTTTAGGGCTGTTGTACATAGAGTCGCTATGAGTCGCAAATGACTTGACCGCACATAATAACAACAAGGAAAGAATAAAATAGATGAATGGGACCTTCTAAGAATCAAATCCCTGTGCACATCCAAAAACTTCTCCAACAGGAAAAAAAGGGAAGGCACAGACTGGGAAAAAGTATTTGGTAATGTCATGTCAATTAAGGAACTATATCTAGAATTTATAAAATACTCAAGCACCGCAACAAGATAAAGGTAAACAAACCAGACACTTCACCAGAGAAGACTTTCAGATGGCCAACAAACACATGAAGAAATGTTTAAAATCCCTAGCTCTAAGAGAGATGCAAATCAAAACAACTATGAGATATCATCTCACCCCAGTAAGAATAGCAAAATTTAACAGAACAGC
>NW_006399973.1:2199667-2203340 GCF_000299155.1 Elephantulus edwardii | reverse complement strand
ATGCCTTTGAGCTGTGGTGCTGGAGAAGAGTGTTGAATATACCATGGACTGCTAGGAGAACAAACAGGTTTGTCCTGGAGAGGGTGAAGCCAGAGTGCTCCCTGGAGTCAAGGATTCTGAAGCTTCATCTGACATATTTTGGGCATGTTGCAAGGAGGGACTGGTCCTTGGAGAGGGAAATCATGTTTGGCAGAGTGGAAGGGCTGCGAACAAGAGGAAGACCTTTGATAAGATGGATTGATTCTGTGACTAGAGAGGTGGGAATAAGTGCGTTTGAGACAGCTAGGTTGGCACAGGATAGAAGAGCGTATAGAACTCTTGTACATAGGGTCGCTATGAGTCGCAAGCAACTCGAAGGCACATAACAACAACAACAAAGTCTTTGAGGTTCTCTCCATTCTGCACTGCAGCCCTGTACGAATCTCGCCTTGACGTAGTACCCTGTCACCAACTCTATTGTCCTCTTACATGTACAAAGTGTCTGAGTGGTGTGAGATCATGTGCTGTACTCAAGTGGTTTCTTATGCACCTTTTCTCCTGAAGTTTAATGTTTTCCCTTGACTCTAGAGTGGCAAGAGATCAGAGATCAGGACCTCCAGCTAAAGCTGCTTGTGTGCTGGGTGTCTCGGTCTGCCCTCTCTCTTGCAGAGAGCTGAGAAAAGTCTTTGCTTATAGTTCTGAGTCCTAAAGTCTCTTGTCCTATTTTGCCCTTAGGATGGCTCCACAGTGACGGAGGCAAGGATCCCCAGATACAGACCTGTATCCCCAGGACAGTTTCAGTGCCTTCCCCCACATGCAATGAAGAGTGCTCGCACTCAGCTGACCTCTCTCCTCTTCCCATTTTCCTAATTAACGTATCTATGTATGATACTTTCTTTAACACCACTCCCGTGAATTTGCATTTGCTGAAATTTAAGTCTTGTTCTCCTACCTTTCTAGTCTTGATTGCTCTTAAAAATTAAGCTGAGATGCTCTTTCAAGACATCAAATTTTTAAGAAGATGAAAGCTGAACCAAATAAATTCTAATGCCTGCAATGAATCCTACTCAATCCCCCATCGGGTCTTCTGGGGCCAGTTTGGTGAAACATTCAGTTCTGATCCACACGTGAGATCCTGTGTACCAAAGCTTGGCACCTTCAGATCCTGTGCTCCATCCTGATAACACATGTTACCCAGGCCTTCTCCATTTTCAAACTCCTCCCATTTCACAGTTCAGAAGGACTTGCTCTCTCCATCCCAGCCTGCCCCAAACGCTGCTTTCTGCCCCTTTCTAACCCTTTCTGCTTTCTAATGACCAAGCTCCTTTTTTGCAGCAGCCTCACTCTTTGGTCCCATGCTGAAAACCACTATAGCTTTGACCTTCACCTCCCTTCTTAATCCCAATCCCTAACTCCATCTGGCCCCATTGCCACTTTCAGAGGCACTGGGTAAATATCTTGCCCAGCCACCCAGCTCATTCCAGCCATATGTCATCTGGCACCTCCCTGCCTGGCAAGTGGAACCGGAACAAACAAACCTGTCTAGTGCCTCTGACAGATGATGCCCTCCTCTCTACTAAATATTGGCCTACTACTAAGTGAAAGGATCACTCTCCTTCATTAGCTCTAGCCTTCTTTGATATAATAGTCCTGGAAAACGGGCCTTCTCTGCACAACCGCTGAACTAGTCCTCATTCATTTCCAATCAGCCACCATGGGTCACAAGTGTGTTCCAAAATTAGGAGCATGCCAAAGAGTATTTACAAAACAGGAATATTGTCTTGCTGTGGGGATTAGTGTTTGTGTGATCTATAGCTATTTTTCAATAATCTTGCCAGCTTGCATTTAATGTTTAATGTGCATCAGGTAATAGCTTGCAAATTTTACTTTCATTATCTCATTTAATCTCAGTAAGCCTTTTAAGGTAGACTTTATCACATTCGCTCAATAGATGAGGAAACTAATGAATAAAGAAATTGAATAAAGTGCACCAGAATTGTACAGTTTGTAAGTGAGAAGTCTTGGTTTGGCCCAGGGAATAAATCTCTAGACCCTGTGCTCTGGAGCACTAACTCATGTTATTTCATTTTTAGCTTCCTCTTGCTCCTTGAAGTAAAATGTATCAAACTCTGTCTTCATGCCTTATGGCTTTTTTACATCTTTAATGCCCTGTTGTTGTATACTGGAGAGTTGGAACCTACCCATAGCTGACCCTCTGGTGGGTTTTCAGAGGTAGTTAATTGCACAGGAGGAAATTGCCCATTTTTCTCCCACAGAGCAGCTGGTGGCCTTGAAATGTGTGGCTTTGGCATTGCAGCACAGGTCCTTGCCACTAGGCCACCAGAGCCAAATAGACTGGTGAGCATGGCATATAGTATTTAACAGTTTCACTTATTTCCCCTACAGTCCTAACATGGAAAAACTCAGGTGAAATTATGTACTACAGATTAGCAAATAAGTGCAGTTAAGCCTATGTATACTGTGGTTATTGGGAAATCTAATACTGGCAGAAATAACTAACCCAAACTGAAAGGAGGAAATCCTTTCCAGTCCTAAGGACCTTGAGGGAAAGAGATGGGGAAGAGCTCCAGAACCCTTCATATTCTTCTAAAGCTCTTTTCTAATCTCTACCCTGAAGGGTAATAACAATTAGACTTTCTGGAAAAAGAAATATAATGGAATGAAACTGATTCCTATCTTCTGTTAGTTACAGCTGTGGGCATTAAGCAAGGATCGCATTTTTATTGTGAGCCTCAATCTTCTCATCTCTAAAGTAGGCAAGATAATTCCAGCCCTGCCTGACTCATAGGGTCATTATCAAGGTAAATGAGACAAAGAAAGTAAAAGCACTTGGTGAACCATAATGTACTGCCTAAGTGTAAGAAAAACATGACTCTTTGTTATTAGATAATTAATGAAGAGTATCAGAATATACTATTTTAAAGACATTACCTCATGGGTTTTTTCCCCCCTCACCTAGTGTTTATCTACCTTGACCCTTCTAGGTAATAGCAGCTGGGCTGCTTTGTGTTCATTACCTCAGCAAAGGAAAGTAACAGCAGAACAAAATAAAAAGGAGGTCATCTTAGCTTTTGTGTTTCAAAACTCTAAGGCCTTTCTTAAAGCAAACTTCTGGTTTGATGTTTTCCCTAAGACCATTTGCGTTAACAATATAGCAGTTAAGCTGGTATGTGCTTATTACCTAAGCACAGGGAAGTAACAGAAAAATAAAATAAAGGGGAGATGGTCTTAGCTTTTGTGTTTTAAAACTCTAGGTCTTTTCCTAAGGCAAATTTCTGAGTTGATGGAAGTGTTTTATATCATGTTCAAACCAAGTACTCAAAGATATGTGCATTATTTTGTAGAGAAATGATAATCTAAATATCAAAAACAAAACTAATATTTGATAGAAAATATGGTAAGACCAGTAGCAGTGGCAAAGCTTAGCAGAATAGCAAGGGATAAATGTTGGAGAGGATGTGGAGAGATAGGAACTTACATACACTGTTGGTGGGATTGTAAAATGGTGCAACCACTCTGGAAGATAGTTTGGTGTTTCCTCTAAAAGTTGAACATAGAAACTCCATATGACCCTGCTGTTCTACTACTAGAAATATACCCCAAGGAAATTAGAACTGAAAAACAAATGGAGATTTGTACACTAACGTTCATAGCAACATTATTCAAAACCACA
>NW_006399973.1:2191707-2193430 GCF_000299155.1 Elephantulus edwardii | reverse complement strand
GTCTCATATACTTTGAGCATGTTGCAAGGAGAGACTGGTCCTTGGAGAGGGACATCATGTTTGGCAGAGTTGGAGGGGCAGCAAAAGAGAGGAAGACCTTCGATGAGGTGGATCGATTCTGTGACTGGAGTGGTGGGAATAAGTACATTTGAGATGGTGAGTTTGGAACAGGATAGAACTGCGTTTAGAGCTCTTGTACATAGGGTTGCTATGAGTTGCAAGCAACTTGATGGCACATAACAACAACAACAACATGTAACATGGGAGAGACTGGAGAGTATTATGCTGAGTGAACTAACTCAGTCTCATGAGAACAAATGGTTCATAAGAACATTATTGTAAAAATAGAAGGGTAACTAGTAAAATGTGGATAAATGTCCAAAGAGAGGAGGGATAAAGGTGGGGAGAAAGGCAAAGTACTGAGGGGAAAAAAGAAAGTTGAGGGTTTGTTTTTTTAAAAAAAAAAAAACAAAAACAAACACCAAAAAAACCAAAACAATAACTAAACAAAATGAGTCATTAACTAAATGGCTTTATAAACTTTCATACGAATTACAATAAAAGTAAAGAAAGAAAAAAGGAGCATGGATTTCTTTATAAAGTAGTTGCAAGCAGAGTAGTCTGAGTTCTGCCACACTCTGGCTGTGTGCCATTGAGCAAATCTAGTTTCTCTGAATCTTGCTTTTCTTTCCTTTAAAGTGAACATAAAAGACACCTACCTCGTAAAATTCTTATATTGGTCAAATGAGGAACGGACTTTGTGTCTTGAATGAGCAAGACCAAATTTAGTTTCTGTAATTGTAGCTTTAATATGCAAATCTCAAATATATATATAACTTAGAAACTCTTATGGAAGAGGTTTTTTAGGGATTTTCTATTTTCATTAGAAATTTCAGTGTTCTTGAAGTATTTTATTTACCTAGAAAAGAACATTTGGTTTTTAAGTCTTTTCTGCCCTCTGACTTTTTTCCTCAGCACACTATCATGTAACACATATTTGCTGACTGATCTAGTACCACTGAACTTCTACCAAATTGGTTTCCCTCCCAAACTGGGAAACCCACCCTCTCCACAACAGGAGGCCTATAAAGAACGCTTTTTAGAAGTGACTGATGAAGGTGAGACTTCATCTCACATATTTTGGTCATGTTATTGGGAAGGACCAACCTCTGGGGAAATACATCCTGGTTAGTAAAGTAAAGGGTTCTTGAAAGAGAGGAAGATTCTCAATGAGATTAATTGACACAGTGGATATCACAGTGAGCTTAACTACAGCAGAAATTGTGAGGCCTGTGCCTTTCATCCTACTGCACTTAGAGTCGCTATGAGTTGGAACCAAACTGATGCACCTAACAAGAGCTGTAGCATTTTACTTTCAATCTCCTTCTAGGAAGGCACCTGATGAAGAAGTCGGTACTACAGCAGGGACCGAGAACAAGGTCTTACAAGATGACTCAATTATAAGCCAATTTAAGCACTTACAAGATGAGTCAACATAAGTATGACCTTGAACACAGTGAAAGCTCAAAGTAGGAGAACCAAGCTCTATTAAGAGTCCTCAGGCTGAGTGTAGGGAGCTCTGGTGGACTGGTGGTAAGAAGCTGAACTGCAATTCCAGAGGTGCGTGGTTCAAATCCACCAGATGCTCTGCTGAAGAAGGAGGGACAATCTCCTCTTGTACTGGTCAGATCGGATTTGACCATACACACACACAAAGTAATAA
>NW_006399973.1:2187755-2191120 GCF_000299155.1 Elephantulus edwardii | reverse complement strand
TGGGGTAATTGGGATAGGTGTGTCAGAGACAGTGCGATTGGCACAGGACAGAGCGGAGTTTAGGGCTGTTGTACATAGGGTCGCTATGAGTCGCAGGCCACTCGACGGCACATAACAACAACAACAACAACAACAACAACAACACATAACTTGGGAGAAACTGGAGAGCATTGTGCTGAGTAAACTAAATACTGCATAAGATCATTATTGTACAACCAGAATGATAACTAGTAAAACATGTATGTAGATGCAAGGGGGGAAGGGATGGGAACAAAGGGGTGACGATGATTAGGGGTGAACTCACAGTGTTGCACAGTTTGGTGGGTGGATGCAAGGAGTAAAAGAAAGGGGAAGTATCCAGTGGGGACCTGAAAAGATTGGGTGATGATGGGTAAGGTTCAATGGTGATTGATTTTATAAAGCATCATGTATGGATGATAGAAAGAGAATTGATGCTTTAGAACTGGTGCTGGAGAAGAATGTTGAATATTCAATGGACTGACAGGAGAAGCCAGAATGCTCCTTGGAGTCAAGGATTCTGAAGCTTTTTCTGACATACTTTGGGCATGTTGCAAGGAGGGACTGGTCCTTGGAGAGGGCCATCATGTTTGGGAGAGTAGAGGGACGGCTTAGGAGAGGAAGACCCTTGATGAGATGGATCGATTCTGTGATAGGGGTGGTGGGAATGAGTGTGTTGGAGACAGCGAGATTGGCACAGGATAGAGCAGGGTTTAGGGCTCTTGTACATAGGGTCGCTATGAGTCGCAAGTGACTCGACAGCACATAACAACAACAACAATGGGAATAAATGTATGAAACACAATATGATTGAGGAGTAGTGTGAAACACAATGTATATGAACTTTGTGAGCAAACTAATATAAAAACAACCAAACAAGAGAGAGAGGGGAAAAAAACCGAAACCAAACTGGGGGGTAGGGAGGAAAATATGCAGCAATGAATGAATGAAAAATTCAACTTCTCTTTAAACTTTTGTTAAAATCACATTTAAAAAAAAAAAAAGAAAATAGGGTAAGAGAAAATAAAGGTGAAGCTTCCTGTTCTCCTGCATCCCTCCTGCTTCTCTGCCCTAAGGTTCAGATTGCCTGAGTTGGGACAAGTCAGGAATCGAGTATAGGTGCTTAGGTTGACAGAAAAGAGGTTAGCTGACCTGCTCCCCAGAACATGAGCCTAAAATCCCAAGGAAGCTTGTAGGTTGCAAAACATACCGGTGATGACTTATTAGAGAAAGATGAGATAAATTATGTATACTGCATTGAGACAAATGAGGGAAAGAACTGTTTAAAAGGGATATATGATTAGGTATTTTTGTTATGCCAGGAGTCCAGAATGAAAGCTGCATAGTGGATTAGAGTTGGGGGGAGGAATTGTATAACAATGAAAGAATTTTTCTTTTAGTTTCAAAGAGAAGAGTGAACTGGGGGAGGGGTGGGAAGGGAGAAAAGTGCAACAATGAATGAATGGAAATCCAAAAAAACCCACAAAACCCAAAAGAAAACAATGACAAAAAAAAAAATTAAAAAAAGAAAAGCAATGACAGGCTTTGCCCAGTTGCACAGGACTTTTGAGCATCCTCCAGGGTTTTCCCACCCTGTTGTTGTTGATTGCCACTGAGTCGATGATGCCTCATAGTGACATTATGAACAAAAGACCTGAAGCCTTTCTATAACTATCATCGTTTCTCCAAGTTCATAAAGTTTCCATTGACATGTGGTTTGGGAAGTGGATGCCATCCTGCTTCCAAACCTGTCTTAAACTCGGAGTTCTGCCAGACCCTGTCCACCATGGGCAACTATTATGACATTTAAAACCCAAAAGGCACAGAGCTCAGCATCAAAGCAAATCCAGATTACCTCAGTACAGCAAATTGACAGAAGAGTGCTGTATGATTTAGAAGTATGTTCCTCCAAAATATACCAGATCCTTTCCCATAGCCTCAACACCACCGTTATCCTGCCCTTTGAATACAGTGGGCATCGCAGGGGAGAATTGGATACTAGAACTTCAAATGACAGAGGTTGTTACTATCACTAGAGTTATTGGAGACTTGCCCTATCCTACACCATCCCAGGATGTCCATTATTCTCCAAGAATCTACCATGATCAAGTCCACCATTGGAGTCACTGTGCCAGTCTATCCTTTATTTAAATTTTATTTTATTAATTTTAATGAACATTTACAGAGATTTTGGATTTCTATTCATTCATTGTTGCACTTTTTTCTCCACCCCTCCCACCCCAGTTTGTTCCTGTCTTCAAAAAGCAAAATATAAACTCCTTCACTGGTATACAATCCCCCCACCTCATGCCCCAAATGACTCCACTATGCAACCTTAATTCTGGATTCCTGTGATAACAATAATACCCTATCATATATCACTTTTAAACTGTTCTCTCCCTCATCTGTTTCAATGGTGTGCCAGTCTTTCTTAACAAATAACATGTCATTGTTGCTATGTGCTGTCAAGTCACCTGAGAATCAAAGTGACCCTATTTACAACAGCCCTAAATCCTGCTCTATCCTGTACCAATCTTATTGTCTCCGACACACCTACCCCCACTATCCCAGTGACTGAATCAATCCATCACATCGAGGGTCTTCCTCTCCTGCACTGTCCTTCTACTCTCCCAAACATGACGTCCCTCTCCAAGGATTAGTCCCTCCTTGCAACATGCCCAAAGTATGTCAGATAAAGCTTCAGAATCCTTGCCTCCAAGGAGCAGCCTGGCTGCAGCCTCTCCAGGACAAACTTGTTTGTTCTCCTAGCAGTCAGTGGTATATTCAACACTCTTCTCCAGCACCACAGCTCAAAGGCATCAATTCTCCTTCTGTCATCCCTAGTCATTGTCCAGCATTCTGATTCATAGAAAGTAATGGCAGACCATGGCCTGTATCAGGTGCACATTAGTCTCCAGACTGACAAATAACATGTAGTAATAGAAAAAAAATTAAGTTATATGTATTTGTAGCTCCAAGTTTGATCTTTGAAAGTAATGCCCACTCCACTAAATTTTCTTAGCTATAGTTCCAAATCACGAATATGATACAATGTGCCATTTTCCAAAAGTTCTGTCAGTGTATTTCATAAATTAATTCATTAATATAAAAAAGCTTTCTAAGCTGCTTCACAAAACTCAGGCTTAAGAGTAGGTGTTTCCACCTACAACCAGGAGAAGATGAACGGGATCTTCAGAAAATCAAATCCCTATGCACATCCAAAAACTTCTCCAACAGGGTAAAAAGGGAAGCCACCGGCTTGGAAAAAGTATTTGGTAATAACATATCAGATAAGGGACATATATCCAGAATTTATAAAATACTTGAGCACCACAACAAGATAAAGG
>NW_006399973.1:2175125-2183875 GCF_000299155.1 Elephantulus edwardii | reverse complement strand
CAATAATTTATTTTTTTAAAAGAGTCCTCAGGCTGAGCGTAGGGAGCTCTGGTGGCCTGGTGTTAAGAAGCTGCATTGCAATCCTACAGACAGGAGATTTTAATCTACCAGTTGCTCCTCAGAAGGATGAGCAATTGCCCGTGTGATTTATTGCCCCTGAAAACCTGATAGGGGGTCAGCAATGGGTCAGTTCAAACTTGATGGCACACAGTAACACCAACAGTCTGAGCCTGAGGTCAAAGATAAGACATTAGAATGACAACAGAAGCAGAAGGTGATAAAGGCAGATTACAAGGTTGCAGGACCACAGGGCTATTACTAGCCACCAGCTGCACTGTTTGGAAGGGAGTATACACGCTGAGGTTTGGGACTGCTACTCTCAGTCTGTCCTGCAGCTGGCTTTCCTTTAACCTACACGCCACACTTCTCCAAGAGCTACATTTCCTGCAATCTTACTGCTCCTCCCAAAGACTAGATGTCCTATTATCCCCTGTGATTTTCCTAACACTGGTCAGCACGGTCAGAACCCTGTCTGCTGAACTCTGTCTCATCCTAGGCTCTTAGTCTTGGTTTTGGCTAATAAGATTTTTGTCTTTTCCCATGTGGGCATATTTCTGGGTTTCTGATCCTGCTAATATATCCATGCCTCCTTTAGCCAGATCTGGCTGATTCTTCTCTATCTCTGGAGCTGTCCTGGTTCACGCTTTTAGCCCATTCCACTATTACTCCAAACTTTGTAACTTATTTTTTATAGACGCATCTATTAATCTTTGTGACACTGACCATATTTTGTTTACGTGTGTGCTTTTAAAATTAAATGTCTGTCTTTCTTATTAAACTGCAAAGTTCATGAGAACGGCAGTATCTCTTCTCTTCACTGTTAACTTCTTAGTACTTGAAACAAAGACTGTTTGTTGAGAAAATGCATGAGTAATAGTAAATGAATAGATATCTATAGAGATATCTATTCATTTATATGACTAGGATATACACAAGATGATAAGAATTAGTGTATATATGCTAATTAATTATAAAATATTTTAGGCAATTTATTTTGAAAAATTCTTTTCAGTTATTCTTGATAAATGAGTTATTTTCTAAAAGTTGTCAACAAAGTGTTCTTGGTTCAGAGTGATCCCATGTGTACAGAGCAGACCTGCTTCATGGGTTTTCAGTGGTTGGGATATTTGGGATGCCAACCACCAGGTCTTTACTTTGAAGTGCCTCTGCAAAGTTTTGAACTGCTAACCTTTCAGTTAGTAGGGTAACATTTACTCCACCTAGGAACTTCATAGAGTCTCATAATCCGTTTCAAAGATGAGGTAAGAGAAGGCCAGAGACTATGTAAGACTTGCATGAAGCCACAGAGCAATGTTGGGTCGACTTAGGTTCGGCACCTGGATTCTGAGACTGGTAATTCTAACCCCTACTCAAAAGTCTAGGGAGGTCTGATAGGATAGTCCAAATGGAGTTGCAGCTCTGCCTTCAGTGGTTTGGATTCATCAAAGCTTCCAAGGGAGAAAGATGAACAATTTCTTATTATTATAGTTTACAACCTTAGAGAGCTGATGGAAGGAGGCTATGGAGCCAGAATGGGCTCAATGACAGTGGGATGAGATGCCACTCAAAAGTCTTAGGGGGTGAAGGCACACACACAATAGCTAGAAAGAAATGAATAGGGACTATGCATAAATGCAGGATAATGTATAAATGGTGACAGTCATAACACTTCTTTTCATTTCTACCCTCTCATGCTGGGGAAGATGCCTGCAGAGCAGGAAGCATTGAATTTGACATTCCTGACATTTCAGTGTCCACAAACCATGGCAACATCATCAAAGTCTCAGAACAGTTCCAGTGGGCTGACATCTTGCAGCAGGAAGTGCTTACTGGGCTGCAGAGGACTCCCAACAATTCCCAGGTCCTCCCTCCCACCTCCTCGAAACAGACTCTCACCACATCTGGCCGACCCTTTCCCTCTGCCCACTCCATTTGATTCTGAAATGTCTACATCGTAGAGTAACACACATAATATTTCCAAAAAGACCCCTCTTCTTTTGGAATAATGACAAGGTAGTTGTATCTCAAGTTACTCTCACTGTCCCTTTCCTCCAGCCCTCAAATGAAGAGATGACCAGCTGCTCTTTCCCTCCATCTCTGTCAACTCAGCTGAGCCTCCCCTTCTCATCTCTACCTGCCAGCTCGCCTCAAACAGCAGCACCTGCTCAGGGCAGGGCCGACCCCTCCCGCATCCTGTAGCCCTCATCAACCTGCATCTCCGGTCTCCAGGTCCACAACCCAGTGTCAGAGACTAACTTAGCCCCTCTGGTTTAGTGACTTCCTTTCTGGCTTCAGAAACTTCAAGTGCCCATCCCTGCCAGCCCCTTAAGTTCTTCTCACTCCCTCATGAACTGCCTCTGTAGAAGCCCTCAATCAGACTACCAGGACCTCCACCCAAAGGGAAGGGACTCCCAATCCAAGGAAGCTGCTGCTCATGTACCTATTCTAGCACCTTCCAGGTAGGCCATAGCTATACCAGTATATTCTTCACTCAGGTGACTAAGTTATCATCTTTTGCAATTTTCCAGCTTTTGCCGAAGGGCCTGTAGTGTTTCAAGAAACCTCTGATAACATCTGATTACACTCTTGTTGACCCAGCAGAAACTGTGAGAAGACAGCTACTCTGAGATGTGGGCTTGACTATCCTTCTAGAACTACCCTTTTCTCTGAAAGTTTCCCCAAGCTGTTTCTGGCAGTCACATAGGGCGTTCCTGGCCCCTTGGAGCAGGTGCACTGAACAGAGCTGGGTAATAAATAAGTAAGCCCAGGAGAGAAGTACAGATCTGACAAGACTTCCTGAGACTCATACCCCTCAGTGTGTGCTCTGCCCTAGCCCACTAAAGTAATCCATTTCTTCTTACCGGATTCCAGTTTATCCATTTGTTCTGGGAAGCATTGGACAATGTGTCCCTCACATGTCTTTTTTTGCAGAACAGAGTATCACTTTTTCCTATGCCTCACGATTCCCGGGAAGCTTGCAAAATCAGCAATTTGTCTCCCACACTCCCCACATGCATTTCTTTCCTCCCTCAACCTCTTTTCCAAGTTTCTTGCCTTCTCCTCTTTCATTTCAGAAATCTCCTGAGATTGCTCTCTAGAGATCTAGCACTGACCAGTCAGCAATCTCATTTGTTGTCGCCACACAGAGTTATGTGCACCTGGAAGAACGCTATGTGGGCAATGCTTAGCCTTAAGAGTGAAAATGGTGGTATTTTAGGCACCTGACAGGAAAGAAAGGGGATTTGCTGAGTCTGTCACATTACCCTTTTTGGCCTACTTAGAAGATGAATCTTGGAGCCCAGTGAAAAGTCCTTCCTTCTTTTTGCTCTCTGAGCATCTCCACAGGGTGAGGGCAGCAAAGGGCCATTGCATTTCCCAGGCTCCCTTGCATTGTAGGCTTCTGGAGAATGCCCTTGTTATTTCACTTCCTGGCCATTCTGCCAAGCACCCTCCGGTTGACAGAGCAGGCGGGCAAGTTCAGCTAAGGATTCTGACCACTGCTGCCTTTCTCTCCTGAATATCAAGTAGGCTTGGGTTGCCATGGCCAAAACTTCCTGTTCTCTCAGCTGTCACCTCTGCTGGGCCTGGTGATGTGCATATGTGAGGGGAGGAGGGGAAACTGGTGTGTTGTTTTTTTTTTTTTCAAACCAGAAACATTTTAGGGTAACACTAGGGCTACTTGCACTATTTCAACCTACAGAGCTTGAATTGCAAGAATAACACAGATAAAAGTATTGATTTAAGGGAAATGGGGGCAGTCACACCTACATGCTTACCTATTTTCCCGTGAAATCAGATGAAATACCTTCTTCTAGCAGCTCTCTGAATGCTCCACAGCATACTATGTCTGTAAACAATGCCACTCAAACCTTTTCATTGCAATTTCCTTAACTTCCAGTGCCAAGGGTGAATGTTTATTCAAGGGGAGGCCAGAGATTCAAAGTAATCATATTTCAATGATGTTTTCTATCTTAGTTTTCGAATTTGCTTAAAGTTAACACTCTGCTCCTTAATAGCCTATGTTTGCTTTGATAAAAAAATGTTTCACTGACCAATTAATTTACTGATTTCAGCCCAAGTGTCTAAGTAAAAGTGGCCTGTTGGAAAATGAACCATGGACACCCTCTAGTCTAGACACACATACCCTTAGGGAATATGAAGATTTCAGTTTGAAGAGCAAAAGAAGGAGATACTATAATAAAATAATATGATTTTATTTAGGAGTAGATTCAATGACTGCTACTACTATATCTACTTCAGTGTTCTTGCTAAGTGTCATTGAGCTGAGTATGACTCATAGCAACTTATGAACCAAAGATCTGAACTCAGTCCTGTCCTGCACCATCCTCACACTTCCTGATGCACAAGAGCCCATTGCAGCACTCACCTTGTCAATCTACCTGGTTGAGGGTCTTCCTCTCCTTCGCCAACCTTCCACCCTTCCAACATCATGTCCATCTCCAAGGAATAGCCCCTCCTAGCAATATGTCCAAAGTACGTGATCGAAGCCTCACCATTCTTGTCTCCGAAGAGCTTTCTGGCTGCTACTTCAGTAGAAGATTTTAAACCCACAGTTAAGATCCACCATGGCCCTCTTCACCCTCATCATCTTGTCAGCCACTGACACTCTGCCATTTACTTTTACACTTAAAGTAAAAGGATTAGATTTCAACAGGGATTCTGCTTTTACTCTATTTATGCACTGGGAATGAGAAGTTTTAAGAAAATGATTTAAAAGGTCTTCACTAGATGCCCCATAAAATATCTCAAATTCATAGAGAATAAGTAACAAAAAGAGTGGCAGAACTGAGACCTTGCCCTACTGTAAAGACATGTACTCATGTTCTGGCTCTGGACTGAGACAACTAGAGGTAAACTAATATTAGGAAAAAGTAGACTATAAAGCAAACCACTATTAGAGGTTTTAAAAAGGCCATTTCATAGTGGTAAATTTCTCAATTTACCAGAAATATTAACAAAAACACCAACCACAAACAGAACAAACCTACAGTACAATTCAGTAACACATTGTTTGCCCTCTACCATTTATGTGAGCTATGCTTTGTTTTCTACAGGCTAGAATGTGACCAAAACATATAGCCTGTATTGGGCTTTTAGCACAGAAGCTTGTGCTCAATAAATCTTTGGTTAACGTGAATCTGAAGAAGCCCTGGTGGTGCTGTTGTTAAAAAAGATTGACTGTTTTAATCCACCAGCCTATCCATGGGGCAAAGATGGAGTACTCTGCTTCTATAGAGATTTACATTCTCCAAACTGACATGAAGCAATCCAATTGGATTGCTATAAATTGGAATTGATTCACTGGCAAAGGTGAACTTGAATGTGAATTTAGTAACCAAGAAAATCTTTCCGGCATTTATTTTGGTGAGATGAAAGTCTCATTTTCCTTGATTGTCCAGGTTGTGGTTGTCCCAGCCATTGCTAGAAAGATAAGGTGTAAAAACGGGCTTTCTGGCATATCTTGTTGCATGCAGGCACAGAGGCAAGAGACACACAGGCCTGTTGGATCATGCGGCTGAGTGAAATCCAGAATGGTGGAGAGGAGATGGGGCAGGTGAATGGGGCCGGGCTGTGAGAAGCCATTTGTTTATCATGTTTGGGGTTTAGATCTCACTCTAAAAGTCATAAGAATCCAATGAAAAATTTTAAGCAGCAAACTGTCATGCCTGGATTTTTGGTTCAGGAAAATTCTTTCAGCTTGGCATAGAGAGAATGACATTATGGATGAGAAGATCAAACATTAAGTTGTTAGAACAACTCAGGTAAGTCTTGGAACTTGATGAAAGGAAAAATAATAGTGATAAAGTTTTGACTTCTAAAGGCATTTTAAAAATAAGAGAACATTATTCAGAGATAAAAAATTTTAATAAAAAGTGCAAATTCCTAGAAAGTCACAACTTATTAATACAAAACCAAGAATAAATAGAAAACATAAACAACTTAAAAAAAATCTTCCCATAAAGAATACTCAAGGCCCAGATGGCTTCTTTACTCTTTTTAATAAAATTTTTATTTTATACTGGTTTACTTACAAAGTTCATACACGTTGCTTTACACACATTTGGAGAATTTGACTATAATAGGTCTTGATATTTTTCTTTTTGGGTCTAGTCTATTTGGTGTTCACTGTGCTTCTTGAATGTGGATTTCCTTGTTCTTCAAAACACCAGAGGGGGAGTTCTGGTGGCCTAGTGGCAAGGAGCTGCAACTACAATCCCAGAGGCGCACGGTTCAAATCCACCAGATGCTCTGCCGGGGAAGGAGGGACAATCTCCTCCTGTACCAGTTAGATGTGATTTGACGGTACACTCACACAAAAATAATAAAGTAAAAAAAAAAATACCAGAGAAGTTTTCATCTAGTACTTCTTCCACAACTTTCTCAGTGACTTCCCTGTCACTCCCATGTTCGGGAATTCCAATTATACATTGTTCCTTTTGATGTCATGCCACACGATTCTAATGTTTATTTTTTCCATTTTCTTTACATCTACTCTCTGATTTTTCTTCTAGTACATTTCTAGTGAGGCTCTTGTCTTCCAGCTCACTGACCCTCTGCTACATCTCTTCAGCTCTACTTTTTGTCCCACAAACATGTTGGACACATCTGCCATTTCTGTCTTGACATTCTGGATTGCATTTTCACGATTTTCTGTTATTTCCAGTACTTTGTTGCCTGTACCCTCTCTGTCTTGTGAAGATTTTTTTAAGTTCTTGTACATATTTATTTATATTATCAATTCTTCCATTTCTCCCTCCCCCATTTTCTTCTTTAGCTGTTCAAGTTGCTCCTCGTCAATTTATTTTTTTTTCTGGACTGTTGCCTCTGGGGCATTTGCTTCCTTAATGACTTCCATTGTTTCTTTTATCATTTGCATCTTCTTCTGTAGCTGTTCAAATAACTCCACATCAACATATTTCTTCCAGTTCTATCTGGGGTATTCATTGGGTATGCTTTTTTAGGAGAAGGGTTATTTTGTTTTTTTCATGATGACTGAGGCAGACTGCTGCTTTCTTGGCATTATGTGAATCTTTTCTTAGTAGATGTTAGGTTGTTGTTGTAATTATATAATGTCCCAGGGTTTGGCAATATTTTGTGAAGGACTTGTATATTGGTGCTCCCCTCTTGGGATGAACAGTTCACCCAGAGCGGGATGACTGTTGCCCTCTTGAAACCATAGCTCCATCCAGCCTCTTCCACTTAAGTTTAAGAAATCCCACATGATGTAGCTAGAAGGAGTGTTCAAGGTCAAAGTGCTTGTGATGTTGGTGCTTATGGTGCTGGAAAACAGGGGCGGCAGCTGGGTGGTCTCCAGGTGGCAAGGCAGCCGGGTGTCCAGGTAGTGGGGCAGCGGACTAGTGGTCTGGACAGGCCTCCGTGTCTTGCAGCAGAGTGAAGATAAGGTCTTCCATTGAGCCAGATGTCCTCTTAAATTAATACTAAGAATTATATAAGGAAGAAAGAACATCAAGCTTACACAATCTTCCTAGAAAACAGAAAAAGAGAAAATATTTCTTAATATCTTTTGAGATCAACAAACTTTGGGACCAAAATCTTAATAAGACATTATAAGAAAGAAAATTTATAGTCCCATACCAATAAAGAAAGTAAATGCAAAATTTTTAAATATACTGTTGTTTTGTTGGTGTGCATGACAATTACAATCTTCAAATTTATCTCCATGTATTTGTTAATGTCCTGTTTTCTAAATTTAAAAAAAACCAGTAGTAAAGTGTTGATGTTGTTAGGTACCATCAAGTCGAACATGACTCATAGCGACCCTATGAACAAAAGATCTGAACCCTGTTCTGTCCTGCGCCATCCTCACACTTCCTGACACACAAGAACCCATTGCAGCAATCACTTTGTCAATCCACCTGACTGAGGGTCTTCCTCTCCTTTGCCAACCCCCCACCCTTCCCAGCATCATGTCTTTCTCCAAGGAATAGCACCTCCTAGGATTATGTCCAAAGTACGTAAGGCAAAGCCTCATCATTCTTGCCTCCAAAGAGGCTTTCTGGCTGCACCATCTCCAAGACATTTCATTTCTCTTGGAGGTCCATGGAATGCTCAGTGCTCTTCTCTAACATCATAGCTCAAAGGTGTCAATTCTTTTTCTGTCATCCCTATTCATTGTCCAGGTCTCAGATGCATAGCAAGTAATCAGAAACACCGTGGCCTGAATCAGTCATACCTTAGTCCTCAGACTGACTTCACTACTCCTCAATAATTTGGAAAGGTTTCTAACTGCAGATTCTCCCATTGCAATGTGTCTCCTTAGTTCCTGACTGCTAATGTGTTAATTGTGGATCCAAGAAAGATAAAGCTGTTGACAGTTTCAATCTCCTCTCTATTCATCATGACACTGCCTATGACAGTGGTAGGAATCTTTGCTAGAATTTCTACAAATATTTTTTAAAAAGAAAAGGACAAATACGTTTTTTAAAGCCATAATAAATGTATAAAGGTAAAATTTTGTAATTTTTGTTCTTCTAAAAACATTTGGCTGAATATTCCTATCTCAACAATTCAAGATTTTACTTAAGATCACAGCCAGTCTAAGCATCTCAGTCACAAAAGGACAAATATTACATGGTGTCACTGTTGTAAAACGGGACTGACATTGGGGTTGGGGGGGGAGACTGAGAAAGATGGGTTCAATAATGTAT
>NW_006399973.1:2174410-2175025 GCF_000299155.1 Elephantulus edwardii | reverse complement strand
AAAAAAAAGTCGGTGTTTCTATTAAGTATGTTTGACTTTTGCAATTCATGGTGATATTATTTGTGTATTTCATGGCAATGTTGTTGTTGTTGTTGATTACTGTCAAGTCAATCACAACTCATAGTGACCCTATCAATAAAGACCTGAAACATTTCTATAATTATCATCACTTCTCCAAGCTCAAAGAGTTTCCATAAGTATGTGGTTTAGGAAGTGGATGCCATTCCTGCTTCCAAACCTGTCTTAAACTGGGAATAATACTTAATGAAATCTAAACAATGGTTGAGTAATGTAGGATCATGAGTACTATGACCTCTTAAGCTTCTCTGGGTGATGTGAATAGTTCAGAGCTTGACTCTTAGTTGGCAGTTTGGGCCCATTCAGACATAGCTTGAACAATTTGCCTGGTAACCTGCTCAGTCTCATGAGGACAAATACTGCATAAGCCCATTATTATAGAAATAGAAAGATAACTAGGACATATTGAGATAGTTAAGTTTTAGTTTACTTGGCTCCACAATCAACACTCTTGGTAACAGCAGCCAGGAAATCAGGAGACGAATTGCATTGGGAAAGTCAGCTGTGAAGGACCTCTCAAGAGTACTGAAGAGCAAC
>NW_006399973.1:2166204-2170530 GCF_000299155.1 Elephantulus edwardii | reverse complement strand
TTATTTATTATTTTTTTTTTAGACAGCATGGCTCTTTTCAGTTTATTGCATGAAAGTGCTACACTAGTCCCAGTTAAAAGTGGACCCCAAATGGCTACATTATACAAGCTGTGAAGTTTTAAACTTGTGACAGGGACAGAAGGGAAATTTTCTACTCATTGCAAGGAAATCCTCACTTAAGCTTCAGTGAGCCACAAGTTCTTAAAACCCATGAACCTTCAGCTGGTCGTCCTTAGCTAGTCCAATCTCCACAAGGAACTGGCATATGTTCTTGCGTTGGTCACCCTGTAGCTGAATTACTTCTCCATATTCTGGATGCTCAATTACAGTACCATTGCAGGCAAACTTCTTCTTAAACGCCTTCAGGAGTTTCTTTTTTACTGTAATCATCAGCGATCCCTTGGACAGTTGTAAGGGTCTTCCTGCCGTTTCTCTGTTGAATTCTTATATGGATATAATCCTCAGTGCCAGCAGGAAGCAGGTCATCACCCTTACTTGCATCAGCAAAGTGGTCGAAAGAGTGGAGGTTCTGGATAGCGGACATACTATACGATTCCTTTTCCTCGGTGGAAAAGGCCTGCGGAAGGCGGTGGCGGAAGAAGGGGGGCAGGGGGGACGGAGCGTAGGGAAGTGAGGGGGCTCCAGGGGGAGGAAGCTGAGTCCTCGGCAGTGGCTCAGTGACTGGGGCATGATTAGGTATTTTTGTCATGACAGGAGTCCAGAGTGAAGGCTGCATAGTGGAGTGGACCTGGGCGAGGGATTGTAACACAATGAAAGAATTTTTCTTTTTACTTTTTCAAGAAGGTAGGTAGTACACTAGGGGGGAGAGTTGGTAGGGGAGAAAAGTGCAACAATGAATGAATGGAAATCCAAAGTCTCTGTAAATTTTCATTGAAATTAACAATAAAATTTTTTTAAAAAAAGGAGACAATGGCAGCAAAAACAGAAAAGGGGGGGAACCCCAACAACTAACTTCTGTGTAAACTTTTGCTAAAATCACAATTTAATTGTGATTATTATTTGGGGGGGAAAATAGTGTATCCTTTCTTTCTACCTGTTCAATCTATATGCTGAGCGAACAACTTGTGAAGCTGAACCCTGTGAAGAATATGGCATCAGGATCAGAGAAAGACTCATCAACAACTTACACTATGCAGATGACACAACCTTGCTTGCTGAAAGCAAAGGGGACCTGAAGTACTCACTACAGAAGGTCAAAGATTATAGCCTTCAATATGGGTTGTGTCTTAACATCAAGAAGACAAAGATCCTTACCACCGGACCAGTGAGCAGCACCATGGTGGATGGAGATAGGTTTGAAGCTGTTAATGAGTTAGTCTTGCTTGGATCAACGATCAACACCCTTGGTACTAGTAGTCAGGAGCTAAGGAGACAAATTGCTCTGGATGAATCTGCTGTCAAGGATCTTTCCAAAACATTAAAGAATATTAGTATCAGTTTGAAGACTAAGATGTGCCTGATTCAGGCCATGGTCTTTTCTTTTCTTTTTTTTTTTTTCACATTATTGTAACTGAAATTTTATTTTATGTACAAACTGGAGATCTTGTTTCTTGCCATGTAGAGGTCTCGGGTAGGCAATCCAAGAAAGATCACTTAGTCCAACTTGATGAAGCCGATATCCTTGGCGTACTGCCGGAAACACTGGCGGCACATATTCAGTCCATATTTCCGGATCAGTCCGTGGCGGTTTGAGCACACGCGGCAGGAGCGGGAGCCCTGGCCGAATTTTCGCGGGTGACTCCAGTAGAGCTGCTGATGACCCATCTTGCTTGGATGGAAGCACGAAGGCAAAAAAAAGGCCATGGTCTTTTCAATTCATCTTTTCTATTAATCTAAGAGCTGGACGATGAGTAAGAATGACAGAAGAAGAATTGACAACTTTGAGATGTGGTGTTGGAGAAGGGTACTCAGTACTTTGTGGATTTCCCAAAGAATGAACAGATATGCCTTGAAAAAACTGCAGCCAGAATGCTCCTTGGAGGCGTGGATAACAAAGTGTTGTTTCTTATACTTTGGGTATGTTTTGGATATTCTTCTTGGAAGAATTATGCTTGGAAGCCATGTTTGGAAGGATAGAGGGTCAGTGAAAGAAAAGAAGACCTCCATCAAGATAGACTGAAATTGGTGACTCCAACAATGGGCTTCAGTGTGTCAGAGATACTGATGAAGGTACAGAATAAGATGGGATTCAGTTTTGTTCATAGGGTCACTATGAGTTGTACTCAATGACACCTGACAACACAACAACAAATTACATTAAAAAATTACAAATTACAAAGAAATTCTTCAAAATAATAAGGAAACAACATTTTTTTTTCCCAATGGAAACATGAGTAAGATACTTGAAAGTGTCTCTTCACAAAGGAGTATATCCAAATGATCATTACACATATGAAAATATATTCAATCTCACTGTGATTGTTGTTAGGTGGGATGGAGTAGAATATGACTCATAGCAACTCTATGATGTGGATCATGTCCTATCTTGTGCCATTCTTATAATCTCTGAACCATTCTAACCCATTGCTATTGTCATTGTGTAATTTCATTGAGATCTTCCTCTCTTTCAATGACCCTCCACCTTTCCAAGTATGATGTCCCTTTCCAATGAATAGCCTCTCCTAGCAACATGCCCAAAGTACACTAGATGAAGCTTCTCCATCTGGGCCTTCAAGAACATTCTGTGCTTTTTCCAAGACAGATTTCTTTTGGCAATCAGTGGGATACTCAGTGTTCTTCATCACCACAGTTCAAAGGCATCAATTCTTCTGTCATCCTTATTCATTGTCCAGTTCTCAGATGCAAAGCAAGTAATTGAAAAGACCATAACCTAAATCACTCTCACCTAAGTCTTTAAACTGACCTCATTGCTTCTCAGTACTTTGAAGAGGTCTTTAAAAAGTAGACTTTACCAATTCAATGTCTTGATTTCTTGACTGCTTGTACCAAGGGTGCTGATCCAAGTCTGATGAAATAATTGACAATGCTAATCTTTTCTTCATCTACCAGGACATCGCCTATTGGCCTAATGGTGAGAATTTTTGTCTTCTTCATGTTGAGATGTAATTATATTAGAGAGTGTAGCCTTTGAACTTCTTCAGCAGTGTTTCAAGTCCTCTTCACTATCAGCAAACAAGGTTGAGTTATCTGCGTAATGTACATTGATGTGTTTGTCCTCCAATCCTGATGCCATATTCTTCTTCATCTTCATAAAGTCCACCTTCTCAAATTCTTTTCTTTGCATACAGATTGAATAGGTGTGGAGAGAGTAGAAAACTTTGATGCATATCTTTCTTGATTTTAAAACAAGTGTTCTCTTGCTCTGTTTGGACAACAGCCTCTTGGTCTAGTTACAGATTTTGTATGAACACAATTAAGTATTCTGGAATTCCCATTCTTCCCAATGTTGGCCATGATTTGTTTTGATGAACACAGTCAACTGTCTTTGCATGGTCAATAAAACAAAAATAGACATTCTGCTTTTCTCTGATTTCAGCCAAGATCCATCTGACAGCAACAACATCTGGGGCTACAGACTCTTTTAAATCCAGCTTGAACTTTATTAAGGCATAAAAGTGTCCTAAGTCTCCTCAGATGAAAATTTTTAATATCTTTTTCTGGAAGAAGTTATATCAGATTTTGTACATGGGTGTATCTCTAATCATCCTGATTGTACATATACAGTTTTCAAAACACAATTCCAAGAATAAGAAACACAGCTCATCATTTGGATAAAATAACTTTAATATTTAACAGTAGTCTCATGGTACTAGGGATACTGTAGCTGATGTTAGATGGATTTTAGCTGAAAGCAGGAATACCAGAAGAATGTCTATCTGTGTTTCATTGATTATGCAAAGGTGTTTGACTGTGTGGATCATAACAAACTGTGGCTGGCTCTGAGAAGAATGGGAATCCCAGAACATTTCATCGTGCTAATGCAAAACCTGTACTTGGACCAATAGGCAGTCGTCAGAACAGAGCAAGGGAACACTGCATGGTTCAAAATTGGGAAGGGTGTACGCCAGGGATATGTCCTATCTCCATACCTTTTCAACCTTTATGCAGAGCAGATTATCCGAGAGGCTGGGCTCTATGAGGAGAAGTGTGGCATCAGGATTGGTGGACTTTTTTTCATCAGCTTCAGTTTGAACTTACATATGAGTGAGTGAGTGATGGTCTGTTTCACAGTCATAATCTGGCCAGAGTTTGACTGCTGATATTAAGCTTCTCTAAAGATTCTTAGGTTGGGTTTAGAACGGGTCGTGGTACTAGGGATATTGTAGCTGATGTTAGATGGATCTT
>NW_006399973.1:2163630-2165503 GCF_000299155.1 Elephantulus edwardii | reverse complement strand
CCTTTGAGCTCTGGTGCTGGAGAAGAGTACTGAATGTACCATGGACTGCCAAGGAAACAAACACATTCAACCTGGAGAGGGTTAAACCAGGCTACTCCTTGGAGGCAAGGATTCTGGAACTTTGTCTGACATACTTTGGACATGTTGTAAGGAGGGACAGGTCCTTGGGGTGGGACATCATGCTTGGGAGGGTGGAGGGACAGTGCAGGAGGGGAAGACCCTCTATGAGGTGGATTGATTCAGTGACTGGGGTAATCGGGATGGGTGTGTCAGAGGCAGTGCGATTGGCACAGGATAGAGCAGGGTTTAGGGCTGTTGTACATAGGGTTGCTATGAGTCGCAAATGGCTCGATGGCACATAACAACAACAACAATGATTCTTTCCACAGTTGTTATCAGTCTGACTCCTGTGCAGTTCATCAGATGAGGTCCATGTGTACTTTTACCATACATGTTTTTTAAAAAGATGTTTATAATGAATGAATAATTGAATGTATAAAATTAAACCATTCCACGTGCAGCCTCATTTCTGTTACCAAGTTGCTAATTTCTGACTTCGGTTCCTCCTTTTTACTTGTGTCTGACTTTGGCATTTCAGTCACCAATTATTATTAATGCATCTATATTGCATGGTTGGTCAATTTTAGACTGCAAGAGTTGGTAGAATCCCTCAATTTCTTCCTCTTTCTTTTTAGCTATAGGTGTTTTTATTTGAACAGTAGTTTTATGAATAGATCTTCCTTATATATGAATGGATCACTCACAGCATTGAACTTCAGGATAAATCTTGACTGGTCTTTTAAACTATAAATCTAATACCTTTCTTCATCAATTTTCATTCTTGACATAGTAGATCATATGATTATCTGCCTCATATGGCCAATTTCAGTTCATCTCAGTTCACTAACACCTAGAATGCTGTTCTTTATGCATTCCATTTCATTTTGACAACTTTCCATTTTCCCAAATTCATACTTCATACTTTCTATGTGCCAATTATTAAAGGATGTTTGCAGATGCTTCTTCTTGTTTTTCAGTGACTTCCACTCTTAGCTATGATCTCATTAGTCACTGGTAAATGAAATTAAATATACAGTGTGATACCACTACACACCAGAATGACTAAAATTACAGACAGACAGTACCAACTTTGGGAAAAAAAATGGAACAAGTAGCTCTCATGTCCTTGTGGGAGTGTTAATTGCTAGTTCTACTTTTCTGGAAAATTATTTGACACTGTGTACTGAAGCTGCTCATATGAAAACAGTTTAATTAGATTTATACCCAAAGAAATGCATGGCCATGTATACCAATAGATAAGTATGTATAAGAATTTGTATAGCCATATGATTCAATTACCCCAGTCTGGAATCAATATGACAATCCTTAGACAAAAGAATAGCTAAATACGTTGTGGTATATTCATAAAATGAAATATTATATAAAAACCCTTTTGGTCAGCAGTATGGGGCTGGAATCCAGTTTGAAAGTCATCTGTAGGAGCCAGGTTCTACAGAACCTTGTTGGTGGTATTGGTGAGCATTAGGGTGGAATGTTGAGTCCCTAAGGGGAGTAAGACATTGTAATATGGCCTCCTATTTTTTAAAAAACCCATTAGGGCCCTTGGGTCCTGGTTTAAATTGGTTTTTTTGTCAAGCATTCCTCTAAGAATGGAAATCCCAGAACATTTAATCGTGCTAATGCGAAACCTATACTTGGACCAAGATGCAGTCGTCAGAACAGAGCAGGGCAACACTGCATGGTTCAAAACTCGGAAGGGTGTATGCCAGGGATGTGTCCTATCTCCATACCTTTTCAACCTGTATGCAGAGCAGATTATCCGAGAGGCTGGGCTCTATGAGGAGAATTGTGG
>NW_006399973.1:2161963-2162780 GCF_000299155.1 Elephantulus edwardii | reverse complement strand
GAGTCACAAATGACTCGACGGCACATAACAACAACAACAACAACAACAACATTCTTCTAAGTGGTATAGCACTGGTCTGTGCATTGTTGTACTGAGGTAATCTGTGGTTGCTGTGATGCTAAACACTGTGACATTAATGTGCCAAGTGTCACAGTGGTTACCCGTGGTGGACAGTGTTTGGTGGAGCTTCCCAATTAAAATAAGCTTGGAAACAGGAGTGGCATCCACTTCCGAAATATCTTGGCTCCGGAAACTCTATGAACATGGAGAAACGACCAAAGTTATACAAATGTTCAGGTCTTTCGTTCATGAGTTGTCTACATCTCAATAGCACTTGACAACAACATAGAAATTGTGATAGACAAATCTTGGCTACACACAGCAACATGTCTTTATCTCAGAAACATAATGCTGAAGTGAAAAAGGGGAGATACAAAATAATGTATACTGTATGATTCTTCTATTTATATGGAAGTCCAAAATAGGCTAAAGTATCATATAGTAACACTTATGGACAAGCTGCCTCTAGTAATCCCATGTGAGTCAGAGCAGAACCGTATTCCATACTTAGAGTAGATCATGAGACCTATCTAATGAAGTGTCTCTGACTGGTCTAGAATCTGTGACATTTGAGTTGACAGCAGAGCATATTATAATTTGTACCACTTACTAAAAGCCGTTGTGGTAAACTCCGAGAAGAATGGTAATCCCAGAACATTTGATTGTGCTTATGCTAAACCTATACTTGGACCAGGAGGCAGCCGAACTAACAGAGCAAGGAAACACTGAAAGATTCAAAATTGGGAAGGGTGTACGC
>NW_006399973.1:2157873-2161671 GCF_000299155.1 Elephantulus edwardii | reverse complement strand
AATCCACTCTGCAACCCTCATTGCATACTCCTACGATAAAACTAATGCCCTAAAATATAATACTTTTAGACTATTCTCTCCCCCATAGTCTCCACACCTTTTCAGTCTTTGTGCAGCACAGATCATATAGGAGACTGGGCTCTATGAGGAGAAGTGTGGCATCAGGATTGGAGGAAGACTTATCAGCAACCTGCATTATGCAGATGACATAACCCTGCTTGCTGAAACTGAGGAGGACAAGGAGTGCTTCTTGCAGAAGGTCAAAGACTGCAGCCTTCAATATGGATTGAAGCTCAACATCAAGAAAACACGGATTCTCACCATTGTGCTGATTGACAGCATTATGATAGATAGTGAACAGTTTGAGATTGTTAACAGCTTCAGTTTGCTTGGCTCCACAATTAACACTCTTGGTACCAGTAGCAAGGAAATAAAAAGACAGATTGCATTGGGAAAGTCTGCTGTCAGGGACCTCTCCAGAGTACTGAAGAGCAACAACACCAGTCTGGAGAGTAAGGTGCACCTGATTCAGGCCATGGTCTTTGAAATTACTTGCTGTGCATTAGAGAGCGGGACAATAACTAGGGATTATAGAAAGAGAATTGATGCCTTTGAACTGTGGTGCTGGAGAGGAATATTAAATATACCATGGACTACCAGGAGAACAAACAGGTTCATTTTAGAGAGGGTGAAACCAGGATGATCCCTGGAGGCAAGAATTCTGCCGCTTCATCTGATGTACTTTGGGCAGGTTGCAAGGAGGAATTAGTCCTTGGAAAGGTACATGATGCTTGGAAGGGTGGAGGGACAGCAAAAGAGAAGAAGACTCTCAATGAGATGGATTGATTCAGTGACTGGGCAACGGGAGTAGGTGTGTCAGAGACAATAATTTTAGCTCAGATAGAGCAGGTTTCAAGGCTGTTGTACATAGGGTTTCTATACGTCTCGGGCAACTTGACTGCACATATAACGACAACAACAATAACAATAACTAAAAGCAGCACTGTTGGCCTAGTAGCAAGAAGCTATGCTGCAATCCCTAAGGCACACGGTTCAAATCCTCCAGCTGTTCTGTGGAAGAAGGATGGGTAATCTCTTCCTGTGGGATGAACTGCCTCTGAAAACCCACTGGAGGGAGGGTCAACTATTGGTCGATTCAGACTCAACAGTACATAACAACAACAACAACAACCAAAAGCCAAGCCCATAAAAACAACTATGAGATATCATCTCACCCCAGCTAGAATAGCAAAATTTAACAGAACAGCAAACAACAAATGCTGGCGAGGTTGTGGAGAAACTGGAATCCTTATTCACTGTTGGTGGGAGCATAAAATGGTGTAACCACTATGGAAGGCTGTATGGTGCTTTCCCCAAAAGTTGCAAACAGAAATACCATTTAACCCAGCCATTCCACTACTGGGAATTTACCCTAAAGAAACCATAACTGCCACCCAAGCAGATGTATGCACACCTATGTTTATTGTGGCTTTCTTTGCAATAGCAAAGTGCTAGAAACAACCTAAGTGCCCATCAAAAAAATGAATGGATAGGAAGCACTGGTATATTCACACAATGGAATACTATGCAGCATTGAAAAACAAGAAATTCATGAAATATTATGCAAAATGGTTGATCCTGGAGGATTTTATGCTGAGTGAAATATCTCAGTCATAAAAGGACAAATATTGCACAGGGCCACTGTTGTAAAACGGGACTGACATCGGGGTTGAGGGAAGACGGAGAAGGAGGGGAGGAATGATGTATACTGCTTTGAAACAGATGAGGGCGAGAACTGTTTAAAAGAGATATATGATTAGGTATTATTGTTATGACAGGAGTCCAGAATGAAGGCTGCATAGTGGAGCGGACTTGGGGGGAGGGATCGTATAACAATGAAAGAGTTTTTCTTGTATTTTTCAAGGGGAAGAGTGAAGTAGGGAAGGAGAGGGTAGACAGGGAGAAAAGTGTAACAATGAATGACTGGAAACCCTAAGTCTATGTAAACTTTCATTAAAATGAATAATTTTTTTTTAAAAGCCAAGCCCACTGCTGTCCAGTCAACTCTAATTCATGGTGACTCTGTATTAGATTTCTGATACTGAAAATCTTGACAGAAGCAAATTGGTTCCTCTTTCTCCCAGAGAGCAGATGGTGAATACAAGCCACCACCGCTTCAGTTAGCAGTCCACTAGGGCTTCTAGCACCACTTAAGGATTCCCATATATATTTTTGGAAGTCAGAATAGTAGGTATACTTGGCGAAAGAGGAAGAAGGTGTAATTGTTAGGAGATGCTATAAAGAGACTTTGAGGAGGTATTTTTAAGGCTCCATTTCTTGACCTTGATGATGTTAATACAAAAATTGACACTTTATGGTAATTCATCACACCATAAACTTAAGGTACATGAACTTTTCTATGTACATATTACTTTCTATATTGTTGTTATTGTTAAGTGCCGTCAAGTTGTAGATGACTCATAGCAACTCTATGAATGAAAGTCCTCAACACTTGATTGACTTTCATCCTTTCTCCTGTTTCATAGGTTTTCTGAAGGCCAGCTATTTACGGAAGTGGATGCTATTCCTGCTTCCAAGCTTGTTTTAATCAGGGAGCACCACCAAACACTGTCCACCATGGGTAACTATTATTGCATTTGGCACACCAGTGTCACAGTGTTCAGCTTCACAGCAACAACTTTCTACATACATGTTAAAATTTAAATTTTTACCCTTTCCATGTTATAGTTTTTAATCTTGCCAAACTATATAATCTCTGTAAACTCCATTTAAATTTTTAAGATTGAGGATTTTAATAGGTTCTATTTTATTAAATATGAGAATTAAATAACGCTTAGAAAGTAAATACTTCATTCAGTGATTGACCCATATTATGTGGTTGATACATGTTTAATGTTACTAGTTGGTAGTGTCATTTAGCTAATAGTGGGACTGGGATTAAAATGATAAGTCTTTCCCCCACCCCTCCTATATTATTTGACTGCTTACTTAATGATATCTCAAGGAATTCTGGATTTGGCATTTGCTGTGTGTTTCCATGAATAATTGTTTTGATTCTCAGCTGCTTCTTCTTCTTTTTTTTTTCCTTTCTAACTCAAGCTATGAATTCTCTCCACTTCAGAATTCCAGAGTATACTTTGGAATCTCAAGTATTTTTGTACACCTTGTCTCTAAGAAAAGTGGAAGTAAGCCCTAAACATTCCAGTTGCCAAGTTGGAAAACGGTTCCAAATTGTAGCCTTCAGAATCCAGATTGAAGGACATCCTGCTGAGCTGGTGTTTGTGGCCAGAGTTACCCAGCTACTAATCAGATATCAAAGTACTTTATGTGTGTTACACAGAAGAGCACAGTTTAGCTTGGTGCCCTTGGGTCATATACCAGCCAATAACTTCACTAAGTACAATAAAGAAAAATAAAGTTAAAACATAATAATTTCTATGAGAAATGTTTGGGGAAAGTATTCAGAACTGAAGTAAATCTGAAAAGAGAACCATGTCTTATTAATTAGCACATCAAGAGACTTCTGTCTACTAGAGTTTATCATGGTGACTGCATTTTTGGATGTGAATCAGTGGTTCTGGAATCTTAATTACATCTGTCGGCCATGGTTAATTACATCTGGTTCCTGAGCCACTGTAAAACGAGGGCCCATACCCTGCCAGGAATGTGGGTCCCTTCCTCAAAGCCCCAGTTTTGATTTAATCTTACAGTTCATGTTAAAGATTTTAAGAGTCTCATCTTCTTTTTTAAAAAATTAATTTTTAAATTAGTTTTTTA
>NW_006399973.1:2155400-2156819 GCF_000299155.1 Elephantulus edwardii | reverse complement strand
TTTTAACCTTTTGAGGCTTGCTTTGTGACCTAAAATATGATCTGTTCTGGAATGTTCTGCATTTACTGGAGAAGAACGTATACTGTTATTTTTTGAGGTGCATTCACCTGTATTTAACTGTAAAATCAAATTGATTGATAGTGTGGTTTAATTCTTCAGCATCTTTGTTGAGTTTCCTTCTGATAGTTCTGTCTCTCCTTGATAGTGGTGTATTGAAGTCACCAGTTAGTATAGTCATGTTGTCTATTTCTTTTTTAGTTCTGTTAACATTTGCTTTGTGTATTTTTCAGGTCTTTTATTTTGTGTATAGATGTTAATTATGGTTATGTCCTCTTGTTCTACTGACACTTTAAGCATTGTATAGAGTCCTTCCTCGTCCTTTGTGGTGGTTTTCACATGGAAATCTGTTTCATTGGAGATTAATGGTATTTTTCCTGCTTCTTTCTGGTTACCATTTGTTCGATATATTTTCCCCCCTACCCTTTGATTTTTAGTCTGTCTTCATCTTCACTTCTAAGTGTGTCTCTTATAGACAGTATATTGATGAGTTTTGGTTTTTTACCTAATCTTCTATTCTTTTTATCTTCACTAGTACATTTAAACCATTCGTATTCAGTGTAATTATTGAAAGACAAGGTTTTATTAGTATTGTTTTGTTGGATTCTTTTTTGTATTGTTACTGGTTACTTTGATCCATCCTCCTTTCTGTGTCATCTCTTTGAGAAAGACTTCCTTCATTTTTGACAGGTAGTATTTCTGGTTACAGTATTCTTGGTTGACAACTGTGTTATTTGAGTGTTTGACAGATATCTTTCACTGTCGTTTTCTCACATTATTTCTGCTAAGAAATAGACACTTAATTTCACTTGCTCTCCTTTATAAGTTGCTCTTCATTTTTACCAGGTTACTTTCAGAATTCTCTCTTTGTCTTTGATTCTGGAAAATTTGACTATGCTATACTTAGGTGTTTTTCTTTGGGGGTCTATTCTATATGGAGTTTAGTCAGCTTTTTGTATGTATATTCTCTCATTCTTCATTATTCCTGGAAAATTTACTTCTACTAACTCTTCCACAACTTTTTCATTGCCTTCCCTGCCCCTTTCCCCCACCTTCTTCTTGTTGTGGGATTCTAGTTACATGCATTTCTCTTCTTGATAGTGTCCTATATTATTCTTAGGCTTTTTTCATTTTCCTTCCTTTTTAATTTTGCTTTTTGCTCTAGTAGATCAGAGCTGAAAGCTCTCTTCTATTTCACTGATTCTGTGTTCTGTTTCTTCAATTCTGCTCATTTGTCCCTCCAACATCTGGGTGCTGGTCTTAATATTCAAGATTGCAGTTTCTTGTTTTTCTAGAATCTAATATCTCATTTGTTTTAGCTGTATTGTCTTGAATTGTTTTTTTCAAGTTCCTTTTGGCTGC
>NW_006399973.1:2153194-2154815 GCF_000299155.1 Elephantulus edwardii | reverse complement strand
AGTCCCCTCTCCTGAAGTTTATAGCCACCTCTGTTCTTCAGAGCAATGCAGCCTGGTTACCCGCCTCTCTTCATCATTCACTCTAATGTTTTTGCAGGAAGAACCTTGCCTCTATTTTTTGCTCCAAGCCTGTATTCCTGTGGATTTTGGTTGCTGGGACCTTTCAGTTAAGGCACATGGCTGGTAAACAGGATGATTTCCCTGGGGACGGCAAGTTCTTGGCTGGATTCTGAGTGTTGGTGTTGTCCTTTGGTGTTGCAAGTTTTTCAGATAAGCTGGCAGGTGTCCCAGTACGGGGCATCACCAGACGGCATGGGGCTGGATGAGGGCAGGAACCAAGGGCATTATCACCTGATCAAGTTTTCACTGGTTAAAATGGTGTGTAGGCAGGCAAAGTGGCTCTACTCTGGGAGTAAAGAGGTGGCTGCAGTTGCAGCTACAGACCTGAGGTTGCAAGGTTCCCAGGGAAGCTAGAAGGCAACAAAGGATGGAACTTTACTTGTGAGGCAGGGCTGGAACTCCTACTCACTACTGAATTTTGTTAATACTGCTACCATAACTCTATGAATGACTTTCTCATTAGTGGGAGTTACTTTTAATTAGCTGTTTATTAGAATTATTCTAATAGTAGAACTATTCGTATAAATAGTAGGTTAGGCATGTGTGTGTGTGTGTGTGTATGTGTGTGTTTCATTTGGGTAAAAATTTACAGAGCAACTTAGTTTTCCAGACAATGCAATTTATAGACATTTTCTTTTGTGACATTACATTAATTGTTATCCCTTAAATGTAATAGCTATATTCCCGTTTCCATGTTTAATTTTCCCCATTTATTCTTCTTTCCTACCACTTCCTGCTTTCTGAGATTTCTTCTTGGACAAATGCTGCCCCTTTGATCTCTTGTGATTGATTGTTCTAAAGAAGCAGACATCCTTGATTTTACCATTCCCCTTATAGACTTGACCACATTATACCTGTGCACCATTTGGCTGAATGTTTAGGCCTAGGGTAGAGTAGGCCAGTTCTGTCATCTGCTGGAGTAGGCAGTATATTTCATAAAGCATGACCTCTGAAGGACAAATCTGGATGCAAATGTTGATCTCCAGTAATTAATTTGCTCTCTCTTAGTTTCAATTTCTCTCTCTGTGGGATAGGAGTAACGTACTACAAAATGCATAAAGGAGTTGGACTGTATTTATGGAGGTTAATAACTTTTTAAATTTTATTTATTTATTCATTTTGTTGTTGGTGTTGAGAATATACACAACAAAATATACACCATCCAAATGTTTCTTTATGTACAATTTGGTGACATTGATTACCTTTTTCAAGTGATGCAACTATTCTCACTCTCATTTTCTTAGTTATTCCTCTACCTGGTACACAACAACAACAACAACCATTAACATCCTTTCACTGCCATGAATGGTTGTAAGGATGGCTCAGACCCTGACAGGGTTTCATTCTGTTATCCATGGGTATATCAAGTCTCTAGGAATTAAAGCTGATTCAATGACACCTTAACAACAATGATAACAAGGTTTCTCTGTAATCTTTCAAATTGCTAGTGTCAGTTAGAGTGAGTTCTGGTGACTTAGTAGTAAGGAGTTGTGCTGCCAAC
>NW_006399973.1:2150942-2151714 GCF_000299155.1 Elephantulus edwardii | reverse complement strand
TGTGACTTTCATCCTTTCTCCATGTTTGTAGGGTTTCCCAAGGCAAGCTATTTATGGAAATGGACACCATGGGTAACCGTTATTGCATTTGACACATTAGTGTCACAGTGTTCAGCTTCACAGCAACCACAAGTTGCCTCTGTAGGCAAGTGGACATACCAGGGCTATACAAACTAGAAGAATATTTCACCAAAAACAATTAAAGACAGGCCTTAGGACTGCTGATTAGAGTAGCCCAACTGTGGCTTGGTAGCATCGCTTTCGGTCTGATAGGCCAACTGGTCTCTCTCTGTGTTGTTAAGTGCCGTTGAATCTTAGCGACCCTATGAACAAAAGTCCTCAACAGTTGCTTGACTTTCATCCTTTCTCCATGTTCATAGGGTTTCCGGAGGCAAGTGGATGCTGCTCCTGCTTCCAAGCTTGTTTTAGCTGGGGAGCTCCACCAAACACTGTCCACCAACATATATAGTGAGCAAATAATCTGAAAAGTTGGACTAAATGAAGAAAAATGTAGCAGCAGGATTGGAGGATAACTCATTATCAACCTGCAACATGTAGATGACACAACTTTGGTTGCAGAAACTGAAGAAGATGTGAAATACTTATTAACAAAACTCCAAGACTGTATGATTTCAGTATTGATTACAATTTAATATCAGAAAACAAAATCCCTGCACACCCATGTTTATTGCAGCTTTGTTCACAATAGCAAGGAGTTGGAAACAACCTAAGTGCCCATCAACAAACGAATGGCTAGAGAAGGTGTGGTATA
>NW_006399973.1:2143861-2149917 GCF_000299155.1 Elephantulus edwardii | reverse complement strand
CCCACAGTAGCTCTAGTTGGTAGGTGTCATTGAGTATGACTCTTTCTTTAGTGACCTGATGAACAACAGATCTGAGACCTGCTTTGTCTTGTGCCATCTTCACAATCTCTGACAAACTCAAGACCGTTACTACAGTCACTGTGTCAATCTACCTGATTGAGGGTCTTCCACTCCTTGATTGAGGGTCCTTCTACCTTTCCAAGCATGATGTCCCTCCTCAAGGAATAGCCTCTCCAAGCAACATGTCAAAGTATGTGAGATGAAGCTTTATTATCTTTGTCTCCAAGGAACACTCTAGCTGCACTTTCTCCAAGACTTTCTCTTTGTTTTTCTAGCAATCCATGGGATAGTCACTGTTCTTTTATAACAGCACAATTCAAAGGGAACAGTTCTTCTGTCATTCTTATTCATTGTTCGTCTCTCAGCAGTATAGCAAGTGATTGTAGTCAAGAAATCAAAGGACGACAGATTTGTATTGGGCAACTATAGGGTCAAAGAACTCTTAAAACAGATAAAGATCAAGGGTATCCGTTAAAAGATTAAAGTGTACTTGACCCAGGCCATGTTATTTTCAATTGCTTCTTAAACTGTGAAAGTTGGGCAATGAATAAGGAAGACCAAAGAAGAAATGATGCTTTGAAATGTGGTGTTGGTGAAGACGATTGAATATGCCATACACTGCCACAGAGAAAACAAATCTGCCATGGAAGTAGTGCAGCTAGAATGCTTCTTGAAAGCAAAGATCAAGAAAGATCCTCTCACACACTTTGGAGATGTCAACAGGAGCCAATCCCAGCATAAGGACATCATGATTGGAAAAGTGGAGGGCTAGCAGGAGAGCAAGACACAGCAACTGCAACAAAGGGCAAGCACCAAGAGTTTGTGAGGATGGTGCAGAATTGGGTGGGGATGTTTCTACTGTACTTAGTGCTATGAGTCAGAGCTTCTAATAGCAACCACAAAACTATTTGTTAAGAAGACTGCAGCAAATACTTTTAGTTTAAAGTTTAACGATGATCTCAAGACAGTTTCAGGAATTCTTGTAAGTTTCATAGCTCCAGGAGGGTGTGGATTTCATAAAAGTTTCAAATTCTGTTTTGCATTTCTTCCATTTTGATCAAGATATTCAGCAATCAAAATATTTAAACCATCCATTAACAAAAATCTGATAAAAAATACAGGGGGTAAGGGGAAAAAAACCAAACCCTAAAACAGCATCAGAAAAACCATCCAGTAGTTCTGGTCTCATGGAAAAAAAAAAACCCAAATCAAACAGTTGTTTATGAAAACAATTATCAACACATTCCATATCCTCCTTTTCTTTCTGATTTTCTTCCTTTTTCAATCCAGGGGAATAAAGGTCAGTATTTATGCTTGAATGGCAGCTTACAAGCTCTAAAGACCATGCAATGAACTAAAGAGTAAAAGAAAAAGCGCTAAACATGTCTTTAGGCCAACCACAACCCTAAACCCCTAAACCAAGAAACCAAATCACATGAGATTTTTTTTTTATTATTCAGTCTTAACGGCTATTTGTGAGTGTTTGAGTTTTGGTAATTATTGCAAATATATCCACCATGGTAATGGGAATATCATATCAACTAAGGGTAGGACTGTATGACTGAAAATTCTAATTGTTGTTAATAAGTTGTTGTTAGTTGTTTTTGTTGTTGTTGTTAAGAGTTGTAGAGTCACCTGTGACTCATAGTGACCCCGTGTACAACAGCCCTAAACACTACCCTATCCTGTGCCAATTTCATTGTATCTGAAACACCTACCCCCAATTCCCCAGTCACTGAATCAATCCATCTCATCGAAGGTTTTCCTCTCCTGTGCTGTCTGTCCCTCCACCTTCCCAAGCATGATGTCCGTCTCTGAGGACTGGTCCCTCCTTGCAACATGTCTGAAATATGTCAGATGAAGCTTCAGAATCCTTGCCTTCAAGGAGCATTCTGGTTTTATCCTCTCCAGGACAAACCTGTTTGTTCTCTTAGCAGTCCATAGTATATTCAATACTCTTTTCCAGCACCACAGCTCACAGGCATCAACTCTCCTTCTATCCTCCCTAGTCTTTGTCTAGCTTTCTGATGCATAGCAAGTACTTACAAAGATCTTGACCTGGATCAGGCACACCTTAATCTCCAGACTGACATTGTTGTTTCTCAGTACTCTGGAGAGGTTTCTGACAGCAGACTTTCCTAATGCAATTTGTCTTTTAATTTCCTGGCTGCTAGTACCAAAAGTGTTAATTGTGGAGCCAAGCTAACTAAAGCTGTTAATAATCTCAATCTCTTCATTATCTATCATGATGCTGCAAATTGACCTAGTGGTGAGAATCTTTGTTTTCAGTACACAGTCATGTGGAAACAATTTTTTTAATTATACCTTCTATACTTTCTGAGTATAATACCCCAAAGACACAGCCTTCTTTTTGAGCAAGTAAGGATGGAGAAGAGGGGAAAATTTATAATGACATTTACAATTTATAATTGCCAAGGAAATAATAACGTTGACTTGTGGGGACAAAAATAAAAGCTCTTCTAGTCAGTCGGCAAAATCTATCTTGTTCATTGACTTGATGTGATTAATTAATTTTAATTACTCATTTATTGATTTATTAATGTTAATTTTCTTTTTATGCAATGTATTAATAGCAAACAAATGCATACAAAATACTTCTCAGTTAAGGAAATACAATCAGAATAAAGTGAATTTAAAGTATCACCAAATGTTGCTGCCGTTAAGTGCCATCAAGTCCACTACAACTCAGGGATCCTGGGAACCTTGCCCTATCCTGCACCACCCTCAGCATCTCTGACATTCTCAGGTCCAGTGTGAAAGCCACTGTGTCAATCCATAGTGGTGAGGGATTTTCTTTCTTTCTTGGACCGTCCACCTTTCCCAGCATCTCTTTTTTCCAAGGACTGATCCTTCCTGATAATATTCCCAAGGCATGTGAGACAAAAGTTTCACCATCCTTGCCTCTAAGGAGCACCCTGGTTGCACTTTCTCCAAGAAAGATTTGCTTGTTTTTCTGACAGTGCATCAGATATTCAGTACTCTTCTCAAACACCACCATTCAAAATCCTTGACTCTTCTTCTGTCATCCTTATTCATTGTCCAACTTTCAGATGCCTAGAATGAAGGAAAAAATATACCATGGCTTGGATCAGGTATACTTTAGTCTTTAAACTGGCACCGTTGCTCTTTAGAAAGAACACATAAAAAAATAATAGTGTCCAATGTTCATGAAAATGTGATGAAACTGATACATACAGCAAGTCGTGTTGGGCAACCTTATAATAAAACAAAATGTGATGGGCTGTCAAGTCAGAATTACCCCATAGTTGACCCTTTAGCAGGTTTCAGGAGCTGTTCATCACATGGGAGGAGGTTGCCCATCTTGGTTCCTTGGAGGAGATTGCCTACCCATCTTTGTTCCTTGGAGCAGGTGGTGGATTCGTGCTATTTTCAGATTGACAGTGCAACTTCTTATCCACTTGGCCACCAGAGCTCCCTACAGAGCTACACATTAGTAAAAAACCATTTTCACTGCCATATTCCTTAGTAAAACAACAGTTATACATCTCTAAAATGAGGGAATACCTAAAATGAAAATTCATCAATATGCATACTTAGAAATAAAAATTTTTATAAACATTTAAATATTTTATGATAGAAAATGTTAAAGCATAGTATAAGGGTATATGTGCAATATGATTGCACTAACATATAAATGTTCATATAAGGCTAACATCATCTACTTCCATCAAGCAAATTCCAACTTGGAGTGACCTATAGGACAGAATGAAACTGCCCAGAGTTTCTATGGCTGCAAGTGTTTGTGGAAGAAACTGCCTCATCTTTATTCTCGGGCTTAAAAAATGTCATCCTCACTTCAACGATTTAGATCCTCCCAGAAGAGCTGTAGGTGAGCATTAACATTACTGGTAAGTATATTCTTTTTCTCCTGGACACAAGAGCCTACTATTTGGTCCTAAAAGCCTTCTAAAGTCCCAACTCTTCTCACTATTTCTTAGGTGTTGGAATGGACGGAAAACCTCATAAGCAGTTCCTTACTTCACCTCTGCCTTACATGCGGACTTCTGAGCTGTAAAACAACCCAGTGGTAAATGGAATTTGCTCCAGGACTTAAGAATAATAAATGACATAGTTGAGCCTCTACATCTTGTGGTTCCTAACCTTTATACTACAATAGACAAAGTGCTAGTCAAAAGGCCTTTTATTGTAAGAACTACCTACCCTCTGCAACTTGATTTGTGCCACTATTAGAGCCTCTACTTGGAATATTATTGTTTTCTAATTTTTGATTCATGTACTTTTAACTTGTTAGTTAAATTTGTGTCTTCTAGGCTGCAACACCTCCATGATACATCTTCAAGGATATGAACATGTACGGTTAAGCAAAACTGATAACAGTACATCTAAATTCCAAAATCAATCTCCACAATAGTCTATGTGTTTCCTATTGCCAAAGGGGCCCTTTAGACTACATAATGAGAGAAGATCTTCACCCTGAAACCTACAGCATCCCTTTTCAGCAGGAAGTAGCTGAGAGAATATGCCGTCCGCTTTTCCTTATGAATCAGGGTGAAGTCTCTCTCAGGGAGGAATGATAGAGAATGGCAAAGGACACACTGACAAAGGAGATTAATCAGAACTGGCTTTGACAAGCACTGTGGCAATTGGACAATTAAAACAGACTTTCAAGGGGGTAAAAAAGAGGAATGAACTGGGGAGGAAGGTAGAGAAACTAGTGCAACAATGAATGACTGGAAACCCACAATCTCTGTAAATGTTCATTAAAATTAATAAAATTTCATTAAAAAGAAAGTATTAATTATTGACTGATGCTTCAACAGGGTGGAAAAATAAAATTAAAAACCATAAAAAAAATGTCATCCTCTTGGCTCATGGCAGAATACACCATCCACTGTGTATCATGACTTCTATATATGATCAAAGACTAAAAAATAATATACAAAAGTGAAAATAATTTTGGTACTAAGACTAGTGAGATCATTACTATTTTTTAAGTGATGTTTTAACAAAGTTTACAGAGAACTTGGATTTCCATTCATTCACTGTTGCACATTTTACTCCCTATCCCACAGTTCACTTTTCTCTTTAAAAAGATTCTTTCACTGTTGCACAATTTTCTCCCTCCCCCTGACTCTCAGTCCACTTTGCAATGCACCTCTTTTTTCTGTATAATTGTCATGCAAATAATGCCTAATCATATATTTTTTTAGGTAGTTCTTTCCCTCATTTGTTTCAATGCAATGTTCATTATTTATGCCCTTTTTTCTTAGTTTTCCCCAAGCCTCCATGTCAGTTCTGTTTTATAACAGTGGCATTATAAAGTATTGCCCTTTTGTGACTGAGATCTTTCACTCAGCATAATGTCCTCCAAGGTCACCCATTTTGTATAATATTTTACGAGTTCCTTTTTTAATGCTGTATAGTATTCCATCATGTGACTATACCATAGTTTCTCTATCCACTCATTTGTTGATGGGCACTTGGGTTACTTCCACCTCTTTGCTATAGTGAACAAAGCAGCAATAAAGGTGGGTGTGTGTGATCATTACTATTTTTAAACAATTACTTATGTTATTTTGTTTTTAAAAGAAAATTATCTGAAACTATGATTATGTGTTCATCTTTGATGTAGATTCCACTTACCTATAATTATAAAAGCATTCAGTGGATATATTATGGTTTTAGTTCCAGATCACAACAATAAAGAAAATATAAGAATAAATCAGATTACACAATTTATTTTGTTGCCATTGATCATGAGATTGGCACACGAGATGGTAAAATTTCAAACATTTTTCATAGGTTCATTATGAGTCTTATTTGACTTGTTAGCACCTAACAAGAAGAATGTATATGAAAGTTATGTTTTTTCTCTCTTGTAGCCTATTAACTGTGCCATAGAAGTATGAAAAAAGCTTGAAATATTGTAAGAATTATCAAAATGTGACACAGAAATATGAAGTGAGCACATGGATTTGTAAAAACACTGACAA
>NW_006399973.1:2129430-2141160 GCF_000299155.1 Elephantulus edwardii | reverse complement strand
GCAAAGGACACACTGACAAAGAAGATTAATCAGAACTGGCTTTGACAAGCACTGTGGCATTTGGACAAGAACAAACTGGGAGAAGGGTAGAGAGAATAGTGCAACAATGAATGAATGGAAGCCCAAAATCCCTGTAAATGTTTATGAAAATTAATAAAATATAGGAAAAAAAGGTAACAATTCCAAAAAAAAATAAAGAGAGAATTTAAAGGCTATAGAATGTACTAGTATGAACAGTTAACTCTTTCACTACTAATAATATACTGTGTACTTCTGACTTTGAGTACATGATAGCTTTGAAGTCTGCTCTGTTTAACCTGGGATTGTTATTTTTACAGGATGTAACTTTTTAGACATGGATACACTGTAACATAGCCAAAACTAGAACTAAAATTAGATTCCCTTGCCAGACAACCTAGTTGTAAAAAGAAGGGGGGGGGAAGGTGTACATCTTTGCAAACACATCATTATCTAGAGAGGGAGGCTTTAAATTCCACCTGACTTTTCCTAAGGGACAAAACATTTGAACTCTTGTGTATTCACAAAATACATAATGTTAAAAAAAAAATACATAATGTTGTTTTTCTTCTCATAGCCTCGTCTGATTTAATTCTGAGATTTTACTCGCAAGATATTTAATGAAATATATGTATCATGCTACTGTTGTTTGTTTTTAAATATAAGACATATAGGGAGATCTGGTGGCCCTAGTGACAAGAAGCTGTGCTGTAATCTCGAAGGCGTGCGTTTTGAATCCACCAGAACTTCTGCTGGAGAAGGGAGGGCAGTCTCCTTCCGTACCAGTCAGATCTGATTTGACGGTACACAACAAAATCAAAACATTAAATGTAGTACATTCATTACTTCAACTGCCAAACAACCCAGGGACTTAACTTGTGCATTGCAATTGTTACTGTTTCTTGTTAAGTGCTTTCAAGTCAGAACCTGCTCATAGTTTTCAGAGGCTGTAAATGACAGGGGAGGAGACTGCCCATCTTTCTCCCACAGAGCTGTTGGTGACTTCTAACCCCTTTGGATTGATAGTCTAACTCTTTATCACTATGCTCCCTCATAATACAATGTTGTTGTTGTTCTTAAGTGCCATCGAGTCACAGGCGACTCATAGCGACCCTGTGGAGGAGAGTCCTCAACGCTTGGTTGTCTCTCATCCTCTCTCCAGGTTCATAGGGTTTCCGGAGGCAAGCTATTACGGAAGTGGATATGTTTTAATAATAATTTCCCACCTATCATGCAAACTTCTCTGGTGGGCCAGGAGGAGGAATAGGATAGAACCATAGGCGGCCTGGTCAGTAAATTTCAGTCAGTTCTCAGTCATGTCTGTTCCTCGTGTCTGTACTCTGGCAGGATCTTCTATCCTCTTTTAGTTTCTATCACCCTGTGGCCCACATCTCTTTCTTTCTTTTTTTAATTATTATTATTATTAATTTTAATGAAAATTTGCAGAGACTTTGGATTTCCATTCATTCATTGTTGCACTTTTCTCCCTGCCCACACCTCACCCCAGTTCATTCTTCTCTTTGAAAAGTAAAATTTTTCATTGTTATACAATCTCCACATCTCTTTCTTATTACAAGTCAATTTTCGGCTGAACTTCTCCTAGAAGTCCCATGGATAATGCATTGTCATCATGTAGGAACTGACTCAGAGCTGACCCTCCAGTGAATTCTGAGACTGAAAATCGGCTGGGAAGAGATTGCACATCTTTCCCTCCATGTAGCCAGTGATGGATTCAAATCCTCAGAGAGGTGAGCAGTGAAATTCCCTACTGACTGTGCCACCCGAGTTCCTTAAACTGGGCTCAACTGACTCAAGACCAATCTATATCTCAAACGTGCTCTTTTCCTGTATTTTCTGTGACACTTGGAAACTGTCACCCATATCTTCAGTGTTGCTCAGGCAGTGTTATTCTACATTCAAAATGCCACATAGTAATCTTCACATCCAACTGGTATAGCATGTCAGTATTTTGTAGTTGAGGTCCCATTTGTCCATCCTCACTGCTAGTTTCTTTTAGTGTATCTACCTTTCCTGCTCACAGTGCTGCAGTCAGGGACAATCTAGAAATAGGTGAGTAATGTTGTTGTTGTTGTTAAGTGCTCTCGAGTTGTAGGCGATTCATAGCAATTCATTTCAGTGAATGAAAGACCTGTACACCTGTATAACTTTTGTCCTTTCTCCAGGTTCATAGGGTTTCCAGAGGCAAGCTATTGTGGAAGTGGTTGCCACTCCTGCTTCCAAGCTTGTTTTAATCTGGGAACTCCACCAAACACTATCCACCATGGGTAACCATTCTCACATTTGACACATCAGTGTCGCAGTGTTCTGCTTCACAGCGACCATGAGTTTCCTCTCTGTACAGCAAGTGAACAGGCCAGGGATATACGACCTAGAAGAATGTTTCACCAAAACCAATTAAAGACAGGCCTGAAAGACACGGATTAGAGTCACCCGCCTTTGGCTTGGTGGCATCGCTTTCTGCCTGCTAGGCTGCCTAACCTCTCTCTATGCCAGTGCTGTTGATAGTAAGTGCTATCAAGTCATAAGTGACTCATAGCAGCCCTATGAACGAAAGACCTGGACACTTGTATAGGTGAATAATAATAATAATAACAACAACAAGAAGAAGACAACAATAATAAAAACAAACTAGCCAGAACAAAGTAAATATAAGGAAAAGAAGAGCTCATATAACTTTTATTGGAGAAAGACTCATCAACAGCCTGCTTTATGTAGATGACCAGGCCTTGCTGAAACTGAGGAGGACATGAGGTATTTGCTACAAAAGGTCAAGGACTGCAGATTGAAGCTTAACATTTAGAAGACAAAGATTTCCACCACTGGGCCAATTGGCAGCTTCATTATAGGTGATGAAGAGATTGAAATTGTTAACAGCTTCAGCTTTCTTGGTTCCATAGGTAACACTCTTGGCATCAGCAATCAAAAGACAAATGGAATTGGGAAAGTCTGCTGTCAAGGACTGCTCTAGATTACTGAAGAGCAATGATATCGATCTGGAGACTGAGGTGTGCCTGATCCAGGTCATGGTCTTTGCAATTACTTACATCGGAGAGCTGGACAACGACTAAAGATGATAGAAGAATTGATGCCTTTGAATGTGCTGGAGAAGAGTATTGAACATACTGTCAACTGTCAGGAGAACAAGCATGTCTGTTCTAGAGAGGGTGAAATTAAGCTATTTCCTAGAGGCAAGGATTTTGCAGTTCCACTTCCCTTACTTTGGGCACGTGGCCAGGAGGGACAGTCCTTGGAGAAGGACATCATGTTTGGAAGAGTAGAGGGACAGCTCAGGAGAGGAAAACCCTGAATGGGATGGATTGACTTAGTGACCAGAAAAATGGACTAGGTCTGTTGGAGACAATAAGATTGGCTCAGGATAGGGGAGGGTTCAGAGCTATTGTACATAGAGTTGTTGTGAGTCACAGGCACATAACAACAACAACATAAATGTTATGATTTATCAACAAAGATTTAAAATTACCAATAGAAATTAAGTACAGGCATGCCTTGCCTCATTGTGTTTTCCTTTATTGCATTTCACAAATATTTTCGTTTTTTCAAGTTGAAGGTTTGTGGCAACCCTGTTTCTAGCAAGTGTAAAGGTGCTATTTTCCCAACATCCTTTCTCCTCTTTATATCTCTGTGTCTCATTTGCGGTAATTCTCTCAATACATCAGACTTTCCCTCAGTGCTGTTGCTTACTTAGTAAACTATATTATAAACAAAAATGGTATGTGTGCACTGGGAGAGTTTGTGTGACTTACTTTATTGTGATATTCCATTTATTGCCTTGATCTGGAACCTAACTCACAATATCTCCAAGGTGTGCCTGTGCTTGTGTTTTTATTTCCGATCCTATCCAGACACCTGAAGACCCTTAGTAGTGTTGTAAAATGATACTATAAATCTGTACTATCCCCCCACCAGGAGTCCATCAAAAGCAGAAGGAATCCTGTAACATATATGCCACATCCTTCTGACCAGAGCTTGAGCACACATTAGCATCTGGAAACTAGATTTTATTGCTTACAAAAATTAGACAACTAACTAGAGTAGTTCCGTCACAGGCAGTATCCCTTTCAAAACTATCTGGAGAGAGCTGACATCTCTTTCTTTTACATTCTACTTTGCTGTGAGTGAGGGATTTAAATGAAATGTTGTTGTTGTTGCATGCCATTGAATCACCTAAGACTCATAGAGACTCTGTGTACTACAGCCCTAAACCCTGCACTATACCTTGCCAATCTTATTGCCTCTGACATACCCATCCTGATTATCCCAGTCACTGAATCAATCTATCTCATTGAGGGTCTTCCACTCCTGTAATGTCCCTCCACCATCCTAAGCATGACGTCGTTCTCCAAGGACTGATTCTGCCTTGCCACGTGTCCAAAGTATGTCAGCTGAAGCTTCAGAATCCTTGCCTCCAAGGAGCAGCCTGGTTTCACCCTCTCCAGGATGAACTTGTTTGCTCTCCTAGGAGTCCATTGTATATTCAGTACTCTTCTCCAGCACCATAGCTCAAAGGCTTCAACTCTCCTTCTGTTATCCCTAGTCATTGTCCAGCTCTCTGATGCATAGCAAGTAATTGCAAAGACCATGGCCTGGATCAGGTGTACCTTACTGTTCAGACTGACATCATTGCTCTTCAGTACTTTGGAGAGGTCTCTGACAGCATTTTCCCAGTGCAATTTGTCTTTTCATTTCCTGGCTGCTGGTACCAAGAGTATTGGGTATACAGCCAAGTAAACAGAAGCTGTCAACAATACCAATCTCTTCATTATCTATCATGATACTGCCAATAGGCCCAGTGGTGAGAAACTTTGGGTTTTGGGTGGGTTTGTTTTTGGGGTTTTTTTGTTTGTTTGTTTTTGTTTTTTGTTGTTTGTTTGTTTTTTTTTTATGTTGAGCTTCAATCTACATTGAAGGCTGCAGTACTTGACCTTCTGCAGCAAGCACTTCAGATCCTTCTCAGTTTCACCAAGCAGGGTTGTGTCATCTGCATAATGCAGATTGTTGATAAGTCTACCTCCAATCCTGATGCCACACTTCTCATACAGACCAGCCTCCTGGATAATCTGTTCCACACATAGACTGAAAAGATATGGAGACAGGACACATCCTTGACACACACCCTTCCCAGTTTTGAACCATGCAGTGTTTCCTTGCTCTGTTCTGACTACTGCCTCCTAGTCTAAGTACAGGTTTCGCATAAGCATGTTCAAGTGTTCTGGGATTCCCATTCTTCTCAGAGTCAACCACAGTTTGTTGTGAGCCACACAGTCAAATGCCTTTGCATAGTCAATGAAGCACAGATAGACATTCCTCATGTGCTCTCTGATTTCAGCCAGGATCTATCTAGCATTGGCTATAATATCCCTAGTGCCACAGTCTCTTCTAAATCCAGCCTGCACTTCAGACAGTTCTCTGCTAAAGTGCAGTTCCAGTCATTTTTGGATAATTTTCAGCAGAATCTTGTTTGCATGTGATACTAATGATATTGTTCAATAATTTCCACACTCTGTCTGATCACCTTTCTTTGGAACGGAAACAAATACAGACCTCTTCCAGTCAGTTGGCCACGTGGTTGTCCTCCAGATTTCTTGGCACAACTTGGCAAGCACATCCAGGACACTGTCTGTTGAAACATGTCAATTGGTATGCCATCAATTCCTGGACCTTATTTTTTGTCAATTCTTTCAGAGCAGCTTGAACTTCTTCCTTCATCACCACAGGCTCTTGCTCATACATTGATTGTTTCATGAAATTCCTCTGTGTCCACCAATTCCTTTGGTACACTGACTCTGTATACTCTTTCCACCTTCTTTTAATGCTTCCTGGATCATTTAATATTCTGCCAAAAGCATTCTTAAGCGTTGCAACTCGAGGTTTTGTTATTCAGTTTCTTCAGCTTAAGAAATGCGGAGTGAGTTCGCCCCTTTTGATTTTCTGACTCCAGATCCTTGCACATTTCATTGTAATATGCTAATGTCCTTTTGATCAGATAGGTACATTTAGGTGCTATCTGTGTCTCATTTATACCATAACAGAGAAGTCTCAGAAAACTTCCTCTACCAGTTATTTACAGCCCCAGCCTAAGTGACCAACTTTCAAACTTTGCAAGCAAACATCTTAAACCTTGCCTCTAACTTCCTGGGAGGGGGCAACCATTAACCCAGAGCTAATGGTTGTCTTTTTAATTGGGGAGGCTAGGGGCTCTGTGAATAGGAATGTGGCATCAGGATTGGAGGAAGACTCATCAACAACCTGTGCTATGCAGATGACACAACCCTGCTTGCTGAAACTGAGGAGGACCGGAAGTGCTTGCTGTAGAAGATCAAGGACTGCAGTCTTCAATATGGATTGAAACTCAATATCAAGAAAATAAGGATTCTCACCACTGGACCGAGTGGCAGCATCATGATAGATGGCGAATAGATTGAGATTGTTAACAGCTTCAGTTTTCTTGTTTCCACAATCAACACCTGTGGTACCAGCACCTAGGAAATCAAAAGACTAATTGCATTGGGAAAATCTGCTGTCAGGGACCTTTCCAGAGTACTGAAGAGCAACGATGTCAGTCTAGAGACTAAGGTGCACCTGATCCAGACCATGTTCTTCACAATTTCTTGCTATGCACCAGAAAGCTGGACAAAGACTAGTTTGTGGTGCTGGAGAAGAATATTGAATATACCATGGACTGCTAGGAAAATAAACGGATTCATTCTGGAGAAGGTGAACTCAGGCTGCTCCTTGGAGGCAAGGATTCTGAAGTTCCATCTGACGTACTTTGGGCATGTTACAAGGAGAAACCAGTCCTTGGAGAGTAACACCATGCTTGGAAGGGTGGAGTGACAGTGCAAGAAAGGAAGACCCAGGGTGAGATGGATTGACTCAGTGACTGGGGTAATGGTGGGTAGGTGTTCTGGAGATAATGAGATTGGCTCAGCATGTAGAGCAGAGTTCAGAGCTGTTGTACATAGGGTTGCTTTGAGTCACAAGCAACTCGATGGCACATAACAATTACAATAACATGCTATGAGCTGTAGGTGACTTGATGAAGCACAGTAACAACAATACACATCAGAATTCATTGAAGGGGTTGAGGAGATTCTGAGACCCCAAATGACCAATAGAAAAAGAAATGGAGAAAACCATGGTAGCCTGACAAGTCCAAAAGCCTTGTTCTTCACACATGTGTAGAAAGCATGTCTTCTTGTTCCTGTCAGCAGCTGTCTCTTCATGTACTTTGTTGTCAAATGTACTATTCTTAACTTGTATATCTCACATAAGAGAAAGGTGACCACACTGTTATCACTTGCAATGTTATAACGTTTTGGAAAAACTTGGTTTTAAAATTATAGATTAACTTGTCTCTGACATCTTTAATATCATTTCTTTAAGACTGGTTCCGATGGAGCCAGGAGTACTGGCTTGCAATGACTCCTTCAGAGCTTGTTACTGTGCTTTGTTTATGATGACCACAAGTGCCAAGTTCTACAAATTGTTTGTAGAAAAATGTTTTCTACTCATTTTAAATTTTCCTTCTGAAATTTTATTATATAATTATAGAAATACATATCTTCCAATTGTTATTTCTCTTGTTCTCTTTATGCCACAATTGTTAGATTCCAAAATATGACTTGTTTCAATGCTGACTATACCCCACCTTCTACATCACCATTAGTAGGGAGAGTAGGTAAAGGTCTCTACTTACGCAAAGACTGTCTGTTATTCATCTAGAATGGCTTAAGACTGTCCAGAGAAAGCAAAACATCATCATATAGTTGAAGGCAAGAGAAAAAAAACCCCCTCGGTTTGGAGGCAAAAAAAAGATATAAATTAGAAACAGTATTGAATTGAGAAACAAGTCAAAAGGCCTTTGGAGAGAGACACTATCACCTCTGAAAGACTTCCCTACAGAAACTGTGGAATATGCTGAGAAGTTGGCGTGGCCAGCCCAGGTAGAACACAACTGAGAGGGCAGAGGCTGCCTATTGCCACTCTGCAGTCTTCCAGGGCTCTAGACCAGAGCAGCACCGTGGTCAGACCATGGAGTAGAAAGAGCCAACCCACAGGGCCCACTTATATGGCTTGATCCAAGTGTCAGCAAGGGCTCTCCATAGTCCAGGGCCCTGAACTTATTTTATGTCCATTGTGAGTGAGAGTCAATCAAAATGAGTATGTGACATCATACTATTTGCCAGTGTTTTAGTCTTCCATGAGAGAAATACTCTTCTGATGAACTTGATCAATGTTTGCCAAACTGTCATCCTTGACCCAGGGCTGGGAGGCACACCATAGGCATGGCTTATGGAGCTCTAGAGGACATCTGGTCAACCAGATACAAAAGATGAGGGCAGAGGAAAATCATGACTAGAAAAAGCCAGAGTCATTCACTGCTCCTCAGATGTGCTATGAATCAAGGTAACGGGGTCACAATGCCAAAAAGCACAAATTGCAGACAACTTAGATTGGGAGAAATTTATAAGTGTTTTTCCCCCCCCAAATAAAATATAAGCCTTTAATGTTATAAGAGCAATTTTATCCAATTCACAGGAAATTGCTTTGGCATAAATTCCAAAAATCCGTAAGACAATTTTCAGTATTACCTGTGATGATTTTTAATATGTCAAAGTGGAAAATTGGGCTTGCAACCTTTGGAAAACTTCCAAGGTGAGAGATAATTTTTGAAAGCAGCACTGGTATGAGGTAACTGTAATATTATATTTAATTTCAGACCCTTTCAGTCTTTTCAATTTGCTGATCATATGAACCAGCCTATCTCTGAATTTCATTTTGTGGTTCAATCAAGGTTAATAGATTTAGAGTTGATGAAGCCAAATGGCTTGCTCATCAAGTATCTGCCTTTTTTAAAGGAAAAAGTGAAAAGGGCTGTTCACCATTTGTTATAATCTTATTTCTCTAATGACATAAACTATCAGTTATAATGAATAACCAATAACAGAGTGGAATGAAAGAAGTTCTTTTGTGAAGATTCCTGGTCCCAGATTAAATAGTCAGAAATAGTTAAATCTTTCCTTAACTGTAGTCTCAACCTCATTACATGGTTATCACAAGGGTGGTGATGGGTGGAAAGATAGAATAGGCAATTACTTAAATAATGAAAGAGGAAAAAATATGCAGAGATTATGATAGAAGGCAGAAGACCACACAAACATGAATGTGGGTTTCCCAGAACCCCAAGTTTCCACAGGACTGATAAACACCTAGAGCGAGGCCTCCACCCAGCAAGGAGAAAGTAGCTGGCTGTGTGGATGACAGTGATTTAAATCCTCATTTCCATGTACCTCCCAAACTTGCCTTTGTAGACTCTGTCTACATACCTACCTCTTCACCGTATTCAAGTAATTGGCACAAAACCACTGCTATGATTCTTGTCTCAATTCCAGAACATCAATGGACTAGACCTCAGATCATTACACAAATCCAGGCTTCAGGCCAACCTTAGGTCTATTCCTGCACTGGAATAGAAATTGCTTTTGAGTAGCGGAGCAATTGTAGCCAAAAAAATTTTACTGTTTCTGAAGTGAGAGTTGGAATTAGTGTGACTTTTGTTTTTTGTTTTTGGGGTTTTTTAAATTGCGATTTTAATGAAAGTTTACAGAAAAATCTGCATTTTCATTCATTTGTTGTTGCATAGTTTTCTCTCTCCTCCTCCTTTCCCCTTCTCTTTCTCTCTCTCTCTCTTCCTTTCCCTCTAATATTCATTAATTGTTGCACAATTTCCTCCCTCCTCACCCACTCCTCCTTCTCCCTCAACCCACTTTGCAATGACTGTTGTCATACAAATAATGTTTAATCATACATTCCTTTTAAACAGGCCTGACATGGGAGGTTGAAAGGAAACTAGGAAAAGAGAAGATATAGATAATGAACCCTGCCACTAGTGTGACTTCGCTAAGTCCTGTATGATACAGTAGAAGAAGACTCTTTGCAGTTGTGCTTTCGAAGCCTCTGCTCAGCCTCATTTAACAATAGCAGAGAAGACAAGGAAAGACATCAAATTGCTAATCTGTTAAGTCTGCCATTAAGTGGATAAGTTTGAATAAAATGATACCCACAGATGTCAAGTCCTTAAGGGTATTATCTCCCCTTTTCTGTGGAGATGTTCCTAGCAACATCTTTGTGTCTTTAGAGCTGTTTGTTCTCACTACACTAAAGTTCCCAGGCAGCGAGGGCTGAATCTGCTCTGTATGGACAATGCCTGAACACTAGGTAAATTAAGAAACTACTTATCTGAAAACGGAACTTTCATTTATGTAGGAGAGTTTATACAGGTAGATTATCCAGGTAAAATCACTCCCAACTTTATAATGCCCTTTGAATTGAGGAAAAAAGTAAATGTGTATCTGATTGCTTCGAAACACCTAACTCCTGGAGACTGAAAAAGTGGATGGTGCCTGATCACTCCTGATCAAAGCAGAGATACATGTGGAACAGAATTTAGGGTTTTAATAAAATTCAGATTTTTCTGGAGCTATTGAGACAGAATGAAACTTCAAAACAATTGCCCTGAGATAATATTTAAACTTTCAAACCTTAAATCAAAGCTATCCCGAGAACCAAAACCCAGTGTCTTGTAATTAATAAAGGGCATCAATTTTCTGAATTATGCTTTCTTAAAAAAATTTCATTTTATATTGTTTTGGTTACAAAGTTCATATACATTATGTATCACACTATTCTTTATTTACATTATGTTTCATGCAATCATTTCCATTTATTATGTTTTATAATAGAAATCATCATGTGACCATGCCTATTATTACCCTGTCTTTTCAGGTTCCTGTCTGAACTTTCCCATTTCCTTTATCCTCTACCTCCACCCACCAAATTGTGCAATCCTGTGATTTCACTCATATGCATTTTTACCCCTCTGCTCCCACTCCTTCCTTCCTTGGGTCCCCACACATGTTTTACTACTTATGCTTCTATTTTTACAGTAATGGTCTAATGCAGTATTTGTCCGTATGAGACTGAGGTAATTCACTCAAATATTATGCTTTCTAACAGATTAATCTAGGTGGGATTAACTGACTGACAATGGCAAATTGAAAGGCTGGATGAAAAGCTAAAAGAGCAGCAAGACGAAGATAAGTGTGGTGAAATAATTTGACTAAAGGTAATGAGACTAGTAGCACATCTAGAAGGATATAATCAATACTACCAAATTGTATGTGTTGAAATTATTGAAATGGTGCATCTTTTATCATGTGTGCTTTCACACACACGTGCGAACACGTACACGTAGAGAGAGAAACACAATCCTACCTAGTGTTCCATCTGATGAGATGACTTTTTTTTTAGTTTAAAAGTAATATATTTTAGGGTATTATGATTATCAGAGTCCGGAATGAAGGTTTCAGAGTGGAGTATACTCAGGGTAGGGGGTGGGGGGTGGGGGGGAATAGTATTCCAATGAAGGAGTTTTTCTTTTGCTTTTCAAGGAGAATAGGGAACTGGGGGTGGGGGGTGGGCAGTGAGAAAACTGCAACAATGAATGAATGGAATTCCAAAATCTCTGTAGGTATTCATTGAAATTGATAAAATAAAAAAAATAACTGGGAGAGGGGGAAGTAAAGGGGAGGAAAAAATGTGCAACAATGAATAAATGAAAATCCAACTCTTCTGTAAACTTTTGTTAAAATCACAGTTAAAAATAAAAAA
>NW_006399973.1:2127088-2129300 GCF_000299155.1 Elephantulus edwardii | reverse complement strand
ATTTGTCCTTTTGTGACTGACATTTCACTCAGCATAATGTCTTCTATGCTCCCTCATGTTGTGTAATATTTTACGAGTTCATTTTGTTTCAGTGATGGATAATCATCCACTGTGTGATTGTCCCATAGTTTTCCCTAGATTCATTAGTTGATGGGGATGAGATGACTTTTATGGTTGGTAAGCAACTCATGGAAAGGCAGATATAAGTTTTCACAATTCAATTCACTCAAATAGGGTAAAATGGAGATCTGTCTACCAGACCCAAAATTATTCTGAAATGAAAATGGGCCATTGATTGCTGGTGGCTGTTTGGAAGGCAAGAGCAAGCAGTATGACATTTTCTTTACCTACCAATTGTTGTTGTGTTGTTGTTAGGTGCCGTTGAGTTGAGCACAACTCATAGCAACCCTATGAACAAAAGATATGAACCCTATTCTATCCTGCACCACCCTCACACTTCCTCACACACACAAGAGCCCATTGCAGCAGTTATCATGTCAATCCATCTGGTTGAAGGTATTCTTCTCTTTCATCAACCCTCCATCCTTTCAAGCATCATGTCCTTCTCCAAGGAATAGCCCCTCCTAGCAACATGCCCAAAGTATGTGAGCCAAAGTCTCATCATTGTCATGCATGCCTCAAAAGAGCACTCTGGCTACACTCTTTCCAAGACATACCTGTTTGTTCTCTTGGCAGTCCATGGGATATTTAGTGCTCTTCTCCAACACCACAACTCAAAGGTATCAATTCTTTTTCTGTCATTCTTATTCATAGTCTGGCTCTCAGATGCATATCAAGTGATTAAAAAGACTATGGCCTGAATCATATGTATCTTAGCCCTCAAACTGACATCATTACTCCTCAACAATTTGGAGAAGTCCCTAACTGCAGATTGTCTACCAGGCATCCCTGTAAAATACATGTGGAGAGTTATTAGACATGTGGAAGTAAATATCTATTTATAATAGAAGGTCACTATCACAAACACTTCCCCACCAGGATGCAACTTCGCCAAGCTAAAGGCTCACTCACAGGTAGGACCAGACTGACTTTTATATACCAAGGTCTGCCCACCAGATCCTGTTTTCCCACACAGAGGCTTCCCACCCAAGCTGATTGTAAATCTCAATATAAAGAAAACAAAGATTCTTACCACTTGACCAATGGGCAGTGTCATGATGGATAGAGAGGAGATTGAAACTGTCAACAGTTCATCATGCTTGGATCCACAACTAATACCTTTGGTACGAGCAGTCAGGAAATAAGGAGATGCATTGCAATGGGAAAATCTGCAGTTAGGGACCTTTTCAAACTATTGAGGAATAGTGATGTAAGTTTGGAGACTAAGGTGCATCTGATTCAGGCATGAACTTTCCAATTATTAACTATGCATCTGAGACCTAGACAATGAATAAGGATGACAGAAAAAGAATTGACACCTTTGAGCTGTGTTGTTGGAGAAGAGCACTGAACATCCCATGCACGGCCAAGAGAATGAATAGATATGTCTTGGAGAGGATGCATCCAGACTGTTCTTTGGAGGCAAGAAGGATGAGGCTTCGCCTCACATACTTTGGACATGTTGCTAGGAGGTGCTATTCCTTGGAGAAGGACATGATGTTGGGAAGGGTGGAGGTTCAGTGAAGGAGAGAAAGACTCTCAACCAGGTGTATTGACACGGTGACTGCTGGGCTCTTGTGTGCCAGGAAGTGTGAGTATGGCCCAGGGTAGTATAGAGTTCAGATCTTTTGTTCATAGGGTCGCTATGAGTTATACTCAACTGGATGGCACCTGACAACAACAATAGGAAGTCTGAGTCTAGAACAGAAAATGGCAACATATTACCATATTGGTAGTGGTGGATTGAACTTAATATGGTTGTTTACAATGAGGTTTAATTGATATCTTTCTTTGATGACTCTTGATATTGAAAGGAAAATTTTTTAAACAATGTCCCCACACCCAAGTATTGTAAGAACCTATACCTTTGATCTGTACTGTAAGAACCTATACCTTTGATCTTGTGTGAATGTTTGTGTTCCAGGAACTAGCAGACCACAAACTGAAAAAACAATTACTGGCAAAAACCATATTTTAACTAATGTCAGCAGCAGGTAACTGACCTAAAATTGAACTTCTCCCTTTCCAAAGAGCCAATGAGCTAATTCCATGCCAAAGAACCCCTAGACCTTGTATAAATTCCCTTGCTTTT
>NW_006399973.1:2112904-2114115 GCF_000299155.1 Elephantulus edwardii | reverse complement strand
AACCATATTTTAACTAATGTCAGCAGCAGGTAACTGACCTAAAATTGAACTTCTCCTTTTCCAAAGAGCCAATGAGCTAATTCCATGCCAAAGAACCCCTAGACCTTGTATAAATTTCCCTGCTTTTTGGGGCTTGGGGTCGACTTCCCTGTCTCCTGCGTGAGATACAAGTCGTCCTGAAGCTTCGTCAATAAGCCTCTTGTGATTGCAGTGAGTGGATCTGGTGTGAGTTGCTCAGGGCCGCGCCCGGTCTGGGAAAAGCCTAGTTTGGGGTCTTTCAATATGACTTAGGATTTAAGATAGAGCTGCTGTACATAGGATCGCTATGGGTTGCAGGCAACTCGACGGCACATAACAACAACAACCTGGTTCAGATTATTAGGGTCTTAGAACATTCCACTAGCACTTTGAAGTTATTTAGAAAAGCATCCTATAGTAATTGAATGTTTATTATTAGTAAGTGACCAATAGAATTAGTACCATAGGCCTTCTTACTACTTGATAGGTTAAAAATTCTATTATCTCACAGGCCATTGATCTTATACTTGTAAGGTTCAATGGCAAATCATCTAGCTAGTTGAGTTCTGTTTCTGTAGAAATTTTAGCCAATTTTATTTTCAGAACCCTACTTTTTTATATTTTATTGCTCTTCTGGTTCTGATTTAAGTTGTTATTGTTTTATGTGCCATTGAGTCACTTGCAACTCATAGTGATCCTATGTACAACACCTCTGAACCATGCTCTATCTTGAGTCAATGAGACAACCTCATTGTCTCTGACACACCTACTCCCATTTCCTCAGTCACTGAGTCAATCCATCTCATCCAGGGTCTTCCTCTCTTGCGCTGTCCCTCCACCATTCCAAACATGATGTACCTCTCCAGGGATGTCCCTTCTTGCAACATGTCCAAAATATGTCAGACAGAGCTTCACAATCCTTGCTTCCAAAGAGCAATCTGGTTTTACCCGCTCTAGGATGACTCTTTGCTCTCCTAGGAGTCCATGGTTATTCAATACTCTTCTCCAGCACCACAGATCAAAGATATCAATGAGGGAAGCCAAATATCAAATTTATGGAAGCCGACTATCAAATTTACTAATAGTAGACCAAATGCTATATCAGGAAATGAGGGAGGCTTAATACAAGCTGAAGGTCACCTTGTGGCACTAAGGTGTTCCCCAAGAGTCAACATTGTTCTTAGTTTGTATCA
>NW_006399973.1:2110183-2111929 GCF_000299155.1 Elephantulus edwardii | reverse complement strand
GATAAATAAATTTAAAAGCTGCAGCTGAAAAAATTTTAATCTGGATAAAAATCTCTGAATTAGTAAAAAGTTTTAAAAAATAGACTGCATTTGAAAGATGGCTAGTTTTTCTTTATTTTTGGTAGTCCGGAATGCCAACAATAAAAAGACAACCAGTCTTTCACAGCTGCATAGATAGATGAACTAGCAGTTTAGAAGCAGATAAAAGAGAAAATGCAACTTAGTTCTCAGAGTAGATATAAAGAGAAAAGTTATATCCTCTATAGACTACCTGTAAAATCCAAAAGGTCAGGCTTTCTTAAGTGCTAAGAAACAAAGCTGTTTTAAAAAGAACTTTAAATTTGTCCCAAACTTAATGTTACAGTTGCGGAAATTAGGGGTTTTGAAAAGACACTGTCAGAAAGAATGAAGGAAGAGTGAAAACTCCAGGCTTTCAGGGCTTTGTAGAAGATGTGGAAAAGGATATCATTGGACTAACGAATGTAGATCTTTATTTGATAAACAAGGTGTTAAGACTGGATTGGCAAACTTCCTAGGGGGCCTGTCAGTTTGGGGCCCCACAACAAACAATGCGAGCTGCCAGCATTATCTCACTGTGAGAGAAGACAGTATGTCTCAGACTTGTTTCATGCCACCTTGGGAAGCACAGCATTAAATATAGCTCTTAAGATAAGATTACTCTTGTACCAGAATTGGAAGTTTATAAGATACTAGTATTTTTGAACTGATTCCAGAAAATTGTGTTGGATTAATTATTGGAACAAGTAGTTTAACTAGCAAGGGTATCTTTGTTCATCTGGGGATTATTGATTCTGATTATGAAGGAGAAACAAGTATAATGGTATCTACTAGACAGCGTCAGAATCTACAAAAAGGTCAAAGAATCACTCAATTATTGTTGTTACCATATATTAAGCAAAAGGCTGCCCCTATAAAGAGACAAGGAGGTTTTGATAGTACAGGATCAAATATATATTGGAATACCATTATTAATGATGAGAGACCACAAATGATTGTTGCAATTGAAGGTCATAAATTACAAGGCTTGGTTGATACTGAGGCTGACGTTTCAATTGTGGCTACTCATCATTGGCTCCCAGAACTAGCATTAAAAGATGTGTCTGTTACTTTTACTGGAATGGGTACTATGACTGGAGTGAAACAGTGAACATGTTTTAGAATGTAGAAGGTCAAAAGGGTAAATTACAGCCTTTTGTAGCTGATATTGCGATTACTTTATGGGGCCAGGATTTATGAGCTCAGTGGGGAGCTACATTACAAATTCTGACTATTTCAACTCCAGCAAAAAATATGATGCTAAATATGAATTATATTCCACGAAAAGTTTTAGGGAAAAGGAAACAAGGAATTGGTAGTTTTCAAGAACCTAAATTTATTCAATCACAGAAAGGATTAGGATATCCAAATTTATAACTGTTCTTCATGCTTTCCCCTTAACTTGGATAACAAAAAACCAATTTGGGTGGAGCAGTGGCCACCTACTAGAGAGAAATTAGAAGCTTTAACAATATTTAGCAGCAGGTAATATTAAACCACTAGTCCTTGCAACATTAGTAATAAAAAAAAAAAGAAATTCAGTAAATGGACTAATTGGATACTACTAGTAAAAGTAAAAACTTCACCTTTGCAAGCAGATAAGATGGGTTACACAGGTTATAAAACTGACTTCTGATCAACAAGCTGAATTATATGCTATTATTATGTCATTGCAGGACAAGCTATATG
>NW_006399973.1:2108127-2109412 GCF_000299155.1 Elephantulus edwardii | reverse complement strand
TCCACCAATCTTGACCCCACATTTCACCTCATAGAGCCCAGACTCCTGGATAATCTTTTCTGCATATGGGTTGAAAAGGTATGGAGATAGGATGCATCCCTGGCATACACCCTTCCCAATTTTAAACCATGCAGTGTTCCCTTGCTCTGTTCTGACGACTGCCTCCTCGTCCAAGTATAAGTTTCGCATTAGAACAATCAAGTGTTCTGGGAAGCAAGAAGGACAAGCTATATAGAAAGGGCTAATTTAACTTTACAAACTATGCTGAAAAAACAGAAGAGGGGAGACGCAGTGGTACAAATATCATCTCCTCAAACTCTTTTACAAAAAGCCTTATTTACTTTAAATTTTTTAAATGCTAATGAAAAAGAAGAAACTCCAGCTGAAAGACATTGGGTATTACAATTCTCTAAAGAATTGAATCAGCCTAAATATTATAAAGAACCTCTAACTAATGAATGGAGAAAGGGATTTGATATTAGATGGGGGTGAGGATTTGCTTATATTTCTACAGGATCAGAACTGCTGTGGGTGCCCTCCAGAAGCGTGAAACACCAGTATGAGTCAAAAGAGGCCACACTTGCATGAGGATGAAACTGCAGAATGGCAGATAATACCAGCTATTGGGCACGTGTTTCTTATACTCTCTTGTTAAAAGTTGTTCATTGGCTTTATAAAGTTTTGGGTAATAATATATCTCTCTAGTAGATGTTTCAAGGATATAGTTTTCATGGAGGTATCAGTAACAACTTCAGATTATCCTGATATTCCTCCCTGTCACTTGCTTCCTTTATCTTTCTTAGAGTATGGATATATTGGAGACAATGTTGAATAGAGCAAAGATGAGTTTTAATTAATACTTCTTATGGAAGCGTCATTGATTGGAGCCTTGTTGGTTCCACTCATCAGCATGGAAACACCAAAAGTTTAAGTTAGAGTAAGGAAGGCAATGGATTTATAACTCTTCATGCTAATAACACTATCCCATGGTGTGGAGGAGGTATAGTGGAACTGTATCCACATTTACAGTATTCTTACCAAAATCATTTATGAAAAATAGGTACTGCATTTGAACATGTGTCCCTTTGGATTGGAAATTATTCATACAATCATTGGTAATATTACTAGCCTTAAACTTAACAGATTATATTGTTCAAAATTATTTGTTATATATTTGTTTCCATTTTTCCCTCTTTTAACAACTGGGATCTAGAGGGAAGAGAAAAGACCAGAGAATGGCCAAAAATATTGGGGCAGCCATTGCTGCCAGTTTAGGGCCTGTGTC
>NW_006399973.1:2082759-2106289 GCF_000299155.1 Elephantulus edwardii | reverse complement strand
AAATACTCAGAGAAGCATGGCTTGGGGCCTTCAGTAATGGGAACTGTTGGCCCCTATTTTTCATGCTCTCTGTTCTATATCATTCCTGGTAGTCTGTCTCATTATTAATAATTATAAAAATACTTTACCCTCAGTCTGCAACATATCAATTTTTCTTCTATCATCCTAGTCATTGTCTAGTTTTCTGATGGCCTAGATCAGGTGCACCTTAGTCTCTAGACTGGTATCATTGCTCTTCAGTACTCTGGAGAGTTCCCTAACCACAGATTTTCCCAATGTAATTGGTTTTTTTAATTTCCTGGCTGATGGTACCAATAATGTTGATTGTGGACAGCACAAATATGAATTCACCCATACAACTTTTTAAAAACTTCTTTATTAAGGCATAAAGGTGTCCTAAGTCTCCTCAGATGAAAATTTTTAATCTCTTTTTGTGGTAGATGTTATATCAAATTTTGTACATGGGTGTATCTCTAATCATCCTGATTGTACACATACAGTTTTCAAAACACAATTCCCAGAACAAGAAACACAGCTCATCATTTGGATAAAATAGCTTTAATATTTAACAGTAGTATAAATAAAGAATGGCAAGCCATCTCTTTTATTTTTCATAGACTGGTCTGGGCTACATACTTTTCAAATAAGCTAAACCTGTTAGTAGCATCAGGCCACTGTAGAACTTGTAGGGCAGATTGGTTGCTTTTAATAATTTTGAATCATCATTAACAATGAACCATTTAAGGAAATAGGATATAACCAAGAACCAATGGTATTGAAGGAAGACGTTTAAGCTGCATTGAAGGCAATAGTAGAAAAGATAACTCCAGAAAGTTATTAAATACCAACTGAGAGGTTTCAGAAAACAAATGAGCCCTGGACATGCTTAGTTTTCTAGTCAAGAAGTTTGGAAGACTTCTACCTGGCCCTTTATTTTCTCAGGCATTTAGCTGGTCTTTTCTGACAACATGCCAAAAGTCCATCTTTGAAGACTGGGCATACTTCCTTTCAAGAAATATTTTAATTGTTTTAAATCTAACACAGATTTGTTGGTTTTTCTGGGACTCCATATATTCAATTTTTTTTTCCCCTCCAACACTGTAAGTCAAAGACATCAAATTTTTTTTTTCTATCTTCTTTATTCGTTTTCCAGCTTCTGCATGCATTTGAGGTGATTGAAAATACCATGACCTGGGTTAGGTGCTCTTTAGTCCTCAAAACGGCATCTTTGTTTTTTAGCACTATGCACAGATCTTTTGGGGCAAATTTTTCCACTGCAATACGTCCTTGAATGTTTGGTTGATTTCTATGGTTGTTAACTGAATCTAAGTGAATTGAAATCCTTGACAATATAAATCATTTCTTCATTTATCATGCTACAGCTTATTGATCTAGTTGTAAGGATTTTTATTATTGACCCAGTTGTGAAGATTTTTGTTTTATTGATGTTGATGTGTACTCCATACTGAAGGCTTAATATTCTTCAAAAAGTGCTTCAACTTCAAGCTGATGTACAACCGACTGTTCCTACTTAACCCTAACTTACCCACTGAACCCCTCTTTTAGTATCATACCTTCTTATCTCTCTCCTTAGACAAATACTCTGGGAACACCAGACCGCTGCATACCCAGACCCTCTCCTGAAAGTCAGACAGCCAGAGTTGCCTCAGGAGACACCGTCCTCACCAAACAAAATGCACCCAAATCTCTACAACCACACCAAGACTGACCTTACACAGTCATCCTGACTACCTCCACAGCGGTTAAGGTCATAGGTAACCCACATTGGCACCACCTTATCCAGGTCAAACATACTCCTCTCACTGAGCAGATCTTCTACACCTCTCAACTGGTGGACTCACTACTCTTCACCTCACTCAAATCCCAAGCCCTAAGTAGCTGTTCATATTGTTACTAATCACTCCCTGCCTTTCTGAATTCTTCCTTCACAGGATAAAAGAACTTAACTGTGAACCAGCTGCTGTTATTTCATCCATATTCTCCCCTGGCTACTGACCCTGGGCCAACCCAGTCCAGCCTCTGAGCCTTAGATCTTTGCCCCTGTTCAGCAGGAAGTAGCTAGAATAAAGATACATTGCCCCCTTTTCACTAAAAAGAGGCCCAGATCAAGGAAGGCCAAGGGGTAGAATAAAGGATTCAAAGAATACAACATGTCAACAAAGGGAGTGAACGGCCTTGCCCACTTGATTGAACTACAATGGAATGTCCCTCACATCACTCCCTGAAGACCCTGCTATAAAAACCTGCCCCAAGCCACTTTGGGTGTGGATTCCCTGGTCTCTCTCTCCAGACCAAGCAACCTTGCTCAGGAATTCCCTTAATAAACTTGCCTTTAAGCTTTTTTAAGTGCTTCAAGCTCCCTTTACTTTCACCAAGGAAGTTTGTAAAATTTGCATATCACAAGTTGTTAATAAATCTTCCCATCTCAATATTATGCTAGATGTAGCCTGAGTGCTCCTTGGAGGCCACCATAATAAAGCTTCACCTCACATACTTTGGGCATGTTGCTAGGAGAGGCTATTCCATGGAGAAGAACGTTGTGCTTGGAAAGGTGGAAGGCTAGCAAAGGAGAGGAAGGCACGCAACTAGATGGATTGACACAGTGACTGCAGCAGTGGGTGTGAGTGTTTCAGAGATTGTGAGAATGGCACAGGATAGGATAGGATTCAGATCTCTTCTTCCTAAGGTTGCTATGAGTTGTACTTGACTTGATGGCACCTAACTACAACAGTGAGGATGACTAACAGAAAGTCATCAATGTACAGGATAAAAACATGTTATCCTGGAAGCATGATGTTGTCAAAACTTCCTTTAAAACTTTTGATAAAGTAGAACTTCCAAAACAGCCCAGCACTGCAATCCTAGAGGAGCATGGTTCGAATCCACCAGATGCTCTGCCAGAGAAGGAGGGGCAATCTCCTCCTGTACCAGTCAGATCATATTTTACAGTACACACATGCAAAAAAAAAATTTTTTTTAAAAAGCTGCCTAGGGAAATGCTGTTTTAAAATATAAGAGGACTTTATAGTAAAAGACAAATGTAAGTTATTAGTAAGATGAGTTGAAATAAAAGAATAAATTATGTACTCTGTGATATTTAAAGTAGATGCTATATGTCCTACATATAGAAGATGGCACTGGACCCATGGGAATAGCAACAGGAAAAGAAGATCCTCTCTCAGATGGCAAGGACATATTCTAGACTTTTCAGTATGTAAATTTATTCACTTGTTCATTGTGTAGATTCAGAAACAAGTCATAGCTGACCCTCCAGTGTGTTTCCAAGGTGTTAAATCTCATGGGAGGAGATTGTCCATATTTCTCCTTTGGAGTAGACAACACCAACTGAAATGTCTTTGGATTAGAATTGTAATTCTTACACCCATGTTTATTGCAGCTTTGTTCACAATAGCAAGGAGTTGGAAACAACCTAAGTGCCCATCAACAAACGAATGGATAGAGAAGCTGTGGTATATTCACACAATGGAATACTACACTGCATTGAAAAACAAGGAACTCATGCAATATTATTCAAAATAGGTGACTCTGGAGGACATTATGCTGAGTGAAGTATCTCAGTCACAAAAGGAAAAATATTGCATGGTACCACTGTTGTAACACAGGACTGACCTTGGGGTTGGGGAGAGACTGAGAAAGATAGGTTCAATAATGTATACTGCATTGAAACAGATGAGGGAGAAAACTGTTTAAAAGGGATATGTGATTAGGTATTTTTGTCATGACAGGAGTCTAGAACAAAGGCTACATGGTGGAGTGGACCTGGGGGAGGGTTTGTAAAACAATGAAAGAGTTTTACTTTTCCAAGAAGGTAGTGTACTAAGGGGGATGGATGGGAGGGGAGAAAAGAGCAACAATGAATGAATGGAAACCCAGAGTCTCTGTAAATTTTTACTGAAATTAATAATAAATTTAAATAAAATTTAAAAAAGAATTGTAATTCTTTTTTGTAGTAATATGTGATCATGTTTTAAATTATATATCTCTTAATAAATTTGCCTAAAGACTTTTTAAAGCTCTTCTTATGGCTCAACTTGGATTCTTTACCGATTCCTGAATCACTCATGAGGGCCAAAAGATAGGATACAAGCAATGATTGACCCAACAGGCCAGTTATCCCACCACTATAATGAATGAACAAGATTATTAGCACAAGAGAATAAAAAAGAAATTCTAGCCAGAGAATGGTTACCACTGATACATAAAATACAAAGCTTATAGTTTTTGCCTGCAAATTTCATTCCATGTGTACATTCCAAATGTTGTTGTTGTTGTTAAGTGCCCTCGAGTTGCAGACGACTCTTAGCGACCCTATGAATGAAAGTCCTGGACACCTCCTGTATAACTTTTGTCCTTTCTCCAGGTTCAAATAGGGTAAGTTAATTCACTACATCAACCTCTTAACTTAGTTGGTGGTGGTGTTGATTTCTGTCAAGTCAAGCACAACTCATAGTGACCTTATGAACAAAAGCCCTGACGTCTTTTTATAACTATTGTAACTTATCAAAGTTCATAGAGTTTCCAGAGGCATGTTGTTTAGGAAGTAAATGCCACTACTGCTTCCACTAACTTAGGTAGGGTATCCTTATTATTTAGAGTAGGAATAATCCATTGCTGGAGAAGAGTATTGAATGTACCATGGACTGCCAAGAAAACAAACAGATTCATCCTAGAGAGGGTTAAACCAGGCTATTCCTTGGAGGCAAAGATTCTGGGGCTTCGTCTGACATACTTTGGACATGTTGCAAGGAGAGACAGGTCTTTGGAGAGGGACATCATGAGGGACAGTGCAGGAGGGGAAGACCCTCTATGAGGTGGATTGATTCAGGGACTGGGGTAATCGGGATGGGTGTGTCAGAGGCAATGCGATTGGCACAGGATAGAGCAGGGTTTAGGGCTATTGTACATAGGGTCACTATGAGTCGCAAACGACTCGACGGCACATAACAACAACAACAACATATCAATCATTATACAATTAGCTATAGTTTTGTCTAGAGAAGACTATTTTATACGTACAAATTGGTCACTTAGAAAATCAGTCCTTATTTAAAATATCATTCTTACTTAAAATTAGCATTTATCCCTAGTAACTCTAGATATCTTAATCAATCTCACAAAACTGTAATTTTAAGGAAATGGAATGGAAAGACATAGAGATTGCTAGTGAAGTGATACTGTAAAAGTTTCAAAAGATATAGTTTTCATGACATTGATGAATTGAGGTTGAAGAATGGCTAGTAACATATTAAAATCAAATAATAAGTAAAGGAGAAGACAAAATGCTCTTTGAAGAGAGAAAGATTTAAATAACAAAGGATTAATATAAGCCTTTGGGAAATTTCATGAAGCTTTGGAATGTTTTTGTGGACATATTCCTCTTCAAGATAAATTTTTTTTTTTTCAAATATCAGTTTAGAAGTAGAGTATGCAGCTGGTGGTTGTGGAGGGAAAAAAATGTCAATAAAAACAACCAGCCCACACTGGATTCATTTCTTGTTCATTCTGAGAGAATAGCCTTTGGTAAATACAAAACATTTTCAATTTTCAAGATCAAGTCCCAGTCAACCATTTTACTTCATCCTATTAAATATTAAAATTAAAAACCAAACTCATTGTCAATGGGGTAATTCCAACTCATATCAACCTTCCATTGGGGTTCTGAGACTATAAATCTAAAGAGGAGGAGACTTCCCTTTCTTATCCCTCAGAGTCGCTGGTAGTTTAAAAACTCAAATGGCACGTGACATTTTGGTTAGTAGTAAAATACGCTACAGATTGCGCTGCCAGAGTTCTACTTACAAAATATTAGGTTTTATGCACACCCATGTTTATTGAGGCTTTGTTCACAATTGCAAGGAGTTGGAAACAACCTAAATGCCCATCAACAAACAAATGGATAGAGAAGCTGTGGTATATTCATTCACACAATGGACTACAATGCTGCATTGAAAAATAAGGAACTCATGCAATATTCTTCGAAATGGTGACCCTGGAGGACATTATGCTAAGTGAAATATCTCAATCACAAAGGGACAAATACTGCCTAGTGCCACTGTTGTAAAACAGGATTGACATTGGGGTTGGGGAAAGACTGAGAAAGATGGGATCAATAATGTATACTGCATTGAAACAGATGAGGGAGAAAACTGTTTAAAAGGGATATATTATTAGGTATTATTATCATGACGGGAGTCCAGAACGAAAGCTGCATGGTGGAGTGGACCTGGGGGGAGGGATTATAAAACAATGAAAGAATTTATTTTTACTTTTCAAAGAGAAGAGTGTACTGGGGGTTGGGGGGGAGAGGTGGGCAGGGTGAAAAGTGCAACAATGAATGAATGGAAATCCAAAGGCTCTGTAAATTTTCATTAAAATTAATAATAATAAAAAATATTATATTTTGTTTTATTCTTTTGTAAAGACTCCTTTCAGTATAATTTACCATCATATATAATATATCATGACACACACAATGAGAAACATTTAGAAACTTTTAAACATAAGCATCAAATACAAATTTCCTCAATGACTTGAATTTTATCTTTCTTTAAGTCAACATGTTTAAATTGTATGTGAATTTAGATTGTAGGTGCCATGGAGTCAACTATGACTCAGTAACACTGTGAATAACAGATCTGAAACTTGCCCCATCCAGTGCCATCCTCACCATCTCTGATAAACTTGAGCTCAATGACATAGTCACTGTGTCAATCCATTGCGTTGAAGATCTTCTCCTTCGCTGACCCTTCACCTTTCCCAGCATAATATCCTTCTCCAAGGACCACCTCCTCTTAACAAAAATGCTCAAAGTGTGTGAGATGAAGTTCCACCATCCTTGTCTCTAAGAAACTCTCTAGCTTCACGTTTTCTTTTACATATTTGTTTATTCTCTTGGCAGTGTGTCCAATATTTTGTACTCTTCTCCAAAACCATGACTCAAAGGCACCACTTCTTCTGTCATCTTTAGTCATTGTCTGACTTTCAGACATGTAGCAAGTAATTGAAAAGACTACTTTCCAGATCAGGTGTCTACAAAACAATGTAATTGCTCTCTAAAACTTTGAAGAGGTTCTTTTTTTTTAAAAAAAAGAATTTATTTACAAAGTATGAATATCTTGTTTTCCACAAAAGATGCTTCCCACTTCCTTTACCCACCACCCATCAAATTGTGCAACGCTATGACTAACATCCTACCCCCCATCCTTACTCCTCTATTTCGACCCTCCCACCCCCGTCTTGGATCCTCATCCTCATTCTACAATAATGGTTTTATACAGTGTTTGTCCTTGTGGGACTGAGTTAGTTCACTCAGCATAAAGCTTTCCAGTCCCTCCCAAATTAGATAGTAATTTACAAAATGATTGCTCCTGCATGCTGCATAGTATTCCATTGTATGAATATACTACAACTTCTCAATCCGTTCTTTTGTGGTTGGACTTCTGGGCTGTTTCCATGTTCGTGTAATGGCGAATAATGCTGATATGAACATTGATGTAAAAGTTTCTCTTTGAGCCTCGATTCTCATTTTCTTAGGGTATATTCCAAGCAATGGACTAACTGGGTCATGTGGAATTTCTATGTTCAGCTTTCTGAGGAAGCACCAAACTGCCTTCCAGAGTGGTTGTACCACTATACAACCCCACTAAAAATGTAAAAGAGTTCCTATCTCCAACATTTATTACTTGCTGTCCTGTTAAACTTTGCCACTGCAAATGGCGTGAAATTGTTTCATTGTGGTTTTGATTTGCATCTCGCTTATTACCAATGCTTTGGGGCATTTCTTTATATATGTCTGTGGGCTATTTTAATATCTTCCTCTGAAAACTCTTTCCATGTTTTTTGCCCATTTTGTAATTTGGTTATCAGTCTTTTTCTTGTGAAGGCCCAGGAGTATTCTATAAACTTTTGTTATGAGACTCTTGTCTGAGATGGTATTACCAAATATTTGTTCCCAGTCAGTAGGTTTTCTTTCCACCCTCTTGGAAAAAGCTTTTGGTGAACACAGTTATTTAATCTTTAGAAGGTCCCATTCATCAATTTTATCCTCTTCAGATTGTATGTTTCTGGCTGGTTTTGGCAGTTTCTTTATACCATAGGCTAAGGTTTCTAAGCTTGATCCCAGTTTGTCTCTTATGAACTCTCTGATTTTAGGCTTCACTCCCAAGTGTCTTATCCACCTTGAGATGATTTTTGTGTATGGTGTGAGATGTGGATCCTGTTCGAAGAGGTTCTTGAGAGCAGATTTTCCCAGTGCAGCATATATTTTGACTTCTTGACTGATGCTACCAACAGTGTCAAGTTGCATCTAAATAAGATGAAGGAATTTAGAACTTTAATCTATAAAAAATTTCTTGATTTCTCTGCCCCCTTTTTTCCCCCTAAAGTTCTAAGTGAACATATGCAGCACTGAGGTTATTAAGTTAATTTAAGTAAGCTTATTAAAATTTCTAGCATTTAAGTTCAGTTTAAATTTTTACTTTTTCATTATTAGCTCAGTATGAATATGAGCTCTGGTGGCCTACTGGTAAGAAGTTTTGCTGCCACCCAAAAGGCATATAGTTCTAATCCACCAACTGCTCCACAAGTGGAAGATGGGCTGGCCATCTCCTTTTGTGCGACTTGCAGCCTCTGTAAACCCACTGGAGGGTAGGCTATGAGTTGGCTCTGACTCAACAGCACATAATAACAACAATTGGAGGCATGACCTTTCACAAGTCATTTCCCTTTTCTGAGCCTCAGTTTCCCAATTTATAAAGTGAGGAAATTGAACTAGATCAATGATTCTCAACTCTGGTTAGGCATTAAACTCACAAAGAAGGATTTTTTAAAAATCTAGGTTGTATGTGTTATGTATGTTTGTTTTTTTATTGTTGCAAATATCTATGCATCGGAACACTTGACCTTTCAAATTTGTCATTAATTATATACATCATGGGGTTCACTCATTGTAATTATTAATTTCCAGATTGTACCTGCACCTTTAAGAGAAGCTCAGAGTTTTCTAAGTATTACATTTTTTCCCCTTCCTCTCATGCCACTGGTAACCACTAACAAACTTTGTCCTGTCATTAGAACACTTGCCTATTCTAAATATTTCCTGTAAGGATCATACAACACTTGTTGTTGATTGCCTTCCAGTTGAGCATGACTCACAGTGATCCTATGAACAAAAGGCCTAAAGCCTTTCTATAACTATGGTTGTTTCTCCAAGTTCATAGAGTTTCCAGAGGCATGTGGTTTAGGAAGTGGATGCCACTCCTGCTTCTTTTGTTACTGACTTATTTCATTCAATATAAATCTTTCATGGTTATCTCACCAAGTGAAGCATGTAAAGATGTGTGGTTTGCAAAAGCCCAGAGTGCCCTCGATCCTCTGCCCTTTTCCAGATCACTGAATCAGGTCTCAGTGGGTGAGTCCCTGGCATGGAAGTATTTTTAAAAATTCACCGGATGATTTTAATCAACCTGGGATTGGGAATTGCTGAAACAGGTAGTTCTTAGCATTTATTCCATCTCTAAAATGATTTTCTATTTTAGTTTAACTTTTCATGATATGGACAGGTACAAAAAAATTCCTTATTAACCCCATTCCATTCTGTGTTTTAAACCTTTGTCAAAAATAGCTTTCTGGTGAATAATAAAGTGTTTTCTTTTGGGGAGGAGGGGCAGATAACACCACTGCTTTTGCCACATTTTTTTTGTGAACACAGTATTCTCACGCTCACATAAATCCATGTTCCAATTAAACAGGATGCTGCCATTTTAACATAGAAATGTCCTACAGCTTCTGTGAATAAAAATGAGGTGGCAGACAGAAAATAAATGGAAGTGGTGACACTTTGGATTGAAATAGTCTTCAGACTCTTCTTAACCATAGTCATCCCCGTCTCGTCTAACTCATCTGGGTCTTGAGAAACTGCCTGAGTAGTTTCTGAACAGGCATGGAACCCCCAGCACTGCCAGGCAAAAGAGAAGTGAGGCTCCGTCAGTACAGTGAGAATTCTCTTCTGCACTAGCCAACTTCAACAAATGTTTCTCACCGTAGATTTTATACTTAACTCTATTCCAACCAGTGCAATTGAAATCCTACTGTTTTATTCTCATTGTTCCCTCCCTTCTATGAAAATGAGAACATTTTCATGTTATTGATGAAGTAATGAAAAGAAGATGAAATAGGAATATTTTATGATACCTTCTTGTGGTTGACTATGAGAAGTGAGTCCAGAAAATGGCAGCACTGACTAGCATTGTCCAGTGAAGTTCAACGAGATACCAGCTTACCTGAAGTTTGCAAATGTTAAACCTTAGGAAAAGTGTTCTTGGGCTCCAATAAATTTACAAAAGACTAGGATAAACCAAGTGTTCTTTCCTGTAGGACTTTTTTAGCAATTTTTTTTAAATTTAGGTTGTTTATTTTTCATTTCAATGAACATCTACAGAGATTTTGGGATTCCATTCATTCATTGTTGCACCCTTCTCCCCGCACAAACCCCTGACAGGCTTCAAGTTTTCCAAAGGTGGAATATAGAATACAGTTTCCCAAAAGTTTTTGGGCTCCTTTTCTGTGGAAGTGCCCATTGTCTTTCAGCCCTAGTATTATACAAACACATTTCATAACTATAAATTATAAAGTTACTCAGTTAGGGATTTCTAACTGTGTTATTATTGAAAGCGTAATGATGATCTAATTGACTTTTTTATTATGTGACTATGGAATCTATGCCACAGAGAGTTATACAGAAGGTACTAGGCCAGGTTAATAGTGATCTGAATGGAAACTCAGGAATCCACACTGAGTCTCTACTCCTTGAGCTAAATTTTACCATAACTTTTTCAATCAGTAACATGTGCATAGCTCTTACTTCAAGCCCTGCATTATGCTCAGAAATCATCAGTATGATATTTATTTATAATTTAAACTATAATGGAGATCTATTGATATTTGCCCTACAATTTGTTTTTGTTGCTGTAGATCCATCTGGAATAAATAATAGTGAATTCTTCCATCTTTCTGGGAGCCAGGGCTCTTCTTTCCCTTAGACGGAGAGTGACTTGTTTGTTTAATGTTTGAAAAGACAGAAGAGATTATTCCAGGTCTGAACAGGACACCCTGGAGACAATCCATCCCAACCTTCAGTGTTTGGAAAGTGTAGGCCGTAAAACGGATTGGTTTTATTGTCCAGAGAAGAGTGGACTAAAAAATTTTGGACTTAAAAAAGAAGTTGTCTTGTCCCTGCATTTGAAATTGAATCCTTTGAAACTGAAAAGGGTAGGCAAAACAAAACAAACCCCCCAAAATCCCAAACAAACAAAAAACACCACACACCAAAACCCAAAAATACCCCAAAGATGACACGGAAGGTGAACTTGAGGGGAGACAGTGGCACACAAACCCAAAAGAGCTGAAATTTTTTTTTTATGTTGCACTTTCTGTTATGGAAATTTATATTAATTCACAGACAAATTCAATGTAGTTGAGATTTCTCTTTGTACCGCAGCACCTGTTCTCCCTTTTGCCTTTAGTAATAGAACTCTTGTGCTAGCAAGGCACACAGCCACGGGAACAGATTCTACAGTCCATGTCTTTTTGTAGGTAAATGTGGCCATGCAAATTAGTCTGAGCCAAAGGGATAGGGATGAGAGTGATGTGTACAACTTCCCAGTCATTCCTATAGAGATACAGCAGCTTGATCTGAAATTTCTCTTTCCTTCTGCGGGCTGGGACGTGAATGGATGGAGGTCCACTCCTCAACTTGAGCAACCCGAAGCGTAGCAGAGACCCAAGACAAATTAAACGGCTTCAGTTTTAGAACTCCCCTGCTAACCAAGGACTGCTCACTTCTGCACTGTCACTTGAAAAAGAAATTACTAACTTTTAAAAGCCAATGAATTTTAGAGTCATTTGTCGCAGCAGCTTAGCTTATACCAATATTTTATAGTGGCAAGAAGCTGCACCGCAATCCCAAGGGCCGTCGGCTCGTGTCCACCAGCCGCTCCACTAAAGAAGGAGGGGCAATCTCCTCTCGTGCGATTAACAGCCTCTGAAAACATGCTAGAGGGTTGACTGTGGGTCAGTTGCCACTCGACAGTACACAACAACATTGAGAGCTTGAGTCAAACTATGCCACAGAGAAATTAAAACCAATTATATATATATAGTGAAGAGGAGATTGCCCACTTTCTCCTCCAGAGCAACCGATGGGTTTGAATCCTATGCATTGGGTTGGTAGTGCTTCTCTTCAGCCAGTAGGCCACCAGCCTTGGAAGCGCGATGTGGCAGTTCTACTCCGTCTTATAGGCAAAACTGACTCAGTGTCAGTGAGTGTTCTTTATTTGTGGGCTTTTAAGTATTATATTTTAATGAAGAGTGACATTTTCCTTTGGACTTCCATGTGAATTTTTTTGGCTAAGGCAGCAAAATAATCTTTGTTCATAATTAAGGAAAACTTTATATATTACAGAAATCTTGAAAATCAAAATGCGATTAAGGAGAAAAGTAAAATCAAGGTAGAAGAAGAAACTGCTATTTTTTTCTGGCTTTATTCAAAGCGTATATAGGGTTATACTTTTAAAATGGAGATTTTCAATGTTAGGCTAAAAATAAAAATGGAGGTTGAAGCTCAACTAAAAAATCCTATGTCAGGATATTTTCCAAAACCAGAACTCAGAAAATTTTATGTCAGGACATTTTCTGAAACCAGAACTCAGAAATCCTAGGTCAGGACAGTCCCCAGAACCAGTTTCCCTAGACCAGAAACTTCATGCACCAATGAGCCACTGCAACGACCCCTTATAAACCCCCTAAGCCCAACCCCCTGGGCTGCTCCCCTTGCTAAGTAGCTCGGCACATAATACATTCCGAGAAATAAACTCAGAAATGTTTCTACCTCAACGTGATTCTTGGCTTCGATCAATATATACTGAATTACACTCAGCTTTTTCCCTTTAACATCCTAACACGAATACAGAGTATTCCAAAATCATTAGAAATTCTTGGACAGCAAGCATTTTACAATTTAACAAATATTTAGGACATACCTTTAAAATGGAATTTTCTACTAATTGTTTTCAATGATTAGCAAATATCAAGTTGATAGAAATAAAAATATTTTAAATGTATTTTAAAGACAAATATGCATTTTGTTTTGTTTTTCTTTAAAAATATTTGTATCTTTACCTTTTTTTTCAACTTTGTATTGGTTTGCTCACACCACCATACTTTTTTAATGTCTACATAATATTTTATCTCATGGCTGATGTGTATTTTAATCACAATCACTGCACTTTTGTTAAGCACTTAGGTAATTTCTCATTGTCCTTGTTATTATAAATTGTTAGTGATAGTTTGTACCGGATATTATGGATTGATTTTTAAATTCTTAAAACACATGCTGTAAATTCTGATTTCTAAGCCTGTTTATAATCCATTTTGAGAATGGGATGACTTTGTTATGTTAATAAAATGAGATTAGTGTAGGGTGCCCTTGAACCAATTTCCTTTGCAACACAAGGAGGTTTTGTAGGTGGGAGTAGACACCCTGCCACATACAAATCGCAAAAGAGCCAAGGAATTAAGGACTTTCCGCCTCCGCCAACAGACACAAAGCCTTCACCTAGAGCCAGTACCCTGGATTCAGTCCTCCAGCCTACTAAACTGTGAGAGAGGAAAAAAAAATAATCTCTATGTCAAAACCGCCCACTTGTGGCATTTCTCTTTTAGAAGCATGCTAACTAAGGCATTGGACATGTGTCATAGTTAGCTGTTGAACATCTTTGAACACCCTCCCTACATTTTGACAAGACAGAAAGTGGGAAATTCTCATTTGTAGACTCTAGACAGGGCCGGTAACATCATACCTGGTGAAACTTAGACTCAGAGGTGAGTGACAAGAGGAAGCCACCATATACAAGAATGTGGACTGTCTGAAAGGGTGGTGGTCACACATGGATTTTCTGAGGTGTATCGGAAGAGCGTCTGGTATGTGGTCATCACACTGAGCAGAAGTGACCATAGTTTTTGTTAGAGCAGCTTTGGTGACACAAGTGGGCCTTGCTCCTAAGACGTATGATACAAGAAAATAAAAATAACAACAAAAAACCCACACAGCTGTGGAATGACTTCCATAGCACCCTCTATCAGGTTCGCGGGGCTCACTGGAAGAGACTGCCCATCTTGATCCAGAGAAGCAGACTGACCTTTCAGTTAGCAGCCCGATACGTTATGTACTACCTTCCCAGGAGTCCTTTAGCAGTGAGCTGCAGAATTCTGAATGTGATATGCCTCAAGATTCATTTCCTGACCTTTCAATCATGCTTTAATAAAATCATACTTGTTTTTAATGGACAAATAGAATAAATTTTCATGTTTGCATCTAACAACCTTGATCAATGTGTAATCTTTGTTCCAATTATGTGCTTATAATAGCTTTCTAGAGGTGTGATTTCTGAGCCTTAAGGATTTAAACATTTTTAAAAGTATTAACAAGTACTCTAAAGTTGTTTTCAGCAATGTTTTAGGGGTTATTTAGCCAGAAAAACTGTCAAATTTGTTTGCCAGGTGTGCTAGTCAGTGATGGAATGGGGAATCACATTTCATCACTTCCATTTTCTGGTTGTTGTGCACCATGGAGTGGCCTGCGACTCATAGCAACCCTATGTACATTAGCTCTGAAAGCCACCCTATCCTGAGCCATCACATTGTGTTCAACAGACCTAATCTCAGTGCTCCAGTCACTGAGCCAATTCATCTTAATCTGAGTCTTCCTTTCTTGCTCTGTCCCTTCACCCTTCCAAGCATGATGTCCCTCTCCAAGGAATGGTCCTTCTTGGCCATGGACCCAAAGTATGTGAGACAGAGCTTCAAAATCCTTGCCTCCAGGGAGAAGCCTGATTTCATTCTCTCCAGAACAGACGTGTTTGTTCTCCTGGCAGTCCACAATATGTCAACATTCCAGCACCACAACTCAAAGGCATCAATTCTTCTTCGATTGTCCTTAGTGGCCTGGATTAGGCACACCTTAATCTCCAGACTGACATCCTTGCTCTTCAGTACTCTAGAGAGGTCCCTGACAGCAGACTTTTCCAAAGTTATTCGCCTTTTGGTTTCTTGACTGCTGGTTCCCAGAGTGTCAAATATGGAACCAAGCAAGGTGAAGTTATCAATAATCTCAATCTCTTCTTTATCGATCATACTGCTGTCAATTGGCCCACTGATGAGAAACATTGTTTTCTTAATGTTGAGCTTCAATCCAAATGGAAGACTACAGTCCTTGACCATCTGCAGCAAACACTTCATGTCCTCTTCAGTTTCAGCAAGCAAGATTGTGTCATCTGCATAACATAGGTTGTTGATGAGTCTTCCTCCAATCCTGATTTCACATTCCTCCTCATAACATCTGCCTCCCAAATGATCTGTTTTGCATATAGAATTAAAAGCTATGAAGACAGGACACATCCCTGATGCATTCCCTTCTTGATTTTGAACTGTGCAGTGTTTCCTTGCTCTGTTCTGAGGACTGTTTCCTGGTCTGAGTGTAGGTTTTGCATGAGCACAAACAAGTGTTCTGGGATTCCCATTTTTCTCAAAGTCAGCTATAGGATGTTGTGATCCAGAGTCAAATGTTTTTGCATAGACAATGAACACAGATAGACATTCCTCTGATACTCTTTGCTTTCTGCCAAGATCCATCTGATATTCCTTATGATGTTCCTTGTACCACAGCCTCTTCTAAACCCAGCTTGCACATCTGGCAGTTCTCTGCTGATGTGCTGTTCCAGTCATTTCTGGATAATCTTTGGCACAATTTTGCTAGCCTGTGATATTAGTGATATTGTTCGATAATTTCTACACTCCGTCAGGTCACCTTTTCAATGCAATGAGAATAAATATGGATCTCTTCCAGTCAGTTGGCCAGGTAGTTGTTCTCCAGATTTCTTGGCATAACCTGGTCAGCATTTCCAGGATAGCACTTGTTTGCTGAAATATGTCAATTGGTATTTCATCAATTCCTGGGCTTTGTTTTTTGCTAAGTCCTTTAGAGCAACCTGCACATCCTCCTTCATCACCATTGCCTTTTGATCATATATTGTTTAATGAAATTCTTCAGTGTCAGCCAATTCTTTTTGGATAATGACTCTGTACACTCCTTCCAACCGTTGAGGCAATTGAATCACAAAGGAGGAGATTGCTCATCCTTTTCCCACAGAGTAACTGGTGCATTCCAACCATGTTTCTTTGGGATTGCAGCATAGTTTCTTATTACTAGGCCACCAGCTTTGCTCAATGTTGACACCTTAAATAATCACGATATAAGTTGAGAAATCAATTAAGTCATGAAGATATTTACTTTTAGTGACTTCTTATACAAAATGCTGCTTCACCAGCACTCTTAATGGGATAGAATTCAACCCTGTAGAAAGACATGGACAACAACCATGTCAACAGGCTGAAGAAGAAAAATAGTGTGGTTGATTGTATTAATTGATGCAGTAATATCATTTGACATAATCCACTACTTGTTTGTACTCTCAGAAAAATAGGAATAGAAAAGAATTCTTGTTATTCTTTTCCTGTATTCTTGGGTTAATGCTATTAAGAAGAGGAAAATATTGCTACCAATTCTGGGCCAAAGCTTCCAGTGGAAGTCATCCACATTAACTTATTGTTATTGAGTGGTAACTGACCCATAGCTGACGCTTCAATGGGTTGCTGAGGCTGTAAGTTGCACGGGAGGGGACTGCCCATCTTTCTTCCTTGAAGTTGCTGGTGGATTTGAACCACTAGAGAGGTGCAGCCTTTGGGTTAGCAGCACAGCTCTCCGTGGGTTAGGGCACCAGAGCTCTCCACTTAAGGAACTGTGAACACACGGTCACCCTGTGCCATTCGTGTTTTGCTCATTTTTATATTTGCCATGTATAAATGTGTGAGTATTTGTATTATTATGATTTTATACACATGGAATATGTGCAGAAGGCCACAAACTTGTCCAAGATCATGTGACTAGGAAGTGGAAGCCAAAACTCTAAAACAGGTCAATCTGACTTTAGAATCTGCACTCTTAACCATCATGCTGTGTGACCTCTACTCAGCCAGGCTGGTGTGGAGTTCAAAAATTGAAGCAATGTGATTCATTTTCTACCACTACTTAGAGCAGAGTCTCCCCTAAAGGACACTCCTTTGTGGTTTCCTAGAAGTTCTTTCTCCAGGGGGGAAAAAAAAATTGAATGCAATGTTATCCTATGCCTATATTAACAGAGAATCCCAGCCTATCAGACTTTCCCAAATATGGCTACAAAGGAGGAAGACAGTCTGTAGAAGTCTGCCAGGTCTTTGATTTGGCTTATAGACACAACACAGACACACACAGACTCTGACACACACACACACTTATATACAGACACATACGTGCAAAGGAACATAGACACACTTCTCTAGCCAGAGACATTATTTATTTTATAATATTCCTCTCAGATGTGACATTTCAATAAGCTAGGAAAAGCAAATCTTTCTAGAGGTTAACATTTTATCAAGAAACCCAATATATTTCTAAGGAGGAGGTGCCCAACTAACTAATGTTAGGGGATTTCCTGGCCCAAATCAAAGTGCTCTATGGGAGATTTCTGATTTCTTCTTCTAACATTAACTCTTGTTTCTAGATAAGTGTTTTTATTGTATTTTCTTTCCTTTCTGATGGACCTCTAGAAAAGCCAGAAGTTGTACATATCACATTTTGGGGAACATGATTTTTTTTTTTTTTAACATGATTTTTTGATGTTCAAGTTCATCTAGTTTGATTACTCTTTATCAAACGTAATGAGATCTCAAATTAGTTATCACTGCTGTCAATTAAGATTTTTATAAAACTCTAATTTTAATTTTGGTGGCTGACTATTGTTGTTGGTACATGCTGTCGAATCAAGTATAACTCAGCGACCCTATGAACGACAGATCTGAACCCTGTCCTATTCTGTACCATCCTCATCATCTCGGACATACTTGAGCCCAGAGCTGCAGTCATTGAATCAATTCATTTCATTGAGGGTATTCTTATCTTTGCTACCCTCCACCTTCCCAAGCATGATGTCCCTTTCCAAAGAATAGTCTCTCCTACCAACATGCCCAAAGTGTGTGGGACAAAGCTTTGCCATTCTTGCTTTAAGAAGTACTCTGACTATACCTTCTCCAAGACTTATCTAGTTGTTCTTTTGGCAGTCAATGGATGTCCAATACTCTTCTCCAATACCAAAACTCATTCTTACTTTGTCATCCTTATTTATTGTCCAGCTCTTAGATGCGTAGTAAGTGACAATGGCCAGAATCAGGCACATATTAATCTTCAAATTGACATCATTTCTCTTCAGTAATTTGGAGAGGTCCCTGACAGCCGACTTGCCCAGTGCAATACAGCTCCTGATATCCTGATTAATAGTACTAAGGATAGTGATTGTGGATTCAAGTAAGATGAAATAGTTGACAATTTCAACCTTTTCTTCATCTATCGTTATGTTGCTTTTCAGTCTGGTAGTGAGGATTTTTGTTTTCTTGATATTCAGATGTAATCCGTATTTTTTTTTTATCTTCTACAACAAGCGTTTCAAGTCCTCTTCATTTTCCACAAGCAAGATTGTGTCATCTGTATCACAGAGTTTGACTACTGATAATATGCTTAACCTACATCTCCCCTCTTCTTCTTTGGGTCCACAGCTGGGCAAGCTGATCAGAGAGTTTGAGTGACATCTCCTTTAGTGTGAACATTCAAGTTCAAACCATTCAAGTTCCACCTGTGGCTAGGAACATTCACTTTACTCTAAGCCTCTTGCTCCAACCCAAGCTCCTAATGATAGTTCAAGAAAAGACAGTTTTCTTCCTTGCTTTTTCAATCCATTTTTTTGACTCGCTTGGGAGATTTCCCTGCTCTTCCCAGAAAGCCTACTTAATGTGAGCAATAAATATTTCAGTTCTCTCCTGGCTTGTGTCCTGTGTCATTATAAGGGGAGTGTGTTACATACTGTTACTGCAGGATGACCACAACCATTTGTTTTTAATATTTTATTAAAGTAACAACACAGACACAATTGTGAAGACAGTATAGGACCAGATAGTGTTTTGTTCCATTGTACATATGTTAACTCAATTGCACCTGACAACAACAACATAACACTTGTAAAGTCAACTGCAAAACACATTGTTGTTTTCAGGTATGATTGAGTTGAATATGGCTCACAGCGACCCTATTAAAGACAGACATAAACCCTGTCCTATCCTATGTCATCCTCACAATCTCTGACACACTCGGACCCATTGTGGCAGTCACTGTATCAAACCACCTGGTTGAAGGTCTTCACCACCCTCCCCTTCACACCTTTGCAAGCATGATTTCCTTCTCCACAGAACTGCATTTCACAGCGACATGCCCAGAGTATGTAAGATTAATCTTAGCCATCCTTGCCTCCAAGGAGCACTCTGGCTATACCTCCTCCAAGAAATATCTGTTTGTTTTCTTGGAAGTCCATGGGATATTCAGTACTCTTCTCCAACACTACAGCTCAACGGTATCAATTTTTCTTCTGTCATCCTTATTCATTGTCTAACTCTTAGATGTATAGCAAGTAATTGAAAAGATCATGGTCTAAACCAAGCACATCTTAGTCCTCACACTAGCATCATTGGTCCTCAGTAATTTGGAGAACTCCTTGACTGCCTACTTTTCCAGTGCAATACGTCTCCTGATCTCTTGACTGCTGGTACCAACTACAGTGATTGGGGATTCAAGTAGGATGAAGTCGTTGACAGCTTCACTCTTTTCTTTATCTATTATGATGTCTCCTATTGGTGCAGTGGTGAAAATTTTTGTTTTCTTTACATTGATATACAATTCACAGTGAAGGCTGCAATCTTTGGTTTTCTGCAGGAAGTGTTTCAAGTCCTCCTCACTTTAAACAAACTAGGTTGTTTCATCTTCATAACTATTTATTGATGACTCTCTCTCCAATCCTGATGCCACATTCTTCTTCATAGAGTTTTTCCAGTAATTTGCTCAATAGATAGATTGAATAAGTAAGGTGAAATGACATAACATTTCTTAATGTTAAACCACATAGTGCTTCTTTGCTTTGTTTACACAACAGCGTCTTGGTCTATGCATAGGTTTCACATGAACACACAATTAAGTGTTCTGGGATTTCCATTCTTTTCAAAACATTATATTCCAACAAAGAACAACAAAAATTGCTTTGAAAGATGTCATGAAGAAATCCCTTTGACCAAATTAAATGAAATTTGACCAAAATAGATGGAGCAAAGCTATAGTTTTAGTTAAATGCTGATGAGCCAGTTGTAATTGCTAGTGGTCCAATGCACAGTAGAATGAGAGTACCCCATCCTCGCAGCCATTGCTCTTTAAGATCGTGGTTGTAGCCAGAGTCCATCCATCTCACTGAGGACATAACCATCTTTTCTTGGACCTTGTACTTACTAAGCATTATGTTCTTTCTCAATGATAACACGTCCTCCAAACAACAAGCTCTTATTTTAATAAAACTGGGGAAAAAGGAATCTGCAATTCAACCTTCCAAACACAGGAATAAATGCTAAAAAATAAAGACCTCAAAGACAATGAAAATATCCATTCATTTCAGGTGAAGTTAATTTCATTAACTAGTATGAAGATTTAAAAAATAATATTTTTTGCATCCTTGGGACAGTAAATGAAGCAGTAATAGTCATTTGAAATAATAAGAAATTATTGAATAGAAATAAGTAGATGTTATAAACAGGTTGATATTTTAAAAGTGTAATTTGGAAAACGAAACAAGCATCCAAGCCAGGAAGTAGAGATGTGGGAAGGCAGGTGATGAGCCACATGTAACCTCCAACGAGTGACCCACGAGGCAGAGAGAGTGGAAAGAGACAAGGACCTCCTACCAGAGCAAACAGAGAGATAAAGCCTTTGTTATAATTCTCCTCCTTACATCTTGGTCATCTTTCAACACCCACTTATTTCGAAGTTCTTGCTTTCTTTTTGCTGGCTATCTATCTTTAGATTACCTACTTGTGTAATTTCCTTAGTATTAATCACATAACCTTATGAATAATTGTTAATTTTTATATTCATATTTATGAATCTGAATAAAATGATAAGATTCTTAGGATCAGAACCTCACCTTTCATTTTTAATTTATTTGTATACAAGAATTTATATGTATTACAGTTCTTTAATTTACATTGTGTTTTATACAATTGTTTGTATTCTTTTTTCATTCACATACATTTTGTTTTATGCAATCATTTCTAGGCATTGTGTTTTATATAATTAATTATTATTGATCTATGACTTTCATCATCTCATCAGTCCCTGTTGCACCTTGTCTGTTCCTTCACACCCCCAGCCACACACTAGTCTTGGCTGTTTTAGTGATTTCCTCTCCCTTCTATAAGAGCCACAATGTTTGTTTGCTTATATTCTGAAAGAGAAGAAGAAACAAATATTTTTCTTTTTTTTTTCTGAGCAGTTACTTGGGCCACACATACTTACATAAGAAACTGTTCTTGCACCCAAGGGAATCAGATATAAATCTCACGTTCACTAAACTTATTCATTGAGCACCTGCTATGTGTTGAGAAGCAATGAGGAGATCCTGCCTTTGCAAACCTTGGTACAGACCATAGACCCCCTAAGCCATTGAGTAAATGGTATGCAGACACTGAGGACACAGTGCTAGAGTACAGAGATTACAGAGGGAAGGATCATGCTGGGTTAAAAGTCATTAGGTGCAGACAGTTTACAGAACTGAAAAGACTTGGCACTCCTTGGAGATTTGAGTGGGTCAGTACCCAGCATTGCACTGTTCCCATGTAGGATTTGAACCCAACTGAGAAATAAGTCCAACACAGACTGTGAAGACATCAACTTTATTACTGTTAAAATCTAGGAGATGAAGGTGTAGCCTAGAAGTGTGACAAGCAAAAAATTATTCTTTTCATGAATTTATTTTATTCCAACAAATAGCTTGTCTCACCTATATGCATAAAATCTTCCCAGTGAAGCAGGAAATACTAGAAATAAGATCAAGATCAGGATCTAAAGCAAATTAGCCAGGTAAGTAGTTATAGAGAAACAGAAGAGATGGCTTACAGTTCCCATACTCTATTCTTAAATTTGCTGATGCATAATATTATCTACATGTTCCTCTTTAGGACACACTTCAAAGTCTGGCAATATTCCCATCTCTGAAGGCATTTAGAGAGGCAGGAATTAGAAAAAGTGAAGGACAGTATTGTGTAAAAATCAGAACGATTTGTGTTTAAATCCAAGTCTATCATATATTAACTTATTCTGTCTTCGAAGTGTCATCTTCCTCATCTATGCTTCACACAGATCATGTTCTGATAAACAGTGTTTGTGGCTGTTTTCTCTTCCTTTAAGAGGTGGCACCCCAGCAAACAAAAGTACTGAAAAACTTTATTCTGCCTACATCATTAAGGTACATCATTCATTCTGTTGAGGAGGGAGATCTTCTCCAGCTAAATTTTGAATGCCTTCTAGTTGGAGGGTCTCACCTTCCAGAACTATATCAGAGAACATTCTGCTACTACTACTCATAAGGTTTTCCATTATTTCAGAAGTAGACTGCCAGTCCTGCTTCCTAGTCAGACATAGGCTGGAAGCTTCGATGAAATCTGCCTACAATGGTTAACTGCTGATATTTGAAATGATGGTGAGATAGATTTCAGCATTCCAGAGGGGGGAAAAAAGTGACAGATACTCAACATTCTTCAAACGGACAGAACAAAATGAAAAATGAAGCCTTCAGATTCAATATTGAAAGATTCTACAGACAAAATATTGAATAAAACAGAAAGCATCAAAGAAAGATGGAAGAGATACACTGTGTGTGTGTGTGTGTGTGTGTGTGTGTGTGTGTGTGTGTGTGTGTGTGTGTGTCTGACCCATAGCTGACTCTCTAGCTGGTTTTTAGAGGTAGTTGACCTCACAGGAAGAGATTGCTCATCTTTCTCCCACAAAGCCGCTGGAGGATTCAAACTGCGTGCCTTCAGGATTGCAGCACAGTTTCTTCCATGTTGTTACGATGTTGAACAAGTTTCAGAGAAGCTTCCAAACTAAAATAGATCCAAAGGAAAGCCCTGTGATCTTCCAGTTGCTCCATGGGAGAAAGATAGGCATCTCATTTTGTGTCATTTACAGCCTCAGAAAGCCCACTGGAGTGTCAGTTAGGAGTTAGTTCTGACTCCATGGCAATAAGTTTAGGATTTTGTTACGTTATTGTCACCATACTGAATGGAGAATATGTTTAAACTGATAATTTTCAGTAAAATAAAAATAGTAGATTCCAGGGGAGCTCTGGTGGCCTAGTGGCAAGAAGCTGCACTGCAATCCCAGAGGCGCACGGTTCAAATCCACCAGATGCTCTGCCGAGGAAAGAGGGACAATCTCCTCCTGTTCCAGTCAGATCTGATTTGATGGTACATA
>NW_006399973.1:2075039-2082659 GCF_000299155.1 Elephantulus edwardii | reverse complement strand
AAAAAATAAAAAAAGAAAAATAGTAGATTCTGTGCAGAAACAAGAATGCACAAATGAAGAAAAGACTGATGCCATTTAGATATCACTAAAGAACCAAGGAAGAGAAGCTGTAAGAGCCAAGAATTTCCTCTTAGACCTGGGGCCTTGAATTTGGAATTCTAACCTCTTTAATAGTCACTTACACTTACTCATTGGCCTCCAGTCCATTCAGACTCAGTGACCCTCCATTGAGTTTTCAAGGTTGTAAACCGCCGGGGAGGAGACTGCTCATCTTTCTGCTGCATTTTAACTTCTGGTGATGCATGGCTTTTGGGTTAACAGTGCAACTTACCACAGGACCAAGCCCCCAGAACTCCTCTCTGGAGCTGTTTGCTGTTGTGGTGATGGTGTCCCCGCAAGTCAGAATTGACTCAGAGCTGAACCTCCAGTGGATTTTCAGAGGCAGTAAATCACATGGGAAGAGATTGCCCATTCTTCTTCCATGGAGATAGTAGATTTGAACTGTATGTCTTTGGGACTGCAGCAAAACTTCTTACCACTAGGCCACAAAAGCTTCCATTCATTGAGAACCATTAATAATTGCAGCATTTCTAAGAAATAAAGATATTACTTAAAATTGAGAATAATAAAGTTACATAGAAAACAGCAATTTGAAAATGATATAAAAACTAGGGAGGGGAGTTAGATACTAGCAAAAATGATAATTATATAGCCAAAAGCATTTTAAACTTTATTCATGTTATCATTGTGAATGCTTATTGCTAGGATTTCCGCTTGCTAAGTTTCTTTAAAGACACTCAGGTGGTGTGTTGCACAATTAACCCAAATCCACCAGCATGTTCTCACTGAGAAAGACAAGAAGTCTTCTCCTGTTAAAATTTACAACCTTGGAAACATGTTAGAGATGATGAGTCGGAATTGACTAAAAGGCAGTGGGCTTGTTTCTTGGGGGTTTGTTTGTTTTTCACTTTATATCTCTGTAAATAAAGGCCTTGGATGGTGCACACAGTTTATCCCTCACTCAAAAACTCAAACTCGTAGGCAAGTAGGAGCTGACTCATAGTTGACAGTCCAGCAGGTTTTTGGAGTTTGTATTTATCACAGGGAAAGATCTCGTGCCTTCTCTCACAGAGCAGCTGGTGAATATAAAGTACCAGAGAGTCCCCACTTTTGCGCCAGCAGTGCAGTGCCTACAGACTCCGCTCCTTACTAACCTGAATAAAGGCTGGGGTTTTGAACTCACCTAAGTGCCACAGAAGAAAGGACTGGTGATCTGCTAGTGTAAAAATTACAACCAAGAATACTCTGTAGAGAAGTTCTACTCTGCTACGAATAGGGTTGCTAAGAGCTAAAATCACAGAAAAGGGTTGGGTTCTGATTTCTGTTATATAGCTCTGTGATAGAATTGTCCTTATTGTTCGGGGGTTTTATTCCAGATTTTCTGACATTGGCAATGTGTTAGCTGAAAGAGTTACAATCTCAATTCTACTGTTATTATTGCTGTTAGGTGTCAGTAAGTTGACTGTGACCTCCACTGACCCTATGAACAACAGATCTGAATCCTGTCCTATGCTGTGCTGTCCTCACAATCTCTGACTTAAGCCCATTGCTACTACCACTGTGTCAATCTATCTGGTTTAAGGTCGTCCTCTTTTTCACTGACTGTCCGCATGTCCAAACACGATGTCCCTTTCCAGAAAGCCTTCCCATAAAGCTAGTGCCTGGGATTCAGGCACGGAGCCTCCTAAACTATAAGACTTATCTGTTAGTTTGTTGTATTGAGGAAATGATCTACATATGCTAATTACTTTATGTTGTTGTTAAGTGCCATCAATATGTACACGACTCATAGTGACCCTATTAAAGAAAGACCTAAACACTTGTGTAACTTTCATCCTTTCTCCAAGTTCATAGGGTTTCCAGAGGCAAGCTATTTTGGAAGTGGATGCCACTCCTGCTTCAAAGCTTCTTTTACTCTGGGAGCTCCACCAAACACTGTCTACCATTATTGTATTTGACACATTAGTATCACAGCAACCACGAGTTACCTCTGTACAGCAAATGGACAGACCAATGCTATACTGCTTAGAAGAATGTTCAACCAAAACCAAGTAAAACCAGGCCTGAGGGCCACAGATTAAAATCACTCACATTTACAACACTTATCTGTCAGTTTGCTGTACTGACAACTTGTGGATGCTATAATGCTGAAAGCTTTGTCACAGGTCTATCAATTGCCAGAGGGTCACACATGGTGGAAGGGTTTAAGCAGAGCTCCCAGATTAAGACAGACCAGGAAGCAGAATTGAGCATCTACTTCTTAACCCTATGAACAATAGAAGAGCATAGATAGTTATAATATTAGAGGTACAGCCCATAATGGAAGTCAATTCAAATGAGGAAAAATAGCTGTAAACATCTTTTAATAATTAGAACATGAACTGTAGGAAGTATGAATGTTGGAAAATCAATTCTATTAAACTGACTCTATTAACCATCATCTGACCTTAGATAACTTCAAAGAAATGAAACTTTTTTAACTCTTTTTTTTTTTTTGTATGTGCGTACCTTCTAATCTGACCTTACTAGCGCAGGAGGAGATTGTCCTTTACGAGGGGAGCATCTAGTGGATTAGAGATTGCAGACCAGCTTCTTGGCACTATCCACAAGAGCTCCCCGTTAAGAAATTATACTTTAAAGTAGCAAACAGATATGAATTAGGATTACCCAGAGAGTGCCAAAACTCTGCCTCACATGTATGTCTTAAAACTCCTGATATTTTAACAAAACAAATAAAATAAAAATAATTTGTAAAAAAAAGGAATATAAAAGTTGTAATATATTTTAAATATTTACATCTGGCAGTTAAAGTAACATAATAAAAGTCTCCTTCAATCTTGTCAATGTGTCTCTGAAGCTATTTATATAATTTATTGGAATTAATATTAAATATCTGAATCTGAAATCCTGACATGCACAGATAATAGAAAAGATTATTCCTGGTCTGTGTGACAGAGACACATACAAGAGTTCTGCGGATGCTCTGGTGGCCTAGTGCCAGCATGAAGCTGTGCTTTAACCTCAAAGGCGTGCAGTTTGAGGCTACCAGCTATTCCATAGGAGAAGGATGGGCAATCTCCTCCCAGGCAATGAACTGCCTGTGAAATCTCACTGGAGGGTCAGCCATGGTTTGATTCCAATTCGACAGTAAACAACAACAACAACAGTATGTTTCAGTGGATGTTTACATGAGTTACATTAAATAAGGAGGTGAGGTAAATATCTGGTTACCTCATGTAATACCACTCACCTGTAAATACTTTTAAAGGGAAAGCATGAGACCTGAGCCTCACTGTTCACCTGATATCAGTCCACACCAAGAATGACAGTTGCTATGATCACCCCATGCCCTGCACCTCATGCATTGGCCCAGGGTGTCCCGTGGGTGTGAACTTTCCCATATTTCCCCATTAAGCTTGCCACAGAGTACAAACAGGGCCAATGGCATACCAGGTCTTGTATCAAAGACATCTTGGCCTGAAGAAGGTGTCATATTTCACCTGTGCACAGGAGCCAACAAAATCAGTCTTCACAGGTTGAAACCTCACTTATGCATCTTACACTACTAGAACTTGTGACACCAGACTGGGGCCACTTCACAATTCTCCAACCTACACTGGCACTGGTCGGGGTTAGGTGGATATGTGAGAGAGTGCTATCTCGGGCTGTGGTCAACTGGGATCAAAGCCAGCAGACAGAACACACAGTTATTTGCTACCTTAAAGCTCAGTTTCCTAATCTGGTATGTTGTTCCTAATAGGAATAATAATTATTCTAACCAATTCAACAAATTAAGATTATGAAATGTAAATTGCCTAGCTCCTGTTAAGGGGTTCTCTCAAAGGTAAGAAATATGTGACTAGCTACCCACAAGTATTTGTGGCTCTCTGTGATGATTCTTGTCTAAACCAACTGCTCACACAATAGTTGCAAAATGACAGTATCTTAAAGCCATTCTTCTTTTTAAATGTACTAGTACATTATCTTTTTTTTTTCTTTGAAAAAGATTTTATTAAAGGTCTTTACAAAGCAGCTTCCAAAAATTCAGATCCAGTTGCCAAGGAGACCCTATTATGCAGTTGGGACTGGCTGAGGCATAGCAGGTGGCTCTGGCTTCCCACCTCTCTGCTCTGCTCAGAGATGGGGGTGGTAGGCAGTATCTCGTCTTTGGGCTCTACAATGCTCACGTGGTCAGGGAGGGGCTTTTAGGGCCAATCTTTCCACTTGGGTCCCAGGGCAGCATGATCTTTACTTTGATGCCCAGCACACCCTGTCTGAGCAACACGTGGCGCACAGCTGTGTCAACGTAGTAGTTAACCGGGTCCCCACTGTGGATCATCAGCCATCGACAAATTTCATGGACTTAGCTCTCTGTCCTCGGAGTTTTGCAGAGACCACAACTTCACAGCCCTTGACTCCACTCTCCATGATGAACCGTAGCACACCATAGCAAGCCCTCCGCACAGCAAGCCCTCCTAGGAGTTTGTAACGCAGAGATTCTGCCTGGGCAACGGCACACAGACCTGTTGTGACCACTTTTTCAGCATAAAGCTCCACATTGCCCTCAGGGAAGCCAAACCTCTTCTGAACCACAGCAGTTAGTTCTCGGATCCGTCGGCCCTTTTCACCAAGGACATTCTGTGTCCTGGTGGCTAAGATTATGATTTCTGTCCTGGTTGGTGTAACTCGAACTTCAACTCCAGAGTAACCATCCTCAGCCAGCTCCCGAGTAAGAAACTCATTCAGTTCGGCTTTGAAGATGCCATCTGCGACAAACTTCCTCTTCTTGGAAATCTGCATCGCCATCTTTGCTCACGTGCCGCCAAGGGAAAAGTACTTTATCTTTCTTTTCTCTGGAGTTTGTTTAGTAAAATATAAACTCCCATCCCCATTGCAACTGTGGCAAGTCTGACTCACAGGGGTTCTGTATGACAGCATACAACTGCCCCATACACTTTCCAAGACTGCAGTTCTTCACAGAAGCAGACTGCCCCATGTGGGCCTTTATTCTACTCAGTGGGTTATGGTCCATTCTTACCATTATTAATCTTGATGCTAAAATTTTTTCGGGTTTTTTCTTTGGTTTGCTTCCTTCAACCTGGGTCCAGTATCTTTTTAACACATCTCCATATTTATTTTTTTATATTTTGGTGTGATCCATATGAAGTTGCACTGCTAACTCAAAAGTGTCACTTTTCTGGGGCTTCAAATCCACTAATGACTCCATGAGCAAAAGATGGATAATCTCACACCAATGAATGAATATATTTTTAAAACAGAATGAACTGGGAGAGAGGTAGGGAGTGAGAGGGGGTAAAGTGTGCAACAATGAATGAACGAAAGCCTAACTTTTCTGTAAACTTTTGCTAAAATCACAATTAAAATAAAAATTTTTCTTAAAAATAAAAGATGGATAATCTCTTCCCATGTGATTCACAGTCTCAGAAACCCACTGGAGGGTCAGACATGAGTTGGTTCCAACTCCATGGCAATGAGTTGGTATTTTATGATTGTTGGTTGTTGTTTTATGATATAGCTAAGTGTTCCCAGTTCATTGTATACTTTCTCTACCCTAGCTTTTTCTTAAAAAATTTTTTAAATTAATTTAAATGAAGTTTATAAAGACTTAGGGTTTTCAGTCATTCATTGTTGCACTTTTCTCCCTGCCTACTCCTCTCCCCTCCAGTTTACTCTTTTCCTTGAAAAATAAAAGAAAAACTCTTTCATAGTTATGCAATCCCTCCCCCCAAGTTCACTTCACTGTGCAGCCTTCATTCTGGACTCCTGTATTGAAAATAATACTCATATATACCTTTTAAACAGTTCTTTCCCTCATCTGTTTCAATGCAGTATATATCATGCTTCCCCTCCTTCTCTGTCTTCCTTCAACCCCAACATCAGTCCCCTTTTATAACAGTAGCCCTATTCAATATTTGTCCTTTTGTGACTGAGATATTTCACTCAGTATAATGTCCTCCAGGGTCATCCATTTTGCATAATAGTTCCTTGTTTCTCAATGCTGCATAGTATTTCATTGTGTAAACATACCAGAGCTTCTCTATCCATTCGTTTGTTGATGGGTACCTCGGTTGTTTCTAGCTCTTTGCTATTGCAAACAAAGCCACAATAAACATGGGAGTGCATATATCTGCTTGGGTGGCGGTTATGATTTCTTTAGAATCAATTCCCAGTCGAGGAATTGCTGGGTCAAATGGTATTTCTATTTGCAACTTTTTGAGAAAGCGCCATACATCCTTCCATAGTGGTTGCACTACTTTACACTCACACCAAACAGTGAATAAGGGTTCCAGTTTCTCCACAACTTTGCCAGTATTTGATGTTTGCTGTTCTGTTAAATTTTGCTTTTCTTACTGGGGTGAGATGATACCTCATAGTTGTTTCAAATTGCATCTCTAGGGATTTTGAATATTTCTTCATGTGTTTGTTTGCCATCTGACTGTCTTCTTCGGTGAAGTGTCTGTTCATAGTCTGTGCCCATTTTTTAATTGGGTTATTTATCATCTTGTTGTGGTGCTCCAGTATTTTATAAATTCTAGATATAAGTCTCTTGTCTGACATGTCATTACTAAATATTTTATCCCAATCTGTGTCTTCCATTTTTACTCTGTTGGGAAAGTTTTTAGATGTGAATAATGATTTGATTCTTAGAAGGAAGGTCCCATTCATCTATTTATCCTCTCCTGGTTGTAGATTTTCCAGAATGCTTGATAAACTGTTTATGTTATGATTAGTACTTTGAGAGTTCTTCCAAGCTTTTCTTGAATGAAGTTTATGGTCCTTGGTTTTAGTCCTCGGCCCATAACCCACTTTGAATTGGTTTTTGTGTATGGAGTGAGGTGTGGATCTTGCTTGAGTTTTCTGCAGATAGTTTTTCAATTTTGCCAGCATCATTTGTAAAAAATGCTGTCATTTCCCCACTTAACTGATTTCATCTCCTTGTAAGAAATCAGTTGACCATAGGTAGACAGGCTGATTTCTGGATTCTCAATTCTATTCCATTGTTCTGTCTGTCATTGTTCCAGTACCACACTGCCTTGACCACCACGGCAGTATAGTAGGATTTGAAATCAGGGAGTGAGATGCTTCCTACCTCATTTCTATTTTTAAGGAGTGCTTTGCTTATTTTGGGCCTCTTCCATTCCAAATGAAATTGGAGATTGCCTTTTCCATTTGTTTGAAGAATGGAATTAGTATTTGTATTGGGATTGCATTAAATGTGTAAATTGCTTTTGGTAGTATTGCCATTTTCACAAAATTGTGTCTTCCTATCCATGAGCAAGGGATATTCTTCCACCACTCCAGGTGTCTTTTTGTTTCTTGTAATAATGTTTTATAATTTTCTTTTAATAGATCCTTTGTGCTTCTGGTCAGGTTTACTTTTATTTAATCTTCTGGTTAACTATTGTGAAGGGCATTGTTTTTCTCAGCTCCACTTCTGTATTTTCTTTGTCACTGTAGAGAAATCCAATTTATTCTTGTATGTTGATTTTGTATCCTGCCAGTTTGCTGAATTGGCCAACTATGTCCAGTAATTTTCTT
>NW_006399973.1:2069330-2074394 GCF_000299155.1 Elephantulus edwardii | reverse complement strand
CATCTGGTCCAGGACTTTTTTTGGCTGGAAGTTGTTTTATTACCTTTTCAATTTCTTCTTTTGTAATGGGTTTGTTCAGGTGTTCAATTTTGGTTGGTGTCAGTTTAGGTAGGTTGTGCACTTCTAAGTATTTGTCTATTTCTTCTAGGTTTTCATATTTATTTGAGTATAACTTTTCATAATATTCGATTGTTAGCCTTTTTATTTTAGTGGGTTCTGTTGTGATGTTGCCCATTTTATCTCTTATTCAGACTATTTGTTTTTGTTCCTTTTTCTTTGTTAGTTTTGCTAATGATTTGTCAATTTTATTGACCTTCTCAAAGAACCAACTCCTTGTTTTGTTGATGGCTTCAATTGTGTTTCAGTTTTCTATTTCTGCTTATTTATATTTCTGCTATTTCTATTTATTTATACTCTAATTTTTATAATTTCAGGGTTTTTTTTAAGAGGGTGTCAGGTTTTCTTGCTGTTCTTTTTCAATTTGTTGGAGATGTTGGGTTAGAGAGTCAGGGGTAATTTTTCCCTGCCTTTTGATATGTTTGCTTATTGCTATAAATTGACCTCTGATTACTGCTTTGGCTGTTTCCCAGAGATTTTGGTAAGTGATGTTTTCATCGTCATTTATTTCAAGAAACTTTTTAATTTCTTTTTTCCCCCTTCTAGTACCTACTCATGTTCAAACAAGGTGTTGTTCAGCTTCCAAATGTATCATTGTTGTTTTTTTTCTCCTTTATTCCCTTGTTATTAATTTCAAATTTTGTAGCATTGTGGTCTGAGAAAATACTTTGTATTATTTCTACATTTTTAAATTTACTGATGCTTGCCTTGTGACCTAAAATGTCATTTATTCTGGAGAATGTTCCATGCACATTGGAGAAGAAGGTATACTGTGTTTTTGGCAGTGCATTAGCCTATAAGTATCTATGAGGTCACTTTGGTTTATTGTGTGGTTTAATCCTTGAGCATTTTTTTCCTGGTAGTTCTATCTTTTCTTAAGAATGGTGTATTGATGTCTCCAACTACTATAGTAGTGTTGTCTATTTCCTTTTTCGGTTTTGTCAATGTTTGTTTTATATATTTTGCAGATCTTTCATTTGGTGTATAGATATTTATTATTGTTATGTCCTCTTATTATATTGACCCTTTAAGCATTATATGGTGACCTTCCTTGTCCTTTGTGATGGTTTTTGCATTGAAATTTATTTTATTGGAGATTAATATCACTACTCCTGCATTTTTTCTGTTTGTCATTTGCCTGGTATATTTTTTCCCCATCCTTTTATTTTTAGTCTTTCTTTATCTTCATTTTTCAGGTGTGTCTCTTGTAGATAGCATATTAGTGGATTTTGGTTTTTTATCCAATCTGTTACTCTTCTTCTCTTCAGTGGTGTATTCAAACCATACACATTCAGTGTGATTATGGAAAAGCAGGGTTTTATTGCTATCATTTTGCTGAGTTCTTTTTGGTGTTGTTGCTAGTTACTTTGGTCTATGCTGCTTTCTGTGGTACCTCTGTAAGAAGGACATCTCTCAGTGTTTCCTGCACCACTGGTCTTGTTTTTGCAAACTCTCTTAGGTTCTGTTTTCCTGGGAATATCTTGATGTCTCCTTCATAGTTGATCAATAATATTTCTGGGTACAGTATTCGTGGTTGACAGTTGTGTTCTTCGAGTGTTTGATATATGTCCTTCCACTGTCTTCTTGCTCACGTGGTTCCTGCTGAGAAATTGGCACTTAGTCTTATCTGCTATCTCTTATAGATAACTTTTTGTTTCCCCCTCACTGCTTTCAGAATTCTCTCCTTATCTTTGGTTCTGGCAAATTTAACTATGATATGCCTTGGTGTTTTTCTTTTGGGGTCTATTCTATATGGTGTTCTCTTAGCTTCTTGAGTATATAGTCTCTCATTCTTCATTATGCCAGGGAAGTTTTCCTCCAGTAATTCTTCCAGAACTTTTTTGGTGCCTTTACTTGCTTCTTCCTGTTCTGGGATTCCAGTGATGTGCATGTTATTTCTCTTGATGGTGTTCCACTTTATTCTTAGTTTTTCTTCTTTTTCCTTCTTTTCTGATTCTCCTTTTCACTCAGTTGTGACAATTTTATGTTCTATTTCACTGGTTCTGTGCTCCATGCTCATGTGTCCCTCCATCATATTGACAGTATCGGAAACATTTGACCTCCTATTTTGGATTGTGGTTTCTTGTTTTTCCAGTGCTGCTAATGCCTCATTTGTTTTATCTGCAATGTTCTGGATTTTTTTTTAAGCTCCTGGGTTTTACTTGCAGTATCCTGTAATTCTTCAAGTTTGTCTTTCAGCCATTGAAAATATTCAATCATTGTTCTTTTAAATTCTGTGTCAGAAAGTCCCATGAGACTTTCTGGCTTCAAAATCCATTGATACTCGTCACCTTTTGGGGGTGACATCTTGCTTTACACTTGTGTAGTGTATGGGATAGCTTGCTTTCTTCAAGACATTGATATGTTCTTAATCTGAAGCAATATGCTAGAAATCAGTTGAGCAGCTTCCCCACTTGTGTTTTTCTCTGAACTTCTGACTCAAGGGAAAGTTCAGATCAGAGCCTGTGAGAGCAGCCTCATGTAGGTAAGTCAGATCAAGGTGCTCCAGATTAAAAGCAAGTTGATTGACTGGACATGTAGGCACAGGTGTGAAGTGAAATGGGGGTGGGGCAAGCAGAGGTGGTGGGGCAATCACAGGGGCAGGTCAACCACTTACAGGGCCTCAACTCAGACATCAGCTGTCCGGGTGTGTTCACTAGTGGGGTCCTTATTCAAATTCCAGCGGTCCATCTCCCACCCAGTAGCTCTCACTCAGTGGTCCCTGCCCAGTGGCCCTTACCCAGGTGCCCTTGCACAGTGGCCCCTGCCAACGGGATCCGAGAAGGCTCAGTAAAATTCCCACTGGTCTACTCACTCTTCGGTACTCTCCCAGGCAGTTGACAGTGCCCAAGAAAACTCAGATAAATTCCCACTGGCCTGGCCATTCCTGGGCAGTCAGCGTGGCCCAAGAGAACTCAGCCAATTTCCCACCAGTGGGCTTGCTTCTGGGTGTTCTCCCCAGTAATCAACGACGTCCAGGAAAACCCAGTCAAGTTCCTACTAACCCACCTGATCATAGGCAGTCTGAGAGGGCACACAAAAAAAGTCAGCCAAATTCCAACAGACCCACTAACTCTTAGCGAGGCTTAAGAGAATCCTGTTACTTTCCCACTGACCTTCTTTCTCCTGGAGATGGATCCCACAGCAGCTTGGCTGGCAGCTTCCTGCTTTAGCCAGGCCCAAGGAGCAGCATGCAGCACGGCTCTATGTTCCTGTAGCTCTGAAACAAATTATTCCAACAAAAGTTCTGATTCAAATTTCTTCTGTCCACATTGTGTCATGTTGGTGGTCTCAGAGCGGCATGAAGCTCTCTCTAGTGGCCTGTCTCTATGCACCTTGCTGTTCCTCTGCTCTTCACACTGCACTCTCCACCACCACCATCATGCTGTCTCCCTGCCTTAGCCTTTTAATCAAGCATTTTCCTAAGGCATTTTGGAGGTTTTTTTGTTTTGTATTGTTCTGTTTTTTATTATTATTAATTTTAATGAAAATTTACAGAGACTTTGGAGTTCCGGTCATTCATTGTTGTGCTTTTCTACCTGCGCACTCCACCCCACCCCCATTCACTCTTCTCTTTGAAAAGTAAAAGAAGACTTTTTAACTTAAAAAAACCCTCCATGCACACCCATGTTTATCACTGCTTTGTTCACAATAGCAAAGAATTGGAAACAGCCCAAGTGCCCATCATCAAACGAATGGATAGAGAAGCTGTGGTATATTCACACAATGGAATATTACACCGCATTGAAAAACAAGGAACTCATGCAATAGTATTCAAAATGGGTGACCCTGGAGGACATTATGCTGAGTGAAGTACCTCAGTCACAAAAGGACAAAAACTGCATAGTGCCACTGTTGTAAGACAGGACTGACATCAGGGTTGGAGGGAGACTGAGAAAGATGGGATAAATAATGTAATACTGCATTGAAACAGATGAGGGAGAAAAATGTTTGAAAGGGATATGTGATTAGGTTTTATTGTCATGACAGGAGTCCAGAACGAAGGCTGCATAGTGGAGTGGACCTGGGTTTTTAAGTTAAAAATTCTACAATTAAACCTTTGTGTATTAGACATGCCCATTGCTTTTGGGGTGTCACTCTTTCTAGGGCCTTTAAGTAGACACATGCTCACAAATATAACTAAATATATTTGTGCTTAAAAAGTTAGGAATTTGCCTTAATGCTGCCAATTATAATCTAATTCCAAAGTTATTCTTAGCCTTCTGTCATTCATATTTATGTTTCTTACCAACACTGGCCATAAACACACTTGATTGTTTAATCCTACCAAAGAAAGAAAGTTGTTTCAGAATTGCTTACCCTTATTACTGCAAAAACAAATTTACTGAGCAAAGTTCAAGATCTGTTTGCAATCTCTCCTGTCTTCAAACATTACTTGGGGAAGGGATCCATTCTATAATGTATAAATCATATATCTCGATATAAATGTCTGAAAATAAGACAATTTGGGTGAAGGGTTACAGAGAAAATTGGTTTTTCACTCAACAATTCATACACTTTTTTGTGACAATGATTGCAATATCCATAGTCAATAGCTCCTTTCCCATTTCCTCCCTACATTTATCATTTCTTTTCATTCTTGTCTCCTACTCTTTCCTGCCTTCTAATCTTACCTCTGTGCAAATGCTGCCTTTTGAGTTCATATTGTTCTAATGACTGTTACTCTCCCGGTTAATCCTCTCCATTTTAAAGTTCATTGGTTTGTTTGTATTTCATTTTATGATTTTTTTTTCTCTCCACACTATGGACTTGATTTTATATTCAGGAGTACACAAACATTGATATATTTGCAATAATTAACATACAAAAGCTATCCTCAGACCTGTGACATCCCTTTTCTATCCCTTCACATTAGTCCCATCTCCCTAACCTGTAAGTATCTAACTTCATCTTTATCTGAAAATATGATGAAATGTGTGTGTGTGT
>NW_006399973.1:2062020-2069230 GCF_000299155.1 Elephantulus edwardii | reverse complement strand
TATATATAGTCTCTTGTGTATGGAAAATACATCTATCTATCTACTCTCTCTCTCTTTCTTAGGGAGTTCTGGTGGACTAGTGTTAAGGAGTTGCATGGTCAACCCAAAGGCCAGAGATGCCAATCCTGCTCCATGGAAGAAAAATGTTCCATTTCTTCCGGTGCAATTTATAACCTCTGAAAACCCAGTGGAGGGTCAGCTATGAGTTGATTATGTCTCAACTGCACACAGCAACAACATACTTTTGTACTTTGGATTTTTTAATTTAACAATATAATCTGCAAATCATTCATTTCCATTTATAGACAGTTACTACATTCTTTTTATATAGCTGCATATATTTCATTACACTGGCATTTTAAGACATGTTCACATATGTGTGATTTGATCTTTGCAATAACTATGAAGTAAGTAAAATGTATATTATTATCCCCATTTTTCTAGTGGAAGACATAGCTATTTGGAAAGGTAACACAGATGCTCAATAGAATGGAAATAGATTCTTTAGATGAGTTCTCCTCCTATGTTACCAGATTTGTTAGCTCTTCAGTCCTCTATATTACAAGTTAACTCTGATTGGGGGGAAATAGTCTAAAACTATGGTCATCTTTTAGAACATATCTCTGTTTTCATTATGTGACCTTGAGTCAACTGTGACTCGTAGCAACCCTAGGAGCAAGAGTTCTGAACCCTGCCCTATCCTAATTCATCTTCACCATCCTGATAGACTTGAACCCATTGTTACAGCCACCATGTCAGTCCATCTTGTTGACGGTATTCCTCTGCTTTATTGACTGTCTACTTTTCCAAGCATGATGCCCTTCTTCAAACATATACTAACAATATACTTAAAGTATGTGAGATGAAGTTCCATCATCCTTGTTCCTAAAGAACACCCTGTTTTCATCTTCTCCAAGGTAAAGTTGTTTGTTCTTTTGGCTGTTGTTGTATACTTTTGAGCTGGAACTAATCCATAGCTGACCCTCCAGTAAGTTTTCAGGGACCATAAATTGCATAGGAGAAGATTGTCCATCTTTCTCACATGGAACAGCTGGTAAATTTGAACCATGTACCTCATTCTTTTGGCAGTACAGGGGATATTCAGTACTCTCCTCCAACACCACAACTCAGAGACATTGGTCTTTCTTCTACCATATTTAGTCATTATCCAACTTTTGGATGCATAGTAAGTAATAAAAATAGCCATGTCTTGGATCAGGTGCACCTTAGTCTTCAAACTGACTTCATTGCTCTTTAGCACTTTAGAGAGATTCCTGACAGCAAATAATTTCCAATAAGATGAATCTTTTGATTTTATGACTATTAGTACCATGAATGTTAACTCTGGATCCAAGTAAATTGAAATTGTTGACAATTTCAATCTCTTTTCCATCTATCATGATGTTGCCTACTGGCCCAGTGATGAGGATTTTTGTTTTCTTAATCTATATGTATTTTCTTAATCCATAACTATGGTTAAAGAATAATACTTAAAACATCCAAAGAGTCAACAAAAACACATTGGTTGCTGTCAAATAGATTCCAACTCATGAAAACTCCATGTATGACAGAGTAAAGCTGTTTTTTGAGGATTTCAACGACTACATTTTTAAACTGTTTCATAATAATAGTAAATAATTTTGTTTACATATCTAACAACTACTGTATAACAAAATTTATAAAGCAACCTATATCAGCATACTGGTACACTGAAGCTAGGCAATTTGATGAAAGGTAAAAAAAAATAATAAATGAGAGAATTCTAGTGAGTATACAGTTGTGCTGCTAATCTGAAGGCTAAGCTTCTCTGGAAGTTCAAATCCACCATCAGCTCTGAGGGAGAAAAATGGGTAATCTCCTTGGGATTTATAGTCCCAGAAATTCAATGGGGCATCAGCTTGTTCAACAAGTCATATGAATTATGTGAATAATTAGAAACATAAACAGAACTTAAGGATTTCTAGAAACCAAAAAGGCGAAGTTTTAAAATCTAGGATGTCCCCATCCTTGAGTATGAAGAAGTAAGAGAAAAGAGAGTTCTTGGAACACAGAAAAGGTAGGTGTATAAGTGCATATACGTTCACGAGAAAGTAGAACCCTGTAAAAAAGATTAACGGATGAGTGATTTATCTGCAAACACCGTATCTGCAAGCAGAAAGTGATGGAAGATGCTGTACGTTGTTATGTGCTATCAAGTCAAGTTTGACACAAAGTAGACCCATATGACAGAACTGCCACGGTGTTCTCTAGGCTGTATTTTTTATAGGAGGAGATGACTAAGTCTTTCTCCCATAAAGCTACTGGCTGGATTCAAACTGCTGACCTTTTCATTAGCAGCTAAACACTTAGCTGTTGTGCTACCTGGACTCCTTTATGAGAGATATAATGATGAGGGAAAGGAAGTTAGCAAAAGGGGAGCTATAATAAATGTTGAAGAGGATGTATAGAGATTGAAACTCTCATACACTGTTGATGTTTTTGTAAAATCATACAACCACCCTCGAAGGCAGTTTGGCATTTCTACAAAAAGCTGAACATAAAAATTCCATGACCCAGCTATTTCACTGCATGGAATATACCCGAAGAAAACTCAAACTGAGGAACAAATGGAGATTTGTACACCAATGTTCATAGCAGTGTGATTCACCATAGTAAGAACATGGAAACGGCCCAAATGGCCAACCACAATAGAAGGGATTGAGAAATTGTGGTACGTTCACATGACGGAATACTATGCAGCATGCAGGAACACTGATTTTTGTGAATCACTAGCTAACTTGGGAGGAAATGGAGATCATTATGCTAAGTGAACTAACTCTGTCCCATAAAGACGAATACTGTATAAGACCATTAGTGTAGAAAAGGGATATGAGGATCCAAGACAGGGAGGGGACAGTAGAAGCAGAGGGGAGAGGATGAGTTGTGGGGTAAGTATATGGTCACACAATTTGATAGGTAGAGTGAGGGTGAGTAATGGAAATAGGAAAGATTCAGTATGATAAACAATGTATACAAACTTTGTAAGCAAACCAGTATAAAATAAACATTTTTTAAAGAAAACCAATATAGATGTAAAATTTCTGGAAAATTAATAAATAAATAAAAAAAGAAGAAGTGGGCGGTCAAGCCAATTACCCGTAGAGAAGCAACTGGTTGCTTGAGCTGAACCACTTTCTGAGAAGCTGTAGACTCTGGTAAAGAAGCTGCCACCTGAGTGGTAAAAAAGAGCCATTCCTCCAAGAACTCCCATCATTCGCTGTTGTTATTGTTAAGTGCCTTAGAGTCATAGATGACTCATAGCGACCCTATGAACGAAAGACCTGAACACTTGTATGACTCGCATCGTTTTTCCAAGTTCATAGGGTTTCCGGAGACAAGCTATTATGGAAGTAGATGCCCATCACCCATAGCCTAAGCACTTCTTGATGGATGAAACTTTCCCACATTTTCAGATTCTGTATGCATGAATGTGAGCAGGTCTGATGGCGTCCTGTGCCATGGCTTAGAGACACTGGATCTTGGAAGCAGAAAGCAGGTTTATTTACTCCAGTGCAAAGGTGAACTCAGGAGAGCTTTGGTTACTGAACCATGGATGGAAAAAAGAGGTGAGACCAAGATGACTTGAAATGGTTTCTCAGAGTTGTCCAACACATTCCTTTTCTTACAAAACAAAACAAAAAACTAGATCTCTACCACACATTGCTGTTGTTGTTGTTGTTGTTGTTGTTCTTGTTCTTGTTAAGTGCCATCGAGTCAGGCGATTCATAACGACCCTATGAATGAAAGTCCTAGACACTTGTGTGACTTTCATCCTTGCTCCAGGTTCATAGGGTTTCCAGAATCAAGCTATTTACTGAAGTGGATGTCACTCCTGCTTCCAAGCTTGTTTCAATCCAGGAGCTCCACCAAATACTGTCCACCGTGGGTAACTGTTATCACATTTGACACATCAGTGTCACAATGTTCAGCTTCACAGCGACCACAGGTTACCTCTGTATGGCAAGTGGACCCACCAGGGCTATATGACCTAGAAGAATGTTTGAACAAAACAATGAAAAACAGGCCTGAGGGCCACAGATGAGAGTCACCCACCTTTGGCTTGGTAGCATCACTTTAGGTCCATTAGGCCAACTGGTCTCTCTCTGTGTTGTTAGGTGCCATCGGGTCGCAGGCAACTCATAGTGACCCTATGAATGAGAGTCCTCAACACTTGTATGACTTTCATCCTTTCTCCAGGTTCATAGGGTTTCCGGAGGCAAGCTATTTATGGAAGTGGATGCCACTCCTGCTTCTAAACTTGTTTCACACATTAGGTTGCAAAATCCGCTTAGGAGATTTAAAGACAGTAACTACCACAATGGGTATGAGCTTCACAGACATCATGAGGATGGTGTGCGGCAGGGCAAGATTCAGATCTGTTTTTCATAAAGTCACTATGAGTCATAGTCAGCTTAATGGCACAGAACTACAACAACGTCTAGAGGCTACAGGGAAGCTCTGGTGGCTTAATGCCTAAGGAGGTGTGTACCTAACCCAGGCTCAACTATCCATCAGTGCCAACTTGATGACATATTAACAACAACAGTTATACTAATACGAAATGTTGTTGGTGCTATTGCACCACATCAAGTCAAAATCAGATTTATAGCTGAACCTCCAGTGAGTTTTAGGAGGTAATAAATCCTTGGGAAAAGATTATTCATCCTTCTCTCATGGAGAAACTGGTGGATTTGAACCGTGTGCCTTTGAGATTGCAACACAGCTTCTAAGCTGCCAGAGTTCCCTAACACCAAATACTAGTGCTTAATATACTAACTGGCCTACTGGCGCTGCACTGCAGACTCAAAGGCATGTGATTTGAATCCACCAGCTGCTCCATGGGGAAAAGATGGACAATCTCTTCAGTGATATACTGAATATTGTGAATATTATTACCAAAAAATAAAATATCTTTTGAGTTACAAGTAAATTTTAAGAGGAAAAGGGATCCTGAGGAAAAAAATGTCAGAGAAACCCCGTCTTAGTGAAATTCTCATGCATAAGGATAACTGTTTAAAATATTCATTGGGTACCACTCAGATCCAATTTGACAGTACACACACAGAGAAAATAATAAAATTTTTAAAAATTTTAAAAAAGTCATTGCAAGTTCAGAACTAATAGTGAAAACTTGGACCCAATCTAAATGTTCATTGTAGGAGTACAAATACATTATTATAGTTTCATAATCTAGAATTTTATACAAAAACTAAAATGAATCAAGTAAATCTCCAAAAACGTTAAAAAGCCAAGTTGCAGGCTATTGATTCAAGGATTAATTAAATTCAAAGATGAAGTTTATCAACTTGAAAAGTAATATACCATGTAGTCTACATATATACATATATGTGTAATGCGTGTTGAAAACATGCCTGAGAATTATGTGTTTCACCTTCAAGGTAGTGAGTGAGTTGTGTTCTTTGAATGTGTTGCTAGGAGGTGCTATTCTTTGAAGATAAATCTGAGGAAAAGGTGAAGATTTTTGTGGAAGGTGCAAAGACAATGGTTGGATAGTCAAGGAAAATGCAATTCTGACGGATTATTAAACTTTCTACATGGTAAGAATGAAAGGCTTGCAATTTTTTTCTTCAGAAATACCTCAGAAGAGAGATTCAAATTCATCAGTTAGTCTACGGGAGAAAGATGGACAACCTCCTCCAGTGCAGTTTGTGGTTGTTGATGATTGCCGTCAAGTCAAGCATGATTCATAATGATCCAACAAATAAAAGACCTGAAGCCTTTCTATAACTATCAGCACTTATATCAAAATTCATAGAGTTTCCAGAGGCATGTTTAGGAAGTGGATGCCACTCCTGCTTCTCCAGTACAGTTCTCAGCCTCAGAAATCCAGTGGAGGTTAAGATAGGAGTTGGTTTCAAATCAATGGCAGTGAGTGAGTCTTTGAGTAGGAAGTAGAAAAAGAATCCATTTAGGTGTGCTGTAAATATCGAGAGGAAGGAAATTAGTAGTTATTGAATGGTGCTTATGTGGTTGAAACAATCTTAGGCAATATTTATTTACTCTTCAAAACAATCCGACAAGATAAATATTGTCCTCCAAAATTTACGTATGAGCAAATCAAAGTTAGGAAGTTGCCCAGGTTAAGTCTGCAGACGATTCAAGCTTTGAGCCCAGATCTGCTTTTACTCAGATGTGGGAACTTTGAACTCTACTGCTTCTTAAGACTTGAGAAGTCCAAATTAACAGACTGGAAAGTTTCCCTTTAACAATATTTTGTATTTATAGTAACTAACCAAAGTCTTCAAAAGATTCTAGAGCTGTCACAATGAATTCTCATAAATCATTCTGGTTGTATTTAGAAACTTTAGGACCTGTGAATTACACAATGGTTAAGCAATTTTCCCTTGATTAGAATATTGGTTGCAATAGCTGGAATATAATTCTGCTTTTATTCTGCAGAACAGAATAACCATTGTGATTTTTTGGTGTGTGCCTATGTTTTTGAATGATGATCTATATTATTTTTAACAAACTGTGGAATCAAAAGACAAATGTATTAAGCACTTTCTCTTTGCATGTGCTGCATTAGTCCCATTCTTACACCTTACCTTAGCTAACTTTCCTAGCACTTATATAAAGGTTTTCTCATCCCCTGTGTACTGATAATTAAGTTAAGAATCGGAAATGAGAAGGGACTTCAAGTGGTACACCAAGGAAGGATAGTGCTATTTTCAAACCAAATCTGTCTGATTTTTTCATGTTGTGATTTAAACAATCATTGAGTACCTTTTCTTAGACTAAAACCTTAAAATGACTCTGAAAGGTCCAACATATTCAAGTGCTTGTAAGGAAACCAAGGAGAAACCAAGCTGTAGACACACTGCCTTGGCAGCCATTTAAAACTTTCAGCCTTTGGCACACTGTCCAAAATACTTAATTGGCATTGTTCTTCTCAACAAATGGTTTGTCAGCTTGAAGATACCGGTTTACATAGTAATTATATTTTTTTATTATTTCAGTAATTGTTGAGTATGAATGCCAACTTTTTATTTTTATTGAATACATAGATACATAGTTGAGACTTTAAAAAAGAAAAATATCTGAAAGAGACCAGAAGAACTAAGTGGTACCTGGTGATCACTACCAATTATTCTGTTCAAGAATACATTAGAAGGTCATGGTTAGTATAGGTAAAAAAATAAAATTACAA
>NW_006399973.1:2056116-2060364 GCF_000299155.1 Elephantulus edwardii | reverse complement strand
AAAAAGGAACACTGCCCCAAGAAAAGTTTTCTAACTTACACTGAAGACACTGTCAGAGGTCACCTTCTAGCCAAAATACAGCAAAACAAACAACTTGAAGAAAGTATTCCTCAGAACAATCAACGTTTACCCCAAACCAAAGATGGTAATAAAAGGAGGGACAGGAATAGTGGGTGAAGGAAAGCAGGGGACCAAGAAAAACTAGAGAGAGCACCAGCAAATTTCAGGGATGGTAACCAAGGTCACAGAAAAATTTGCCTATGAAGTACTTGGGGAACTTTTTTTTTTCTTTTAAAGATTTTGGCTCCCAGCTCACTGTCCCTTCTCCAACACAAATTCTTGATCCCTTCATCATCCACACAAACAGGGAACTTTATTTTCTATGCTAACTTTCTTCATTTGTATTTCCCAATACAAGGGCTCAGACTCTGGTGCCAAATCTATGAGTCTAGATGTGCTCTATTGTTCACAGGGTTTTGAAGGCCTTTACTTCATAAGCAGATGGTCGATCCTTCCTAGTCTGTCTTAACTTGAATATTCATATTTAGTACAGTAGCTGACAGACAATCATTTTACCCAAAAGAACTGAAAGACACTTCCTTATTATAAAACTAACAGATAGATTTTGTGCTCATCCTCCCCCACTTTGGTGCATGTGTTGTGGTGCTGGACTGCCAAGAAAACAAACAGGTCTGTCTTGGAGAGAGTGAAACCGAATTTCTCCTTGGAGGCTAGGATTTTTGAAGCTCACATATTTTGGGCACATGGCCAGGAGAGACCAGTCCTTGGAGGAAGACATTATGCTCAGAAGGGTGGAGGGACAGCACCGAGGAGGAAGACCCTGTATGAGATGGATTGATACAGTAAACTGGGACAATGGGGGGTTGGTGTGTTGGAATTAGTGAGACTGTCTCAGGACAGGGCAGGGTTCAGAGCTGCTAGACATAGGGTTGCTATGAGTCACAGGTGACTCAGTGGCACTTAACAACAACAACAATCCAAGGCTTCTAGTAATGGTGAGATTGGCACAGGATAGGGCAGAGTTTAGGGCTATTGTACATGGGGTTGCTATGAGTCACATGCAACTTGACGGCACATAACAACAGTATATTCACAGAGTTATGAAATTTTAACCATCATCTAGTATCAGAACATTGTTATTACCCCTCAAAAGCACCCCGTATCTATTAGCAGTCACCTGCTATTCTTTCCTTTCATTGGTCCCAGGCAACCATTCTTCTGCCTTCTGTTTCTAAAGGTTTGCCTATTCTTGATATTTCACATAAATGAATTGTAGAATATATATTATAGTATGCTATATCTTCCTATACTTCTGATTTTTTACAGTTAACATAATATTTTAAAGAGTCATTTATGTTAATGTGAACTTCATTCCTTCTTATGATCAAATCACATTCCATTGCTGTTGTTGTTAAGTGCCATCCAATCTAGTATGACTCATATCAAACCTGTGAACAAAAGATCTGAACCTAGTCCTGTCTTGTGCCATCCTCACACTTCCTGAAACACAAGAACCCATTGCAGCAGTCACCATGTCAATCCACCTGGTTGAGGGTCTTCCTCTCCTTCACTGACCCTCCATCCTTCCCAACATCATATCCCTCTCCAAGGAATAGCACCTCCTAGCAACATGTCCAAAGTATGTGAGGCTTTCATTCTTGCCTTCAAAGGGCAATCTGGCTGGACCCTCTCCAAGACATATCTATTCATTCTTTTGGCCATCCGTGGGATAGTCAATGCTCTTCTCCAACATCACAGATCAAAGGCATCAATTCTTTTTCTGTAATCCTTATTAATTGTCCAGGTCTCAGATGTATAGGTACTAATTGGTAAGGCTATGTCCTGAATTAGATGCATCTTAGTCCTTTAACTGACATCACTACTTCTCAGTAATTTTGAAAGTTCCCTAAGTACAGAGTTTCCCATTGCAATGTGTCTCCTTATTTCCTGACTGCTCGTACCAAGGATGTTAATGGTGGATCCAAGCAAGATGAAGCTACTGACAGTTTTAATCTCCCCTCCATCCATCATGAAACTGTCTATTGGTCCAGTGTTAAGAATCTTTGTTTGTTTGATATTGAGACACAATATATACTGAAGGCTGCATTCCTTGATTTTCTGCACGAAGTGCTTCAAGTCCTCCTCACTTTCATCAAGTAAGGTTGTGTCATCTGCATAACTCAGGTTATTTATGAGTCTCTCTCCAATCCTGATGCCACATTTCTCTTCATAGAGTCCAGCTTCCTGGATAATTTGCTCAGCATATAGATTGAACAGGTATGGAGATAGAATACATCCCTGACGCACTCCCTTCCCAATTCTAAACCATGCAATGTTCCCCTGCTCTGTTCTTACACAGCTTCCTGGTTCAGGTACAGGTTCCTCATGAGCACAATCAAGTGCTCTGGGATTTCCATTCTTCTCAATGTCAGACACAACTTGTTATGACCCACACAGTCAAATGTCTTTGCATAGTCATTAAAGCACAGACATTCTTCTGGCAGTCCTTTCTTTTTGCCAGGATCCATTTGACATTAGCAATTATATTCCTGGTGACAGGGCCTCTTCTAAATCCCACTTGATTTTCTGGCAATTCCCTATTTATGTATTGTTTCAGCCATTTTTTAATGATCTTCAGCAGTATTTTGCTAGCATGTGATATCAATGACATTGTTTGATAATTTCCACATTCAGGTGGATCACCCTTCTTGGGAATAGAAACAAATATGGACCTTTTCCAATCCATTCACCAGACACCCATCCTCCAAATTCTCTGGCATAGACTGGTGAGTACAAGTTTAAATAGAGGCCAAAGAAAATGGAAATAAGTCCAAAGGAATCAAGTTGTGATCTTGAATCAATTCCACCAGGAATTTCATGATCATCTTAAGAATAGGTTTGATGCATTGAACACCAATGATAGAAGACCAGATGGGTTGTGGGATGATATCAAGGATACCATCTATGAAGAAAGTAAAAGGTCATTACAAAAACAGAAGAGAAAGAAAAAAATCCCCGAAATGAATGTCAGAAGAGACTCTAAAGATTGCTCTGTAACATTGAGAGGCCAAATCTAAAGGAAAGTATGTTGAAGTGAAACAGCTGAACAGACGGCTTCAAAGGACAGCTCAGGAGGACAAAGTAAATTATTAGAATGGAATGTGCAGAGAGCTGAAACTGGAGAATAAAAAGAAAAGAACTCACTCTGCATTCCTCAAGCTGAAAGAATGGAAAATAAATTTAAACTTCGTGTTGCAATTTTGAAAGACGCTATGGGCAATGTATTGAGTGACCCAGAAAGCATCAAAAGAAGATGGAGGGAATACACACAGTCACTGTACCAGAAAGAACAGATTGGCACTGAAAATTTTCAGGAAGTATCATATGAATAGTAGCCAATGGTAATGAAAGAGAAAGTGGAAACTTCATTGAAGACATTGGCAAAAAGTAAGGACCCAGGAATCGATGGGATAATATTCCATTGCATCTATATATTTAATTAATCTATCCATCAGCTGATGGTGGAGCCAAGCAAACTGAAACTGTTAGAAATCTCAATATCTTCACCATCTATCATTAATGCTACCAATTGGCCCAGTGGTGAGAATCATTGTTTTCTTGATGTTGAGCTACAACCCATATTTAAGCTGCAGTCCTTGACCTTCTGCAGCAAATGCTTCAGCTTCTCCTTAGTTTCAGCAAGCAGGGTTGTGTCATCTGAATAACATAGGTTGTTAATGAATCTTCCTCCAATCCTGATACCACATTTCTCCTCATACAGACCAGCCTCCCAGATGATCTGTTCTGCATATACGTTAAAAGGTAGGAGACAGGACACATCCCTGGTGTACACCCTTCCCGATTTTGAACCATCCAGTATTTCCTTGCTCTATTCTGATGACTACCTCCTGGTCCAAGTATAGGTTTCACATAAGCACTGTCAAGTGTTCTAGATTTCCCATTCTTCTCAGAGTCAGCCACAGTTTGTTTTGATCCACACAGATGCCTTTGCATAGTCAATGAAACACAGATAGACATTCTTCTGGTATTTCCTACTTTCTGCCAAGACCCATCTGACATTAGCTAGAATACCTCTAGTGCCATGGCCTCTTCTAAACCCAGCCTGTTCAATATCGGCTGTGAAAACTAGGCCAGGAGCTGATTGTGGAACAGACCACCAACTACTCATATGCAAATTCAAGCTAAAGCTGAGGAAAATTAAACCAA
>NW_006399973.1:2051217-2054011 GCF_000299155.1 Elephantulus edwardii | reverse complement strand
ACTCTTGCTTGCATGCTATATTAATGATATTGTTTGATAATTTCCACACTCTGTCAGTTCACCTTCCTTGTTTGGCTCCATAATCAACACTCTTGGTTCCAGCAGCCAGGAAATTAAAAGATGTCTTGCATTGGGAAAGTCTGCTGTCAGGGATCTCTCCAAAGTACTGAAGATCAATGACGCCTGTCTGGAGACTAAGGTGTGCCTGAGATAGGCCATAGTCTTTGCAATTACTTGCTATGTGTCAGAAAGCTGGACAATTATTTGGGATGATAGAAGGAGAGTTGATGCCTTTGAGCTGTGGTGCTGGAGAATTGTAATGAATATACCATGGACTGCTAGGAGAACATATATGTTCTTCCTAAAGAGGGTGAGACCAGGCTGCTCCTTGGAGGTAAGGATTCTGAAGCTTCATCTGACATACTTTGGACATGTCCCTCCATGGAGAGGGACATTATGCATAGGAGGGTGGAGGGACAACTTAAAAGAGGAAGACCCTCGATGAGATGGATTGACTCAGTAACTGGGATAATGGGGGTAAGTGTGTCAGAGACAGTACGATTGGCACAGGATAGAGCAGTGTTTAGGGCTGTTGCACGTAGAATCACTATAAGTCACAAGTGACTCAACAACACATAGCAACAACAACAACAACAAAAACAACAACAACATTCATTAGTTAATAACCATTTGTGTTGTTTCCAGTTTTAGGCTATCATGACTAAGGTTGCTTTTAACATTCATGTACAAGTTTTTGTGAAAGTCAGGTTCTCAAATCTCCTAAGCATAAATCTAAGAGTATATTCTAAGCATAAATCTAAGAGTACATTCCTCAAGAATATAATTACTGGGTCATCTGATATCTGTATGTTTAACAGTTGAAGTCCTGCCAAATTGTCTCCCAAACTTGTTACACCATTTGACAGTCTTATGTGTAATATATAGAAGTTCCTGTTGCCTCACTCACCATAGCCTGTCACTTTTCTCTGGGTAGGATAAATGGTTAAAGCTCTTAGCTACTCACTGAAAGTTTGGAGATTGAAGCCCACCTACAAGTACCTTGGGAGAAAGTTATCATCAAAAAGACAGTCCACAGAGTGGGAGAAAATATTCACAAGCAAAATCAGACATTGAAAATTTTATATGAAACACAGTTCTTCTCTGACCCATTTGGAGTCACCCTGAGTCAGAACTGACTGCTCAGCGACTACTTTGGTCTTTAATTTGGTGATGTACTTTCTCAGCTTTCATTTTCTTAGTGACTAATGATGCTGAGCATCTTTTCATGTGCTCATGAATTTATTATATTTTGGCTGGAGAAATGTCTGGTCAAATTCTTGGCCCATTTTTAAACTGAGTTACTTGCTTGCTTCTTGTTTTAATGGTTGAATGTCATTGTTGTTGGGTTCCATCCAGTTTGATCTTATACAGTTGCATGAAACCCTGCCTGATCCTGTGTCATTCTCACAATCCCTGCTGAGCTTAAACCAATATTTGCAGTCATTGTGACAATTCATCTCATTTACAGTCTTCCTCTATTCTGCTGACACCTAACTTAATGTGACACAAAGTAGAATGTGCTCTTCCTCCTGATAACATGTGCGGTCTCACTTTGCTACTAAGGAGCACTCTGGCTATAACTCTAACAAGAGACATTTGTCTGTTCTTTCGGCAGTCCGTAGGAAGCTGGGTGGCTTAATCCATAGAGAGATTTGATACTAACCAAAATGTCATGTCTCTCTGATTTGAGTGTGCCAGAAACTCAAGGAGTTAGATGAGCATTCGCATCTCTTGCTATTTGTGGTCTCAGAAACCCAGTTGAGGGTCAGCTTTAAGCTGGTTCTGCCCTGACAGGAAGAAGTTTGAATGTTGAGCAGTCCATGGTCAATGCTCTCGACCACACAATTCAAAGGAATAAATTCTTCTCTTTTCTTTATTAAGTGTCCAACTTTCACATGCATATTAAGCAACTGAAAATACACACTTTAGTCTTTAAATTGACATCCTTGATCTCTGACACTTTAAAGTGATTCTTGACAGAGACTGCAACACGTCTTTTGATTTCTTGATTGCTGCTGCCATGGGTACCTACTGTGACTCCAAGTAAATAAAATAGTTGGCAAGTTCAATCTTTTTTTTCCATTTACCAATGATGTTGTCTATAGATGCAGTTGTGAAGAGTTTTGTTTTCTTTGTCTTGAGATATAATCCATACTAGCAATATTGGATTGTAAGAGTTCTTTATATATTCCGGGTTTTTTTAATATGATGCTTGCAAAACTTTTCTCTCACTCTGTGGACTGCCTTTTTTTTGATAGTGTCTTTTGTAAAAAAAAAAAAAGTTTTAAATTTTTCTGTAGTCCAATGTACCCATTTGTCTTTTTCTTTGGTGGTGATGGTTTTGGTATTGTATCTAAGAAATCATTGTTTAGGCCAAGAACATAAAAAAACTATTTGTGTTTTTACTAAGATTTTTTTCTAGTTAGCCCTTATATTTAGGTCTCTGAACCATTTAGAATCTATTTTTATATATGATGTGAAGTAGACTTCTAACTTTGTTCTTTTACATCTAGATATACAATTTGTCCTAGTACCATTTGTTGAAAATCTATTCTTTTACAACACATTTTGGTTATATTAATATTCCTTATTTATATTTTTATGTTGTTGTTGTTGTTGTTATGTGCCATCGAGTCACCCGCGACTCATAGCGACGCTATGTACAACAGCCCTAAACTCCACTCTGTCCTGTGCCAATCGCACTATCTCTGACACTCCCATCCCAATTATCCCA